>NW_023596136.1:13385617-13398899 GCF_011947565.3 Pollicipes pollicipes | reverse complement strand
CATTACATCAAGATCAATACAAGCCGCTGGCGCACACCACCAGTGATCACACACATTTCGAGCCCCCGATTCACACTCTTTTGTCAAATAAGTGTAACCTTACATTGGCAGAACTCGCGGGGCTATCAAATTGCAGGCTTTCTCGCAATTTCCGCACAGAGTTTCAGCTATAACACCGGATTTCACCGTCACCTCCCTTCAAAACAACGTCCCAACGGAGGTTCATGGTAATGCGGCTCAAGAGGTTCTACTTAATTTTTGTTCAAGATTTATATTTTGGTACCATATGTGTCAGGTGTTTAGTGAAACGTACACACACACACACACACAGACACACACACACACACATATATATATATATATATATATATATATATATATATGCATATATATAGATATATATATATATATACATACATATATCTAAAATTACTGTAATGTTTCCCTAATTTCATGATGCCTTGCTAACCAATAAACCCGTGCAAGGTTCTTTGCTGTGGTACACAAGGCGAGAACCGAGCTGTCTGCAAGGGAAACGTTTGTAGAAGAAAAACCGCCAGCAGGGAAAACAGGCAGAGTTTAGGTCGCGTCTTCCTCTTTGTAAGTTTCGGGAGAGTGCCCGTTTTTTGGGTGCCGTACTTTTTTGCAGACTGGCGTTTTTGATAACATTGACCTGTGGTGTAGAAATATGGAAAATGACCCGTCCACGAGTGCCGCACAACCCGAAGTGCTCACGTATACGTTCGCGGCAAGCGTTCAGCAGCGAAATCTTGCTAACAGCCAATCATGTTGCGCACATCGTATCATACGTGCTGCATCATCACTTTTGCGAATGTACCAGCGGCCTTGCTGTTTTGGTCATGAGCAGAAAACAGCCTGTAACATTACGGCGATTGTATGACGTTTCTAGGACATCATCACTGCAGAACTAATTCTGAAATAGGCTCCAGATAAACTTTTTCGCACTTTTGCGAGCGTGTAACTCAGGAGCCAGATCGCTTTGGGTCTTAAAAAGGGCATGACCGTGAACTGCATCAAAAGGTCCTCAAGAAAGCTTTTTCAGTTCAAAACGCCATACAAATGTGGAACATTTCCTTTAGATGAGTTGCATAAATGCTGTACATTTCCCGACTTGACTTAACGGGAATGTTCCACACTTGAAAATTTTGAGGTGGGCATCAGATATGATGGGAAAAGCTTACTGGTAACTATTGGTAAGCTTCGAAGGTTCAAAAACCACGCTAAGTAGCAAAATTTCGAAATTTGTAAAAATGCGCCCCATTACGTCATTGGTTGATGGCGTCATGAAATGGTTTTGTGACGACAGCAATACCTGGCAGCATCTGGCAGCCAGACCTTAAAGAACACCTCGAAACACACGAAAGCTGACGCCAACTGGCAATCTCGTTGCGGGGGCTGCGCCGAGTGGCGGATTAGTGGTTGGTTTGCTTGTGGATTTTTTGTTTTGGTGTTGGCCGTAAGAAAAGCGTTGGTGGACAGTTTTACATAGGCAACGTAACGATCGCCAGCTTTAATGGAAGATTATTAATATCAAAGCGCGATATGCTGTGCTGTTGCTGCTGTGTTCCAGATGATTTTGTCAATACTTTATTGTCGACCCATCGTTGCCTGCAGTGCTGTAGTCCTGACATGGATATCACGTGATGTGCACAGTAGTTACTTTCTTTATTGTTTGTACCTGGAAATGCGGTGCCATGCGAAAATTATAACTTTGTAGCTTTGCTAAGGATTGATTGCCAAATCATTGCTATTGCTTAGGTAAAGATGGTAAGGCTCGGGCTACCAAAAATGCTTTTTTGCTTAGGATTATTTACGCAATTAATAGTTAACCCTGATGTAATCACTGTGATGCAATGGCATTCTTACTGTTCATAGTCCCTTGGCATTGTTCAATCAGTTGTTACCAAACATTCATAAATTATAAGCTGCTGTCTCATAGGCTTGACAGAGTAGTCCCCCAATGTGATACATTGTGTAATGGCAGGGGTCAACAGCTGTGGCACTATTTCAGTGCTGTACTGTGGTATGACGCATTGAACAGTAATATGGTTTTTGTACTGCAACCCATGTTGCTTTCATACTAAATTCCATCATGAAAAGATGGGTCAAGTGTCCTCCTGTGTATTGACTCCCTATCCGACACACGACTGACCAAAAACACATGCTACACATGAATACATGATATACATGAATATACAAATCACCTACAGCAAAGCGGACAACCAATATGTGGCATCACTTGCTCAGCCTGTTTTAGGAACATACAAAACAGGAGAGCAAAATGCTAACACATCTTCCACTTCCACAGTCATGCAGCATGCTGCAGCCATCAGGCTGTTTTACTAAAAAAAAAATACAGGAAAATGTTACATGTGGTGAAATGACATTGCAAACATGCTGACCTTGCACAATGCTGGAAACATGACAAGTGCGTGTAGTTATGGTTTGATGGGCAAAATGCCAGGAAGTCATGAAGCTGCCAGAGCAAACAAGGCTGATGATAAAAATATTATTAAGCGCCATCCAAGACACCAACAGCAATAATTTTCCACCTTTCTCAGCACCCAACATCTCACGCAAGTTGCAGTAACCATAACATTGATGAGTCACGTGCAATGCTGGCTCGCATACAAAATTGTGAAGACAGTACAGTGTGCATCAGTAATGATACAGCTCTGTATTTTCAGAATTTTGGGGAAAGACAAATTTGCAAAGCCATATAATATGAGCCCATATTGAGCATGCGCATTAACAAGCTGCACGCACCAGCCCCTACTGCCGAAATGAATTGCTGATATAATGACAAAATGAATTGCACAATGGAATACTTACGTGCTGTAATCAAAGTGTTGGCAGATCATAATGAAGCACCAGTTTGCCTTTGTACACTCTTGCAACAACATCAAGATATCACATTTTATTGGGAGTCAGTAGACTTCAAGAGTACCAAAGCAATGTTCTCTCAGAGGTACAAACCTCGTACACATACTCCCCATCACATCAAGATCAACACAAGCCACTGGCACACATCACCAGTGATCACACATTCCAAGCCCCGGATTCACACTTTTGTCACATAAGTGTGATCTTACACTATTGTTTTGACCATAACGAGAAAACAGCCTGTAGTATGACCGCGATCGCATGCCATTTTTATGACGTCATTTATGCCAAGGCAAGTTTGAAATAGGCTCCAAATAAACCTCGCACTTTTGCGGACGTGTTACTCAGGAACCAGAACATTTTGGGTCTTGAAAAGGACATGACCGTGAACTGCATCAAAAGATCCTAAAAATGGCTGTTTCAGTTCAAAATGCCATACAAATGTGAAACATTCCCCTTAACTTAGTCTTCACTGAAGAACAGAATATATATATTTACTGTGGACACCAAATTCTCATATGAACGCTACAGTTCAGTGTTTGTTGTGTTATGCTGTGTGGTGTGTATGTGGCCTGTGATAGCATCTCATAGCATTCACAGTAAATTATGTTCTGCTGTATAGTAAAAAGCTGTTTTTAATAAATCCAGATAGTTTTAAGCCTTCGATAATTTGTTTCACGTCCCCGATTTGTTGCTTGTTTCATGGATCCAGCAATTTGTTGTTAGTGATCCGACAAAGGATTCCTATCCGACATATAATAACATTAATTTGGCATAGTTTGTGTTTTTGCACTTAACTCAGCATGAAGTCGCTGCTTTTTTGTCATGACTCCGGTGTCTGATTAGCTTCTACTGGTCATGAAATAACCAGGATTTCAGCTCAGTTTCCGTGTGGAGGAGACCGTTAAGCTACAATATTTGGACCAGTTTTCACCACTCGGCCATTGTTTCAGAAGCACGTGTTACTTCCGTTTTACACGGACTTGGATAATGCATTGCGTCGATTGCATTTTGTGTACCTGAATGTGAAATACGTGGCGCATTTGCTGCATGTTACGCACCTTTAAGCTGTGGTTGGCAGCCCAACTTGCATGGTGCCACCATTCCTTAGCATGATTTTTGGATTGCTATCGCTTGAGAACAAAATCAAACAATATGCTCATGCTGGTTAACAGCGTCTTTCTAATCAACGAGCGACCGTGATGTGACACGCGGAAGGGTGAAGCCGTCTAGTAGGTCTATACATCCTGAATATTCCTTTATATCGGTGCATCATCCGCGCCTCTCAGTACATTAAAGGTCGGTTTTCCTCCGCACAAAAGCCCAAAATACCGACAGACCAGGAGCCTCGGGCGCTTCTTGCTTACATCAAGAGCGAAGCGACATTAGGTTCGTTACACCTATTTGTGAGGGCCCTGCAGCACCCTGACATGACATTGCCGCGACTCAGTCCCGCCATATCGTGACGCGCGCTGTCGTCCCCCCCCCCCCCCCCCCTCCCGCAGCCCGCGCTCGATGTCGTCTCGGCCTGCGTCGCAGCACGCGGCTCCGTCTGGGCGCTGCGTCCCGCCGGCGAGTGCAAATTAAACGGCAGCCCTCGGAGCGCCTTGATTTATGAGCTGTGTCTTCAGTCTGACCCGCCCCCGGGACTGTGCGAGCTGCCGCGGCGGCGGGCGGCCGGGGGTCTCGCCGCGGTGGTTTGGGGCGGTCTCGCCGCGGTGGGTTGGGGCGAGACTCGGCTCGTGCTCCGAGACTGTGCGAGCTGCCGCGGTGGCGGGCGGCCGGCGGTCTCGCCGCGGTGGGTTGGGGCGGGACTCGGCCCGTGCCCCGAGACTGTGCTAGCCACCGCCTCGGCCGGCGGCCGGCGGTCTCGCCGCGGTGGATTGGGGCGGGACTCGGCTCGTGCGCACCATCGCTTCAGCGGGGAAGCCGCGCCGGCTGGATCAGATTGGTCTGGACGACAGAGCCCGATATATTTGTTGCATGGTGTGGTGTATATTCTAGGTCGACCAGTTCGTCAATTGGCGGTTGATGCTTGTCTGAACAAAGCTAAGGTGGTTTTGCACAGCATATATATATATATATATATATATATATATATATATATATATATATATATATATATATGTGTGTGTGTGTGTGTGTGTGTGTGTGTGTGTGTGTGTGTGTGTGTGTGGTGTGTGTGTGTGCGTGTGTGTGTGTTGGAGTTGCTCTTCATAACGTAAATGGCGCATGTTGGGTGGCTCAAACGAGCAGCTCATTTCATGTATATTCTTAATGTACCATTTTCTAATTGAGTTCTGAAGGATGGGATTTCTGCTCATCCGATCAGGTGGGGCCTAAGTCTGTGCCGTGCAGTGGTCCTGCCAAAAATGTGCAGTCGGATTTGATATTTTGTGTACATAAATATTTCAATAACCTTATGACATCCACCCCCTCCGCCATGCGATCAGTTTACGAGTGCGCTTGCTGTTTCAGCTGTTTTAATATCTCGCAGCGCTGGTATGCCAGGCGCACGTCACCCCGCTGTCTGGGGACGGCTTCTATGTCGCGGAGTGCGGAAATTGTTCTGGTGCGCTGGTCTGCCGCTGTTGTCCCGAGCGTGCTGGCCGGAAGGCGTCGGCCGCCACACCGCGGTAGGGCCGCTGAGGGGGCCGGGGCCGGGGCCGGAGCGTGACCGCCCCGTGATGGATCGGTCGCGTCTGAGGTGGCCGCCCGACAGACAGCCCGATGATGACTGGGTCGGCGGCGCTGTGACAGATGGACACCCGCGTCTGAGGTGGCCGCCCGTCAGACGGCCCGATGATGACTGGGGCGGCGGCGTTGTGACAACTGGACGCCCGCGTCTGAGGTAGCCGCCCGACAGACGGTTCGATGAATGACTGGGGTGGCGGCGTTGTGACAACTGGACGCCCGCGTCTGACGTGGCCGCCCGTCAGACGGCCCGATGATGACTGGGGCGGCGGCGTTGTGACAACTGGACGCCCGCGTCTGAGGTGGCCGCCCGTCAGACGGCCCGATGATGACTGGGGCGGCGGCGCTGTGACAGCTGGACGCCCGCGTGTGAGGTAGCCGCCCGACAGACGGTTCGATGATGACTAGGGTGGTGGCGTTGTGACAGCTGGACGCCCGCGTCTGACGTGGCCGCCCGTCAGACGGCCTGATGACGACGGGCGGCGGCGCTGTGACAGCTGGACGCCCGCGCTCAGCCGTGGACAGCTGTGACAGGCGGCGCTGGCCGTGTAGCTACGCCGTCTGATCCGTCAACGTTATCGCATAGCAGTGTCGGCGAGCGCAGCGCGATATCCGGACCGGGGTCGGTCGCCAGCTATGTTTTTACAGCAGTGGGTGTGCAGATCCATGCCGGATGTGAATTTTCCCATGCACGGTGCGGCTAAGCTGTTTAATGCTGTAGCCCTTTGTTGAGCGGGGCCGGAACCAGCAACCCGCGCCTTTGGACATCCAGTCGTGGCCTCTGGTGGGAATGCCTACACGGTCACGGGACCCAAGATGCCGGAAAGTGACTGCTGGTGTCGCCGCTCCGAGGCACTGCTGGAAACCCCAGATAGGTCTTCCCTGGTCATCCGACACAAAGCCATATGTGCTGTTGTAGTTTAGGATGGCATCTTAAATGATATGTAAACATGGCCTATTCGCCTGACTACTTCAATGGGTGTGAACGTGTGCGAGATAATAGACTCATGCATGACAAGTGTCGGTTTATTCTAGCACCTTCTCCCGCCTTTGACGACGTTTGAGCGCTGGTCAAACCTACAAAAGCCACGCACATGGGTAATTCTCACGCTGGCGTTATAAGACTGGTACCAAATTAGACTGGTACCAAATTAGACTGGTACCAAATTAGACTGGCACCAAATTAGACTGGTACCAAATTAGACTTAGACTGTACCAAATTTCGACTGGTTACCAAATCTGATAGCACAATCTGAGACTGCGCACGCAACAACCAGGATTAAACGGCCGCATAACACGTTGGTTATGGTCAAGTCTGTAAGGTAGATGAATAAATTGACGATGGAAGTATTTAGTTTTGTCATCATGTGGCTTTTCATCATTTCACGTAGTGTGAGGTTTAGTGCCATGGGACCAAATCATAACCTAACGCTAGCATCAGCTGTCAAATAGGTAAAACAAAAATCATGAAACAGACACGTTTCTTTAACCAATTTACCGGCAATGTTAATAAGCCTGACGATAAACGGTGGGTTTGTTCCCGTTTATCTCAGTTTGAAGTGAATGTCAGGTTTTGGTATCTGATTAGATCCCTGCTTAACAACGCTAGCGTCAAAGGGGCTGTCATGGTAAACCATTCAATGAAATATCAAATGACTCCTTTTGCTTGAATTTATTGGAGTCACTGTGCTTCAATACTCGCATCTTGAACTCTTCTGATTATCATGGAAAGTACATACTTTAATGTAAGCTTATGTAAGGCCAAGATGCATGGCTGCAGGAAAAATTGCTGGATATTGTTGGGCGACGCGTAAATTATCCATATTTTCATATTTCGCGACCACCCTGGTCAATGTCAGGCTCAGCCTTAGAGGAAACTTTACCGACGACATTTCATTTGGTGGACTGGTCGTGTCTGTAATCGCGGGCGCCTTGCCCGTAGCCAGTCGCACCCTGGAAGACAGGCAGCCCACTGCGCCACATGGCAGCAATCATTTCTGGCTTGTTGGGAGTCATTTCAACGAAAGCACCAGCACGGGTGATATCATCCACAAGCAGGCCATTGCTGCGACATTCAACGCTTTTAGGCTGTTGCAAGGCACCGCTCAGCCCCAGCGTCACTCAGTCAAATCCTGTAGTAAAATTGAAACGCACCATATACCATAATCAAGGGACATTAGGGCAATTATATTGACGTGTGCAGCATAAATTCGCATGCGTCGAATCCGTTTAGAATCACATTTGTGGACGTCGGGTGGCGAATGGCGTACGCCATTGGAACGTTCGCCTAATGGGGTCGCACGGCGCCCCATGCCATGCCGCGTTGAGGAGCAAATGCGCACGTGTGCAGCCATTTATTCCTTCCGCAAAGTAGCTGGGCAAATGCGCTTGATAACAGGTGGAGAGGCTGACACCGAACCTAGATGGATTGCTGGCTGATTTTGTGCTGTACCGCCTGCAGTGTTGGTTGTTCGATATTGTTTGAGTAGTGAGTGGTGATAAGACGCTCAACTGATGAAATCCTGCGATAACGATCACGAAACTTTTCACCAACATGCAATTCAGTAACTGATGCTCTTCGTTCTCTGCATATTGGTGTTAAATCGTTAATCAGGTAGCACTTTCAACTATTGTATATGAATTGTACTCCAGCCTAAGTTTACATAAACAGGAAGTCTAGCATGCGTCACCTTTCTTGGCATCCCATGGTCCGTTATCTCCTCATTTGTCGAGCACTAGACACCAATGCGCGCTCTCCAGCGAGCGTTGTGGAGAAAACGCGTTGTCTCTGGTCGCCGAAGGACCGGATTAGTGACTGGAGTAGCTGCGTCTGGCCTCTGAGGAGCACTCAGGGATTCGGGTTGACTCTCCTTGGCCTCTGAGGAGCGATCAGTGAATCAGGTTGACTGTACCTGCCTCGGAGCAATGTGCATTGACTCGATATGACTCTGTGTGGTCTCATAGGGCGCATTTAGTGACTTGGGTTGACTCGCCCCGACCTCAGAGGAGCGCTCAGTGACTCAGTTTGGCTTTATCTAGACCCTGAGGGGCGCTCAGTGACCCCGGGATGACTCGGCCTGATCCCAGAGGAGCGTTCAGTGACTCGGGTCGACTCGGCCTGCCCTCAGAGGACTGTTCAGCCGGGGCCGGCTCCCCGGCGGCGTGTAATCCGCTTATCACCGATCTGGCGGCGGCTGGAGCACGGACTTAGACGAACTCCGCCGGTAACGTCGGCGGCGCTATCTTGCGTTACCGAGAATGACAAGATGGATGGTCCACCGACCACGGCTGATGCCTGCTCTGGGACCGCGCCGAATCGTTTCGGATACGTGAATACCCAGCAAACTCCGGGCTGCCGGGCGATCTATGGCGATCGTACTTTGCGGTCATGCAAATCGCTTGTGCATCTGTATATCAGACCAGATAAATTTGCAGTGAATACGCGAAAAACCCTGAGGTAGCCACGAAGACGAACGTAATGTGATAACACGGACCGGACCGTTCGCAATGCGCTCTCAATGATCGGGACATCTTTGGACGATATGAAGTGGGATCTCCAAAAGCGGTGCCAGTAGACTGATACACGCATGCAAGAAAATGCGCGAGGAAGGACAGACGGCAGTTGTAAGTGTTCGTCTGCGGCATGCCATGGAAATTGCACACCAGATGACATGCACTCCTATAAAGTATTTTCAGGGCTCCGATCACGAGGTAAGGAAATAAGCTATCAGTGTATGACTGAAACCCGGGCGACGAAGGAGCGAGGATGCAAAGGGCACGAGCAGGAAAAAGTGGTTTACCTCGTGCAATAAGACTAAAAATTATATTGCGCAGAAATCCATTAAAGCAAATGTTTCACGTTTGGAAATATTGAAGCAGGCATCAGATATGACGAAATAAGCTCACTTATAACTATTGATAATTCATTTTAGTGGAAAAAACTGCTGAACACTTCGCAACTTTTATGTTAAATAAATATGCTCCCAAATACATCAGAGCTTGATTACGTCATCGTACCTTGCACAAGGCCGAGAGCCAATTGGCGGCCATGATATTTGGAAATCGCGTTCGCGAACGCCAGATATGAAAGACTCGGCAATTATGTTTTTCTTGGCCTCGATCGCCTCATGGCCAGTGGCATCGCAGAACTTAAGTCATGTTATTTTTTACGTCATGGATGCCTGGGTAACCTTAAAATAGTCTCCCCGAAATACTCCGCACATTTTCGTGGGCGCCAAGCTCAGAAACTAGAGTAATTTAGGCATTGAGAAGGGCAGGGCTGTGAACTGTACCGCTCGATCTTCAAGGTGGCTATCTATGTTTGAATCTCCACACAAAGTTGGAAAACTCCCCTTAAACGGACGTTCCGAGACATAGATATACCATACTAGATAAGATGGTCGACCGGATTGGTCCGTTTGGTGGTGCGTAAAGCTGGCAGCCATACTGGTGCAGAGAGGAAACATAAACTTGCTCTGACATGACATTTGCATCGCATTGAGCGAGGTCTCTGTGTAAGATCACGGAAGCCAAAATAAGAGCCTCATCTTATTTTAAAGGACTTAACGAGGTAATGTAATGTGTCAGCGATCCTGAAACATCTGTTTCTTGTATTTCACTGTTCAATGAGTTACCGGCATGGAGAAATCCCGTCGCCGACCACCACGACCCCTGCCTGTGCGCCGCCGTGCTCACGCTGAGCGATGACGTAGCCTCTTTCTTCCGGTCTACCTGACGCTATAGAACCCCGCAGGTGTCTACTACAGTCGTATCCGATGTGTACGGGGGCATCTGTTAGGAAAGCCTGTAGAGCGAGGGCCGCCGCTGGTGACGACCGCTGGCCACCGAGTGAGTTAGGAGAAAAGCTGTGTGTGGCAATTCAGGGGTCAATGTATTTTGATCACACCGACACACTTTGAAATATTATCATATTGTTAGTAGTGCGAGATATAAATGAACAGACGCAATGAACTGGAATACACATTCGTTAATGAAAAAGCAGTTGGTGTTTTTCTCCAAGTGTTTGCTTTTCGTCATCTCGTAGGTTAATTTGAAACGAAAACTAATCCTTTTTTCTGAAAAGTGATGTATTTGCAAATATAATGGTAGCAAATGGAATTTCAAGATAATAGTTCCATTTTTGAGGTCATGTATATATATGCATATATATATATATATATATATATATATATATATATATATATATATATATATTTACATTGCTTTACTTTCTGCCTTTAGGCTTGGCCTGCATGCCCTATCTTATAGTGCGCAGCACGCAAATATAGACATATGTTTCCACTGCGCTGGCGACAAGATCTTTCCATCCTCTGGTATGAAGAACCAGTTATTTTTGGACTGGCCAATCGATGGGAAATCAACCCTTAATAGGGTCATGCACAGATATGACGCTCATTGGCATTTTTCCAAGATGCCGGTGCGTCCAATTGAGGCGAGTCCGGTCCATTGATGGTAAAATACGAGCGTCATCGAAATTCCCATTGCGATTTATGGCGATATCTTTCCAACTCATCGATTCCCACCTGATTCTATTGGGGCAACTAGAAGCCGCGGTCTCTTGAGCGTTTCGGTTGTCGGGCTGGGCCGTCATTTCGGCCTCTGTGTCGACATTCCAACGGCGACACACGCCCGCCACTGCAGGATCAGCAGGTGGCATTCCTGGCATGCGTGGGAATTGAACGGCCATGCTTAGCTCAGTCTCCCCGCCGAACAGAGACCCGGGCGCCGCGCATCAGTCATGTGCACGCTGCGTGGGAGATCTGGAGCCAGCGTCAGCTCTCACTACCCTGCTGGGATCGCGAGTCATGAGCGCCAGTCCGGGAGTCCGCCCGAGCGGGGCCGAGGAGCGCCACACCTCCGGCACAGAGCATGGCGGCGCGCGATGAGCCGGAGCGCCGCTGCTCCGCCCGTGACCGGATCGCCGCTGCTCCGCCCGTGACCTGAGCGCCGCTGCTCCGCCCGTGACCGGATCGCCGCTGCTCCGCCCGTGACAGGAGCGCCGCTGCTCCGCCCGTGATCTGAGCGCCGCTGCTCCGCCCGTGACCGGAGCGCCGCTGCCCCGCCCGTGACAGGAGCGCCGCTGCCCCGCCCGTGACAGGAGCGCCGCTGCTCCGCCCGTGATCTGAGCGCCGCTGCTCCGCCCGTGATCTGAGCGCGGCGGGCGCCAGATGGTCCGATGGCCAGTCCACCTGTTGATTATATTAGCTCTACGTCGGCGGCGCAGCGCCCCAGGGAGCCGTATCTTCGCTGCACCGGCGGCGCACCGACTCGAGGGTCACGCCGACCGGAGGACAGGGAAGGAGCCGTATCTCCGCTGCACCGGCGGCGCACTGACCCGAGTCTCACGCCGAGCGAACAGAGAGAAAGAGCCGTATCTCCGTTGCACCGGCGGCGCACCGACCCGAGTCTCACGCCGAGCGAACAGAGAGAGCGCCGTTACCCCGCTGCACCAGGGGCGCACCGACCCGAGTCTCACGCCGAGCGAACAGAGAGAAAGAGCCGTATCTCCGCTGCACCAGGGGCGCACTGACACGAGTCTCATGCCGACCGAACAGAGAGAGCGCCGTATCCCCGCTGCACCAGGGGCGCACCGACCCGAGTCTCACGCCGAGCGAACAGAGAGAAAGAGCCGTATCTCCGCTGCACCAGGGGCGCACTGACACGAGTCTCACGCCGACCGAACGTAGAGGGAGCCGTATCCCCGCCGCACCGGGGGCGCAATGACAAGAGTCTCACGCCGACCGGACACGCGGCTCACGCCGACCGAAGAGAGGCCGGTGCCGTCACGGACACCGGTTTGCAGGACGGCGATGAGCTCCTTAACTACGCTGACAGAAGACGGCCACCTCTGCCATTGATCCCCGCGCTGTCGCTGTGGTGCTTTTATAACTTTTCATAGGTGAAAGTCACATCTTAGGTGCAATCTATTGAGGGTTTCATTACGCTCATTGATTGACAGATATCGGTGCTAAGAACACTCCTGCTGCAACCGAGGATCCGTGATTGTTCTCCGGTGAAACAGCAGTTGAATGTCCAGGATCTGTTGAACTATGAGCTCTGGCAATGAACAGGTGCACTTTGATATCACTGGCATGGGGTGTCGGACAACTGCACTGACTTGAAACGAGGGGCACACAAGTGAGGCATCTGCCCATTACAACCCCATGTTGTCCCAACCACCTCATGTGGCAAGGTAGTTGGATCTTGATGTTCCTGGACATCCCGATTAAATCAATGAAAAATCTTGCGATGGGTCCAGTGGTGTCTGAAAGTTAATTTGGCCGTTTTGTCGCGAACAATGAGTTCCTTCACCAGGCTAATGGACTAGTTGAAATTAACATGGTTTATTCTACTCAGAATTCACGTCAACATGTCTACCGGCTGTTACTTCCATGCAATTGCAGATTGTTGGTGCGTTTCAGTAGTAGCGAGGTTCCAGTTGAATGATATACTCGATTGGGATACATGACCCATGAAGCGGCTTTGTTCGCTAGGGAAGGTCTTGCCCCAAATGTTGCAATCAGTTACAGCGTCATTTGTTACCAGTGTGGCCGCATGTGCGCGTATATATATATATATATATATAAATATATATATATATATATATATATATATATAATGTATGTATGTATATATAGATATATGTATATATATGCATATGATA
>NW_023596136.1:13370508-13383008 GCF_011947565.3 Pollicipes pollicipes | reverse complement strand
GTAGCACGTGATTGCAACATTTGGGGCAAGACCTTCCCTAGCGAACAAAGCCGCTTCATGGGTCATGTATCCCAATCGAGTATATCATTCAACTGGAACCTCGCTACTACTGAAACGCACCAACAATCTGCAATTGCATGGAAGTAACAGCCGGTAGACATGTTGACGTGAATTCTGAGTAGAATAAACCATGTTAATTTCAACTAGTCCATTAGCCTGGTGAAGGAACTCATTGTTCGCGACAAAACGGCCAAATTAACTTTCAGACACCACTGGACCCATCGCAAGATTTCTCATTGATTTAATCGGGATGTCCAGGAACATCAAGATCCAACTACCTTGCCACATGAGGTGGTTGGGACAACATGGGGTGTAATGGGCAGATGCCTCACTTGTGTGCCCCTCGTTTCAAGTCAGTGCAGTTGTCCGACACCCCATGCCAGTGATATCAAAGTGCACCTGTTCATTGCCAGAGCTCATAGTTCAACAGACCTGGACATTCAACTGCTGTTTCACCGGAGAACAATCACGGATCTCTCGGTTGCAGCAGGAGTGTTCTTAGCACCGATATCTGTCAATCAATGAGCGTAATGAAACCCTCAATAGATTGCACCTAAGATGTGACTTTCACCTATGAAAAGTTATAAAAGCACCACAGCGACAGCGCGGGGATCAATGGCAGAGGTGGCCGTCTTCTGTCAGCGTAGTTAAGGAGCTCATCGCCGTCCGCAAACCGGTGTCCGTGACGGCCACCGGCCTCTCTTCCGGTCGCGTGAGCCGCGTGTCCGGTCGGCGTGAGACTCTTGTCATTGCGCCCTCGGTGCGGCGGGGATACGGCTCCCTCTACGTTCGGTCGGCGTGAGACTCGTGTCAGTGCGCCCCTGGTGCAGCGGAGATACGGCTCTTTCTCTCTGTTCGCTCGGCGTGAGACTCGGGTCGGTGCGCCCCTGGTGCAGCGGAGATACGACTCTTTCTCTCTGTTCGCTCGGCGTGAGACTCGGGTCGGTGCGCCCCTGGTGCAGCGGAGATACGACTCTTTCTCTCTGTTCGCTCGGCGTGAGACTCGGGTCGGTGCGCCCCTGGTGCAGCGGAGATACGACTCTTTCTCTCTGTTCGCTCGGCGTGAGACTCGGGTCGGTGCGCCGCCGGTGCAGCGGAGATACGGCTCTTTCTCTCTGTTCGCTCGGCGTGAGACTCGGGTCGGTGCGCCGCCGGTGCAGCGGAGATACGGGCTCTTTCTCTCTGTTCGCTCGGCGTGAGACTCGGGTCGGTGCGCCGCCGGTGCAGCGGAGATACGGCTCTTTCTCTCTGTTCGCTCGGCGTGAGACTCGGGTCAGTGCGCCCGGTGCAGCGGAGATACGGCTCTTTCTCTCTGTTCGCTCGGCGTGAGACTCGGGTCGGTGCGCCGCCGGTGCAGCGGAGATACGGCTCTTTCTCTCTGTTCGCTCGGCGTGAGACTCGGGTCGGTGCGCCGCCGGTGCAGCGGAGATACGGCTCTTTCTCTCTGTTCGCTCGGCGTGAGACTCGGGTCGGTGCGCCGCCGGTGCAGCGGAGATACGGCTCTTTCTCTCTGTTCGCTCGGCGTGAGACTCGGGTCGGTGCGCCGCCGGTGCAGCGGAGATACGGCTCTTTCTCTCTGTTCGCTCGGCGTGAGACTCGGGTCAGTGCGCCGCCGGTGCAGCGGAGATACGGCTCCTTCCCTGTCCTCCGGTCGGCGTGACCCTCGAGTCGGTGCGCCGCCGGTGCAGCGGAGATACGGCTCCTTCCCTGTCCTCCGGTCGGCGTGACCCTCGAGTCGGTGCGCCGCCGGTGCAGCGAAGATACGGCTCCCTGGGGCGCTGCGCCGCCGACGTAGAGCTAATATAATCAACAGGTGGACTGGCCATCGGACCATCTGGCGCCCGCCGCGCTCAGATCACGGGCGGAGCAGCGGCGCTCAGATCACGGGCGGAGCAGCGGTGCTCCTGTCACGGACGGGGCAGCGGCGCTCCTGTCACGGGCGGAGCAGCGGTGCTCCTGTCACGGACGGGGCAGCGGCGCTCCTGTCACGGGCGGGGCAGCGGCGCTCAGATCACGGGCGGAGCAGCGGTGCTCCTGTCACGGACGGGGCAGCGGCGCTCCTGTCACGGACGGGGCAGCGGCGCTCCTGTCACGGACGGGGCAGCGGCGCTCCTGTCACGGGCGGGGCAGCGGCGCTCCGGTCACGGGCGGAGCAGCGGCGCTCAGATCACGGGCGGAGCAGCTGCGCTTAGGTCACGGGCGGAGCAGCGGCGCTCAGGTCACGGGCGGAGCAGCGGCGATCCGGTCACGGGCGGAGCAGCGGCGCTCAGGTCACGGGCGGAGCAGCGGCGATCCGGTCACGGGCGGAGCAGCGGCGCTCAGGTCACGGGCGGAGCAGCGGCGCTCAGGTCACGGGCGGAGCAGCGGCGATCCGGTCACGGGCGGAGCAGCGGCGCTCAGGTCACGGGCGGAGCAGCGGCGCTCAGGTCACGGGCGGAGCAGCGGCGCTCCGGCTCATCGCGCGCCGCCATGCTCTGTGCCGGAGGTGTGGCGCTCCTCGGCCCCGCTCGGGCGGACTCCCGGACTGGCGCTCATGACTCGCGATCCCAGCAGGGTAGTGAGAGCTGACGCTGGCTCCAGATCTCCCACGTAGCGTGCACATGACTGATGCGCGGCGCCCGGGTCTCTGTTCGGCGGGGAGACTGAGCTAAGCATGGCCGTTCAATTCCCACGCATGCCAGAAATGCCACCTGCTGATCCTGCAGTGGCGGGAGTGTGTCGCCGTTGGAATGTCGACACAGAGGCCGAAATGACGGCCCAGCCCGACAACCGAAACGCTCAAGAGACCGCGGCTTCTAGTTGCCCCAATAGAATCAGGTGGGAATCGATGAGTTGGAAAGATATCGCCATAAATCGCAAGGGGAATTTCGATGACGCTCGTATTTTACCATCAATGGACCGGACTCGCCTCAATTGGACGCACCGGCATCTTGGAAAAATGCCAATGAGCGTCATATCTGTGCATGACCCTATTAAGGGTTGATTTCCCATCGATTGGCCTGTCCAAAAATAACTGGTTCTTCATACCAGAGGATGGAAAGATCTTGTCGCTAGCGCAGTGGAAACATATGTCTATATTTGCGTGCTGCGCACTATAAGATAGGGCATGCAGGCCAAGCCTAAAGACAGAAAGTAAAGCAATGTAAATATATATATATATATATATATATATATGTATATATATATATATATATACATATATATATATACATATATATACATGACCTCAAAAATGGAGCTATTATCTTGAAATTCCATTTGCTACCATTATATTTGCAAATACATCACTTTTCAGAAAAAAAGGATTAGTTTTCGTTTCAAATTAACCTACGAGATGACGAAGAGCAAACACTTGGAGAAAAACACCAACTGCTTTTTCCTTAACGAATGTGTATTCCAGTTCATTGCGTCTGTTCATTTATATCTCGCACTACTAACAATATGATAATATTTCATAGTGTGTCGGTGTGATCAAAATACATTGACCCCTGAATTGCCACACACAGCTTTTCTCCTAACTCACTCGGTGGCCAGCGGTCGTCACCAGCGGCGGCCCTCGCTCTACAGGCTTTCCTAACAGATGCCCCCGTACACATCGGATACGACTGTAGTAGACACCTGCGGGGTTCTATAGCGTCAGGTAGACCGGAAGAAAGAGGCTACGTCATCGCTCAGCGTGAGCACGGCGGCGCACAGGCAGGGGTCGTGGTGGTCGGCGACGGGATTTCTCCATGCCGGTAACTCATTGAACAGTGAAATACAAGAAACAGATGTTTCAGGATCGCTGACACATTACATTACCTCGTTAAGTCCTTTAAAATAAGATGAAGCTCTTATTTTGGCTTCCGTGATCTTACACAGAGACTTCGCTCAATGCGATGCAAATGTCATGTCAGAGCAAGTTTATGTTTCCTCTCTGCACCAGTATGGCTGCCAGCTTTACGCACCACCAAACGGACCAATCCGGTCGACCATCTTATCTAGTATGGTATGTCTATGTCTTGGAACGTCCGTTTAAGGGGAGTTTTCCAACTTTGTGTGGAGATTCAAACATAGATAGCCACCTTGAAGATCGAGCGGTACAGTTCGCAGCCCTGCCCTTCTCAATGCCTAAATTACTCTAGTTTCTGAGCTTGGCGCCCACGAAAATGTGCGGAGTATTTCGGGGAGACTATTTTAAGGTTACCCAGGCATCCGTGACGTAAAAAATAACGTGACTAAAGTTCTGCGATGCCACTGGCCATGCGGCGATCGAGGCCAAGAAAAACATAATTGCCGAGTCTTTCATATCTGGCGTTTGTGAACGCGATTTCCAAATATCATGGCCGCCAATTGGCTCTCGGCGTTGTGCAAGGTACGATGACGTAATCAAGCTCTGATGTATTTGGGAGCATATTTGTTTAACATAAAAGTTGCGATGTGTTCAGCATTTTTTTTCCACTAAAATGAATTATCAATAGTTATAAGTGAGCTTATTTCGTCATATCTGATGCCTGCTTCAATATTTCCAAACGTGAAACATTTGTTTTAATGGATTTCTGCGCAATATAATTTTTAGTCTTATTGCACGAGGTAAACCACTTTTTCCTGCTCGTGCCCTTTGCATCCTCGCTCCTTCGTCGCCCGGGTTTCAGTCATACACTGATAGCTTATTTCCTTACCTCGTGATCGGAGCCCTGAAAATACTTTATAGGAGTGCATGTCATCTGGTGTGCAATTTCCATGGCATGCCGCAGACAAACACTTACAACTGCCGTCTGTCCTTCCTCGCGCATTTTCTTGCATGCGTGTATCAGTCTACTGGCACCGCTTTTGGAGATCCCACTTCATATCGTCCAAAGATGTTCCGATCATTGAGAGCGCATTGCGAACGGTCCGGTCCGTGTTATCACATTACGTTCGTCTTCGTGGCTACCTGAGGGTTTCTCGCGTATTCACTGCAAATTTATCTGGTCTGATATACAGATGCACAAGCGATTTGCATGACCGCAAAGTACGATCGCCATAGATCGCCCGGCAGCCCGGAGTTTGCTGGGTATTCACGTATCCGAAACGATTCGGCGCGGTCCCAGAGCAGGCATCAGCCGTGGTCGGTGGACCATCCATCTTGTCATTCTCGGTAACGCAAGATAGCGCCGCCGACGTTACCGGCGGAGTTCGTCTAAGTCCGTGCTCCAGCCGCCGCCAGATCGGTGATAAGCGGATTACACGCCGCCGGGGAGCCGGCCCCGGCTGAACAGTCCTCTGAGGGCAGGCCGAGTCGACCCGAGTCACTGAACGCTCCTCTGGGATCAGGCCGAGTCATCCCGGGGTCACTGAGAACCCCTCAGGGTCTAGATAAAGCCAAACTGAGTCACTGAGCGCTCCTCTGAGGTCGGGGCGGGTCAACCCAAGTCACTAAATGCGCCCTATGAGACCACACAGAGTCATATCGAGTCAATGCACATTGCTCCCAGGCAGGTACAGTCAACCTGATTCACTGAGCGCTCCTCAGAGGCCAAGGAGAGTCAACCCGAATCCCTGGGTGCTCCTCAGAGGCCAGACGCAGCTACTCCAGTCACTAATCCGGTCCTTCGGCGACCGGAGACAACGCGTTTTCTCCACAACGCTCGCTGGAGAGCGCGCATTGGTGTCTAGTGCTCGACAAATGAGGAGATAACGGACCATGGGATGCCAAGAAAGGTGACGCATGCTAGACTTCCTGATTATGTAAACTTAGGCTGGAGTACAATTCATATACAATAGTTGAAAGTGCTACCTGATTAACGATTTAACACCAATATGCAGAGAACGAAGAGCATCAGTTACTGAATTGCATGTTGGTGAAAAGTTTCGTGATCGTTATCGCAGGATTTCATCAGTTGAGCGTCTTATCACCACTCCCTACTCAAACAATATCGAACAACCAACACTGCAGGCGGCACAGCACAAAATCAGCCAGCAATCCATCTAGGTTCGGTGTCAGCCTCTCCACCTGTTATCAAGCGCATTTGCCCAGCTACTTTGCGGAAGGAATAAATGGCTGCACACGTGGGCATTTGCTCCTCAACGCGGCATGGCATGGGCGCAGTGCGACCCCATTAGGCGAACGTTCCAATGGCGTACGCCATTCGCCACCCGACGTCCACAAATGTGATTCTAAACGGATTCGACGCATGCGAATTTATGCTGCACACGTCAATATAATTGCCCTAATGTCCCTTGATTATGGTATATGGTGCGTTTCAATTTTACTACAGGATTTGACTGAGTGACGCTGGGGCTGAGCGGTGCCTTGCAACAGCCTAAAAGCGTTGAATGTCGCAGCAATGGCCTGCTTGTGGATGATATCACCTGTGCTGGCGCTTTCGTTGAAATGACTCCCAACAAGCCAGAAATGATTGCTGCCATGTGACGCAGTGGGCTGCCTGTCTTCCAGGGTGTGACTGGCTACGGGCAAGGCGCCCTCGATTACAGACACGACCAGTCCATCAAATGAAATGTCGTCGGTAAAGTTTCCTCTAAGGCTGAGCCTGACATTGAACAGTGTGGTCGCGAAATATGAAAATATGGATAATTTACGCGTCGCCCAACAATATCCAGCAATTTTTCCTGCAGCCATGCATCTTGGCCTTACATAAGCTTACATTAAAGTATGTACTTTCCATGATAATCAGAAGAGTTCAAGATGCTAGTATTGAAGCACAGTGACTCCAATAAATTCAAGCAAAAGGAGTCATTTGATATTTCATTGAATGGTTTACCATGACAGCCCCTTTGACGCTAGCGTTGTTAAGCAGGGATCTAATCAGATACCAAAACCTGACATTCACTTCAAACTGAGATAAACGGGAACAAACCCACCGTTTATCGTCAGGCTTATTAACATTGCCGGTAAATTTGGTTAAAGAAACGTGTCTGTTTCATGATTTTTGTTGTACCTATTTGACAGCTGATGCTAGCGTTAGGTTATGATTTGGTCCCATGGCACTAAACTCACATACGTGAAATGATGAAAAGCCACATGATGACAAAACTAAATACTTCCATCGTCAAATTTATTCATCTACCTTACAGACTTGACCATAACCAACGTGTTATGCGGCCGTTTATCCTGGTTGTTGCGCAGCTCAGATTTGCTATCCGATTTGGTACCAGTCTAATTTGGTACCAGTTTAATTTGGTACCAGTCTAATTTGGTACCAGTCTAATTTGGTACCAGTCTAATTTGGTACCAGTCTAATTTAGTACCAGTCTAATTTGGTACCAGTCTAATTTGGTACCAGTCTAATCTAATTTGGTACCAGTCTAATTTGGTACCAGTCTAATTTGGTAACCAGTCTCAATTTAGGACCCAGTCGTCATTTGGTACCAGTCTAATGTTGGTAGCCAGTCCTAATTTGGTACCAGTCTAATTTGGGGGTACCAGTCTAATTTGGTTACCAAGTCTAATTGGTGGCCAGTCCTAATGTTGGTAACAGTCTAATTGGTACCAGTCTAATTGGGTTACCAGTCTTATAACCGCCAAGCGTGAGAATTACCCATGTGCCGTGGCTTTTGTAGGTTGTGACCAGCGCTCAAAAAAAACCGTCCGTCAAACGCGGGGAGAAGGGTGTTAGGAATAAAAACCGACACTTGTTCATTGCATGAGGCGATTATCCTCGCAACAACGTTCACACCAGTTGAAGGTAGTCAGGGTAGGTGAATAGGCCATGTTTACATATCATTTAAGATGGCCATCCTAAACTACAACAGCACATATGCTTTGTGTACGGATGACCAGGGGAAGACCTATCTGGGGTTTCCAGCAGTGCCTCGGAGCGGCGACACCAGCAGTCACTTTCACGGCATCTTGGGTCCCGTGACCGTGTAGGCATTCCCACCAGAGGCCACGACTGGATGTCCAAAGGCGCGGGTTGCTGGTTCCGGCCCCGCTCAACAAAGGGCTACAGCATTAAACAGCTTGGCCGCACCGTGCATGGGAAAATTCACATCCGGCATGGATCTACACACCCACTGCTGTAAAAACATAGCTGGCGACCGACCCCGGTCCGGATATCGCGCTGCGCTCGCCGACACTGCTATGCGATAACGTTGACGGATCAGACGGCGTAGCTACATGGCCAGCGCGGCCTGTCACAGCTGTCCACGGCTGAGCGCGGGCGTCCAGCTGTCACAGCGCCGCCGCCCGTCGTCATCAGGCCGTCTGACGGGCGGCCACGTCAGACGCGGGCGTCCAGCTGTCACAACGCCGCAACCCTAGTCATCATCGAACCGTCTGTCGGGCGGCTACCTCACACGCGGGCGTCCAGCTGTCACAGCGCCGCCGCCCCAGTCATCATCGGGCCGTCTGACGGGCGGCCACCTCAGACGCGGGCGTCCAGTTGTCACAACGCCGCCCGCCCCAGTCATCATCGGGCCGTCTGACGGGCGGCCACGTCAGACGCGGGCGTCCAGTTGTCACAACGCCCGCCACCCCCCAGTCATTATCGAACCGTCTGTCGGGCGGCTACCTCAGACGCCGGGCGTCCAGTTGTCACAAACCGCCGCCGCCCCAGTCATCATCGGGCCGTCTGACGGGGCGGCCACCTCAGACGCGGGTGTCCATCTGTCACAGCGCCGCCGACCCAGTCATCATCGGGCTGTCTGTCGGGCGGCCACCTCAGACGCGACCCGATCCATCACGGGGCGGGTCACGCTCCGGCCCCGGCCCCGGCCCCCTCAGCGGCCCTAACCGCGGTGTGGCGGCCGACGCCTTCCGGCCAGCACGCTCGGGACAACAGCGGTAGACCAGCGCACCAGAACAATTTCCGCACTCCGCGACATAGAAGCCGTCCCCAGACAGCGGGGTGACGTGCGCCTGGCATACCAGCGCTGCGAGATATTAAAACAGCTGAAACAGCAAGCGCACTCGTAAACTGATCGCATGGCGGAGGGGGTGGATGTCATAAGGTTATTGAAATATTTATGTACACAAAACATCAAATCCGACTGCACATTTTTGGCAGGACCACTGCACGACACAGACTTAGGCCCCACCTGACCGGATGAGCAGAAATCCCATCCTTCAGAACTCAATTAGAAAATGGTACACTAAGAATATACATGAAATGAGCTGCTCGTTTGAGCCACCCAACATACGCCATTTACGTTATGAAGAGCAACTCCACACACACACACGCACACGCACACGCACACGCACAAGCACACGCACACGCACACGCACACGCACACACACCACACACACACACACACACACACACACACACACACACACACACATATATATATATATATATATATATATATATATATATATATATATATATATATATATTTGTTCAGACAAGCATCAACCGCCAATTGACGAACTGGTCGACCTAGAATATACACCACACCATGCAACAAATATATCGGGCTCTGTCGTCCAGACCAATCTGATCCAGCCGGCGCGGCTTCCACCGCTGAAGCGATGGATGCGCACGAGCCGAGTCCCGCCCCAATCCACCGCGGCGAGACCGCCGGCCGCCGGCGCGGCGGTGGCTAGCACAGTCTCGGGGCACGGGCCGAGTCCCGCCCCAACCCACCGCGGCGAGACCGCCGGCCGCCCGCCACCCCCGCGGCAGCCTCGCACAGTCCTCGGAGCCACGAGCCGAGTCCGCCCCAACCCACCGCGGCGAGAACCGCCCCAAACCACCGCGGCGAGACCCACGGCCGCCCGCCGTCGCGGCAGCTCGCACAGTCCCGGGGGCGGGTCAGACTGAAGACACAGCTCATAAATCAAGGCGCTCCGAGGGCTGCCGTTTTAATTTGCACTCGCCGGCGGGACGCAGCGCCCAGACGGAGCCGCGTGCTGCGACGCAGGCCGAGACGACATCGAGCGCGGGCTGCGGGAGGGGGGGGAGGGGGGGGGGACGGACAAGCGCGCGTCACGATATGGCGGGACTGAGTCGCGGCAATGTCATGTCAGGGTGCTGCAGGGCCCTCACAAATAGGTGTAACGAACCTAATGTTGCTTTGCTCTTGATGTAAGCAAGAAGCGCCCGAGGCTCCTGGTCTGTCGGTATTTTGGGCTTTTGTGCGGAGGAAAACCGACCTTTAATGTACTGAGAGGCGCGGATGATGCACAGATATAAAGGAATATTCAGGATGTATAGACCTACTAGACGGCTTCACCCTTCCGCGTGTCACATCACGGTCGCTCGTTGATTAGAAAGACGCTGTTAACCAGCATGACCATATTGTTCGATTTTGTTCTCAAGCGATAGCAATCCAAAAATCATGCTAAAGAATGGTGGCACCATGCAAGTTGGGCTGCCAACCACAGCTTAAAGGTGCATAACATGCAGCAAATGCGCCACGTATTTCACATTCAGGTACACAAAATGCAATCGACGCAATGCATTATCCAAGTCCGTGTAAAACGGAAGTAACACGTGCTTCTGAAACAATGGCCGAGTGGTGAAAACTGGTCCAAATATTGTAGCTTAACGGTCTCTTCCACACGGAAACTGAGCTGAAATCCTGGTTATTTCATGACCAGTAGAAGCTAATCAGACACCGGAGTCATGACAAAAAAGCAGCGACTTCATGCTGAGTTAAGTGCAAAAACACCAACTATGCCAAATTAATGTTATTATATGTCGGATAGGAATCCTTTGTCGGATCACTAACAACAAATTGCTGGATCCATGAAACAAGCAACAAATCGGGGACGTGAAACAAATTATCGAAGGCTTAAAACTATCTGGATTTATTAAAAACAGCTTTTTACTATACAGCAGAACATAATGTACTGTGAATGCTATGAGATGCTATCACAGGCCACATACACACCACACAGCATAACACAACAAACACTGAACTGTAGCGCTCATATGAGAATTTGGTGTCCACAGTAAATATATATATTCTGTTCTTCAGTGAAGACTAAGTTAAGGGGAATGTTTCACATTTGTATGGCATTTTGAACTGAAACAGCCATTTTTTAGGATCTTTTGATGCAGTTCACGGTCATATCCTTTTCAAGACCCAAAATGTTCTGGTTCCTGAGTAACACGTCCGCAAAAGTGCGAGAAGGTTTATTTGGAGCCTATTTCAAACATGCCTTGGCATTAATGACGTCATAAAAATGGCATGCGATCGCGGTCATACTACAGGCTGTTTTCTCGTTATGGTCAAAACAATAGTGTAAGATCACACTTATCTGACAGAAGTGTGAATCCGGGGCTTGAAATGTGTGATCAATGGTGGTGTGTGCCAGTGGCTTGTGTTGATCTTGATGTGATGGGGAGTATGTGTACGAGGTTTGTACCTCTGAGAGAACATTGTTTTGGTACTCTTGAAGTCTACTGACTCCCAATAAAATGTGATATCTTGATGTTGTTGCAGGAGTGTACAAAGGCAAACTGGTGCTTCATTATGATCTGCCAACACTTTGATTACAGCACGTAAGTATTCCATTGTGCAATTCATTTTGTCATTATATCAGCAATTCATTTCGGCAGTAGGGGCTGGTGCGTGCAGCTTTTTAATGCGCATGCTCAGTATGGGCTCACATTATATGGCTTTGCAAATTTGTCTTTCCCCAAAATTCTGAAAATATAGAGCTGTATCATTACTGATGCACACTGTACTGTCTTCACAATTTTGTATGCGAGCCAGCATTGCACGTGACTCATCAATGTTATGGTTACTGCAACTTGCGTGAGATGTTGGGTGCTGAGAAAGGTGGAAAATTATTGCTGTTGGTGTCTTGGATGGCGCTTAATAATATTTTTATCATGAGCCTTCTTTGCTCTGGCAGCTTCATGACTTCCTGGCATTTTGCCCATCAAACCATAACTACACGCACTTGTCATGTTTCCAGCATTGTGCAAGGTCAGCATGTTTGCAATGTCATTTCACCACATGTAACATTTTCCTGTATTTTTTTTTAGTAAAACAGCCTGATGGCTGCAGCATGCTGCATGACTGTGGAAGTGGAAGATGTGTTAGCATTTTGCTCTCCTGTTTTGTATGTTCCCAAAACAGGCTGAGCAAGTGATGCCACATATTGGTTGTCCGCTTTGCTGTAGGTGATTTGTATATTCATGTATATCATGTATTCATGTGTAGCATGTGTTTTTGGTCAGTCGTGTGTAATAGGGAATCAATACACGGGAGGACACTTGACCCATCTTTTCATGATGGAATTTAGTATGAAAGCAGCATGGGTTGCAGTACAAAAACCATATTACTGTTCAATGCGTCATGCCACAGTACAGCACTGAAATAGTGCCACAGCTGTTGACCCCCGCCATTACACAATGTATCACATTGGTGGACTACTCTGTCAAGCCTATGAGACAGCAGCTTATAATTTATGAATGTTTGGTAACAACTGATTGAACAATGCCAAGGGACTATGAACAGTAAGAATGCCATTGCATCACAGTGATTACATCAGGGTTAACTATTAA
>NW_023596136.1:13352683-13369508 GCF_011947565.3 Pollicipes pollicipes | reverse complement strand
AATGCCAATGCTTATTCCATGAAAGTAGCCTAACTATGCCTAACGTAAAGAGGCCTTTGCTTCATCTCATCCTATCTAACCTGTTTGTATCACGGCAGCAGTTGTGAGTTACTGATTCTTGCACAATTCCTATTGTCACTTGTCACGTACTTAACCAACTTAACCTAACTTAGAGTGGCCCATATGTTGCACATCATCTCAACTGACCCATCTGTTGACAGCAGCACTTGTGATAAAAACATGATATAGTTAATTTTTGTCTAGTTTCAACTTGCATTTTTATTCAGTTTATTTGTGTATGCTTGTTGACATCAGACAAAGTTGACACACACAAATCAAACTATTTGAAATCCATTTGAACAACTTGTTTTGCTTGCCATGGTTAACCCATGTTAAGGGCGATAACGGGTATGCTCCACAAAACAATCTCTCTTCTCCAAAAGTAGCAAAACCTTTAGATGGCCATGCCAGTATTGCTGCTAGCGTTTTCAGCTGCAGCAAAGGCATCTATTTACGCTTTTTTAATCATATTAAATGACAAAGTTTGACATGTTGGCTTCACATTTTAAATGGGATGGTCTGACTATTTGTTACATACTAATATTTAACTCATATTATCATTGCTATGCAGCTTAGAGTATTCCTGTGTTAAAAATATAGTGCATATACATATATATATATATATATATATATATATATATATATATATATATATATATATATATTGTAGAGTCATTTGCCAGCCAGCAAACCATGACAACTATAAAAAAACATCTGGTTAAAGCAGCCATAAGGAGCCACTTCAAGAAATATGGGGCAAATAATCAAGAATATGGAACAAAATAAGCCCATTGCATGCCTTGTTGCATCATAATTTGCCTTACGACAAAACTCGATTGATTGAAGCGGAAAATGGCTAACTCTGGTTGCCAATCATGCGTTGAAAGCAGGTAAGGTAAGCAACTATTTGGTTCACAGGAGGCTTACTGGCTTCTTCCTGCTCTCCCAAGACCAAAATTCAGTACCTTTTGCATGGTCTGCTGGCAGACAGTCATCCCACTCACCACCCAAACATAAATATCAATCATGCCCACCAACCTACGACATTAAAATAAGAAACAAATAAATAAACATCATATAATATACATGATGAACATGATGATATCATATAACATCATATAATAATATCATATAATAAACAATAAACGTGATAAACATCTCCAGAGTGCAGAATGTCGCCATCAAACACTTCTGTATTAGCTGCGTCAGGTCTGTCCCAAGGCAGCATTTATTCTAATGCTAATGCCTTGCCAGGTAGCCTGGTGAGACAGACATTCGAAAGGCTTGGATTTATCATTATTGAGCACTGCCATGAACCGAGAAAACGGTTAACCGAAGGTTGAATAGGGCAAAAATGGAGGTAAAAATAAGTTCCGTGCCTCAAATTGCTTCCTTGATTCCCTGTGAATTGTTCACGCTTGGGTGCATATCAAACATGCTTGGGCGGCTGGCGAATTAATCCAATTTATGTATAAAATACGTACAAGTTTACATTTGGAGCATCTTGCAGAGGCATTGCTCAAAATTTTAAGCGGCAGACGGCACCTTTGAGGACAATCGAAAAGGAAGGAAGAATAAAGTGGTATGACACTGGCATGATACTAAGAAAAACAAAAGTAGCTAAATAAAGATAAAGACTGGAACTTTTCTCGCAAAATTTTGTAATTAACTGATTAGACGTAAAATCTGTTAACAGAAGTGCTCAAATGGTGATATTCATCTTGTAAGTTTAATTTATAAAACATTTCTTGAACTTTTCACTCATGCATTTCGAGAGTGATGCAATTTAGTGGTCAAGTTTCCTCGGGAAAAAATACGTGGAGTAAAACTATTTACCAGGTCTTGTTGATGTTTGCACCAGGCTCTGCTTTCGTGGTGTGGTGGTGAGACAAAAAAAATACGGGATGCATGGAAACCTTGCATTTGGCGCACAGCTGCAAATTGTGATGCAAACAAACCAAACTTAATGCGTGCAAGCGGCTGGGGCCGCTGGGGTTCTTGGGCTTGGAGGTACCTGGAGCCCATGCTCTGTGCATACATAGACATGATTCAGATGTAGGTGAGGCAGGACATAGCCATTGCTGTTCAGGTTCTACGGAGCCTCGTTTATGCTTGGTGGTTTCAAGTGAGCTCGGTTTTGGATGGCACCTGAAAACCTCAGAAAGGGGAATAGGGGTTTGGCATGTGTGATTAGACAATGTCAGGCGTGAGTGAAAAATTCACATAAAATATGGCAAAAAGAGTGAAAAATCTCTCCTGCTTTACAACCAAAGTCGGCAATTCTAGGACACTGTGAAAAACCAATATTCCGCTGTTGTCTGCTCTGATAAGTTTCTAGTGGCCATGGATATCTAATGTCCCTAGATCCCGAACGGCTATGCCGGAAGTGTGCTAAGCAAGAGAGGGCATTGTACATCACAATAAGCACAACTCATATGTATAAGCGGCCGGAACGCAGATAACGATAGCATCTACGACGCAAGAAAATAAAGCGTTGATTTCAGTTGACGCACGCATGCGCTTCACAGAAGAGAACCGCCACAAAATGAAGCAGACGATGCAACTGCACATTTGATAAAACTGGTCGGAACGGACACGGAAAAGAACGTTGAAATGAATAAAGTGTTGAAATGCGTTGAAATGTGTCCAGAACCTATTTGACTATATTGTGTGCTCTACTTATGCAGCCGCCCCGTGAGGCCATTTCCAACTATATAATAATTCGATCCATTCGCGCTCGTGTCCGATTTTACACTACGAGATGGTCAGATTATTTGCAATCTGTAGAGAATGATTCTGACTCAAAGATGTACCCAATTAAGTAAGAAAATGGCAGCTCAGATCACAGTCAATCTAAAGAAATGCAAAATTGTCGACACTGGTTTGTGTCCATCGAGACCTTAGAGCATCTTCATAAGCTGTATGCCAGCAATAAAAAGCAACGTGCACCAAGTTCAGGTTCTGATTACCTATCATATTTTCTTTGCTTGAAGACTTGCATAATTACAGAGGCACATGAACTACCGTGTTATGGGAGATGGAACTTTGGGCACTCAAGTCCCCCAAAACATTTGTATAAATAAAGCACTGGAGTTGCGGTGGTGCATGGAAAAAAGCGACAATAAGTGCCCGTGAGCCGTTAAGCCGAGACATCTTTCCTCACTACCATTTAAAAGTGTAAATCGCCTGCGGAGAGCTCACCGACCTGAAAGGTTTGGCTCAGCTGGTATCCTCACACCTAGCTTCAAGATTTCAGTAGCGTCTCCAAGCAGTATAGGTAGCCAGAGAAGATAGGTAGTCTGCAGGTTGGAACCTTTGTAACGTGACGAAAGCAACTGCAACACCTCGAATACTTACCTGACAACGCTTTGTTACTTGAAGCTTTATCAGATTTCCTCTAAAATGTGGCCACAGTTGCGGCTATAGTCTTGGTTTTATGCCAAACGTCTGGTGACAACGAAATGGGCATCATTCGATAGGGAATGGCAAGTTGAGAATCAGGGAAAATATGGGCGCGAAGCATGCGCACGTTGCAGATATATTCACTGAAAACCTTAAAAAGGAGCTGAACGGTCGCGGCCATGGTCGTGGCCAAGACTGAGGTAAAGGTCCTACCTTCAAACCGAGGATAATCAACCTAGGAGAGCTTCAAGTACATTGAGCAAGAGATGTGCCTTTAAAAGCTACTTCCGGTTTCGACAACTGTCACCAAAGTCTAACTTCCATGCATGTTGTTTGGTTGATGTGAATTAGGCACCATTTGATTGGAAATTTCGAATGAAGACATCGATGACAATCTTAGTCAAAACCATGCATTTAATGCAGAAACACTCAAGAGAAACCTTAAAATTGTCACGGACCTCCGCCTGCAAGTACGAGTGCAGGGTACTTTGTTGAGTGGAAGCAGATGGGTCACGACTAGCGGAAAACCAGACGAATAAAGTAATGAGTGAAAAATCAATTTATTGCGTGAGCTTCTGCTGCGTTCTGAGAATCGAACAAGGAATCTAACAGTTAAAATGTCGCCAAAAGACATGGCCCCGTGGGCTTGATATTGTTAAGGCAAAAAGTACGATTTCCTGGGGCATCCGGCATTTGCCCTGCCATAATGAGGCTCATTGTTGACCTGACAGTGTAAAAACTGGTACTGATTGTGAGACTTCGTTGAGACCAATTCAGTGATGCTCTTTTTTGCTAAACAATATCTGTATTAGTTCGAAAACGCCAATGGGTCGCATCAACCACTACTGGTGTCGTTTTTTGTTTCATTCTATGCAGTGGTTTGAAAGCTAGACTTTGGCCAAGACCGTAGCTACGAACATGGCCGCTACCGTTCATATCCTTTTTAAGGTTTTCCGTGAATATCTTTGCAATGTGCGCATACTCTGCGTGCATAATTTCTTAGATTGTTAAAACTGCTATTTACCATCAAATGATGCCAATTTCATTGTCACTAGACGTCGAGCATAAAACTTAGACATTGGTCGCAATTGAGGCCGCGACCAAGGTTCTAGAACTAAGTCACAACCATGTAAACATTTCACGGAAACCCAGTTTTACTTACGATGAGCCAAATTCCAGCAGGGCAACGTTTGTGACTTCATAACTTTTCGGACTCCATCAAGCTTGGGACTCTGTAACATTTGTGGATACATAATGTTTGGGAATACGTAACGTTGATTCGTATTTCAACGATGGGAGGTGAAGGGATCCCTCGAACAAATTGCCCGTGCAGCGCACCTCCACGGACACAAGGTATCGAATATGCATAATTCACTTGGCCAAAATCCCGGGTGAAAATGGGGAAGAGTGGACGAAATCCGCGGAGAAGAAAGTAGGGGACACCTGCCGAAATAAGGGGAGAACCCCGCTGCGTGCGCAAAGTTCGTACCAATTTCTGTGCCGCACATCTGGCTGAACAGACGCGGACAGACAGATAGACGGATAGGGAGACAGACGTACGGTCGCCCGTAAGTGAATTAGGTATCGACCGAGCCAGGCCGGGCTTCCCATGTTACAGATGTCTGCGCTGTTCAAGTAGCACAGGCTGGAACTGCGACCTCTGTCATATGACACACCGGCAGCCTTGAACTTAATGGCCTGGCATCGTCGAAAAGTTTGCGGCCCATTTGGGATATGCTTCATTGCAGGTGAGAGCTTAAGAACGCCAACGGTGATTGCGCGATCTCCGTTGACAAACGATAGTGTTACCTCCGAAACGAACGAACGAAAACGCGCGACGTGGGCTAAGCGCACCAGACGTGTGCACTCCCGAAGTGTGTAAAGACAATCGTCATATGTGGTATTATTCTAAACATCATGTCAAAGGCTATCACACAGAGCAAGTCTTGTCGGACGCGCTACCTCTCTAGCTCACTGCAGTTAGCGCTCGGCTCGATAGGCCCGGTGTAGAACAGCCAGCCTCGAAAGAACAGCCAGCCTTGAAAGACGGGAAGTCAGCGCTCGGCTCGATGAGGCCCGGCGTAGAACAGCCAGCCTTGAAAGACGGGAGTCAGCGCTCGGCTCGATGGGCCCGGTGTAGAACAGCCAGCCTTGAAAGACGGGCTAACGCTCGTATTCAGATGATTCGCTCAGCCGCACTAAATGCGAGGAGAGGAGATACCGAACCCGATGAAAGCTTCCGAACAACAATTTATCATCAGCTAAGCTCATATTTTAACGGTCTGCATTCATCTGACCGTCACCGTTAGGGAAGCTGCCGGCAGGCAAAAAACAGGACGACATTATCCCCGCATATCTGCAAACGGTCGCCAGGATCGTCCAAACGAGTGTTTGGATGCATCGCCGTTTTGCTGGCAAGTCGCAGACGCCCGGGGGCGTTCTCAAACAGTGGACCTGAAACGGGGGCCAGCAGAGTCACCCGAACGCGGATGACGTGTTCCCGGAAATAACGGACGGAGGCGCTGCGTCACGCGAGAGTCGTAAAGGCTGGCTCCCTGGGGGGCGAGGGCGGCTCGGGCCCCATTACTTTGGCATGGAATGCCGGTTGACCTGCGTGCTGATGACTGCTGCATGTCGTTGGTGAAAGGCACCGAGTGGGATCCGAAGCATATGACTCCCGCGAGAGCCGCCGCGTAGTGCTGAGACGTAGTCCTGCAATCATGGCGCAGGACCATCGCCGGCTCAAAGAGCGCGTGGTTACGATGTTCGCCTGCTTTCAGTTAAGGATAACAGAAAAGGATAAGGATAACGCATTGAAAGGAATTAAACATTCAGGTGCAAAAAGCGGAACATGTAATGTCTTGAAGAGAATGACGATACACAAGCACCATAACAGGTCGTTCACATTCCACATTCCCAGGTCATGCTTCAACGTACAACAGACCGCGCTCGAGAAATGGGGAGTTGGTGGGGGCATTGTCGCAAATCAAACCCTCAAAAAACGTCAATGCAGCTTTGCATTACACCGGGTTTTGTGACATAAAGTAATCCATGTATTGTTCAACCATAATCTTGTAAAGTGTTATATGCAACAAATGCATATGACATATTTATCAAGCAGCCGAATACAACAGCACTTGTCACCCTCCAAGACACTTTTCACAATAGCTTTATAACAACCCAGAAACCTGAATCCTTCGCACACGAAGAATGTGAAGAAATGAATCATTCGCACAATGCGAAGAATATCAGCAAGCGTACGCACAAGTATGGCAAACCATGCTTGAAATTCCATCCAAAATCGAAATGCATTAAAAAGCATACTTGTCCGCTGCCAGTTTCAGAAATTCATTGTCGTCATTCATCATCACTGACCATGGATGTTTTCGCTGTTGTCCAGTTTTGTTAACATTTACTGCTTCATGAAGAAGCGCAATGACGTCACTGAAGGCCCACGCAGCTGCATCGCTAATGACGCCATGGTGAGTCCCGTCTGCAGTCCCGTCCCGTCCCGTCCCGTCTGCAGTCCCGTCCCGTCCCGTCCTGTCTGCAGTCATTTTGAGCGATACACTGATGGGTGTAGCACGCGTCAGCACAGCTTGGATTTCGAAATATAAATCCAAGTCAGAACCCGAGTACTAGTGTTTTGCACGAGATACTGGGTCCGAATCTTAAGCAGATCATTTCGCATTTTGTGAGTCTTGCCTTGAAATTTTGAGCCAGAGACCGAGCCGTTTCAGATTAAATGCATGTGAGTCTGACCTTAAAGCCTGAGGCATTTGGCCGGTGCATTATGCCGGCCGAGTTCGTGAGTCTTACATTTTTGAATTATATGTTCTGTGATCAAATGAATATGATTGGACGTCAATGGCAGTCGTTCATGGGTGATGCATGAATGCGACTTTTGAAGAGAAAGTCAGACTGACAAAAGCTTGAAATGAATAAGTATTTACGTTTCATGCATTTTCTGGCATTATTCCGAATCAGGCCCTGCTTGAGCTTTGTTTGAGCCGAAGCCCGAGTACAATTTATGGGTGCGACAATGATTTATTTCAGGTACGATACACACATATTAATATCTTAGCCTGGGCCTAAACCTACTGTCGCCTCAAATTTGTGAGGCCGGGCACCAAATGGCAATAAGCCTCGAATCAATGCGAGTACGGTCGGGCTCAGGCCCGTGCCTTAAATGCCACTTAATCCATCGTTACATCAACACTTACATAAAACATTTATATCGGTCTGAGCAGCAGTGGGCTCCAACTTGCATACGATGGTGACCAGTGCACGGGCACGACGAAAGCCGGTATCGTCGCGCCGAGAACGCCTATGCACGCTGGGCTACGCTTAGAACAGCATGCGTCTACCGCACGGGACTTTCAGCTGTGGCCAGGAATTCTGTCCCCACTCTACGGGCTGACCGAACGAACGTACGTCCCATTCCCACGCGCTGGGTGCCCACTGGAATCTTGTCCTTTCCGTGGGCGAATGTGATCGGGTAGGAGAGCATGGTGAACTTCCGCGCAGGATGCTGCAGTTCGACGATCAATGACGCTACGGTTTGCGGGTATTTATATGATCACTGTGACCTCTAGCGCTTCACAAAAGTGATAAAACCCAATGCATTTTCTTTGCGCTTTACAAAAGTGATAAGAACCCAATGCATTTTCTTAGCGCTTCACAAAAGTGATAAGAACCCAATGCACTTTCTTAGAGCTTCACAAAAGTGATAAGAACCCATTTCATTTTCTAACAACCGAGAGACGACTGATTTCACGTCATATTGTCCTGGGATGTGATGCATGCTCGTTTCATCTGCCGACAGCCTGCTGCATTTACGTCGTGCCAATTGATTCCATTCACACTCGACCCATCGGGGTTAATCGTGTTCACGTCGTGATAGCCCGAAGTCGACAGCATGTACGCCGCATTCGCCAGCAAACGGCCGTAAACACACCCTTTTCACTGGGAGCCCAATATATTCTGTCGCTTGCAGTCACGTACATTATTCCTTGTGCGCTTTAAAGTATGCATAGACTGATCTGAAGAAGTCATGTTTGCATAAAAGTAGTGACTTACGTGTCCTGAACTTTCGTTGATCTTGCGACCGAAATCACGATCGTACCGCGTAGTGTACCTTATACACACACATGCACCGTATGACTTACATGCAAACGTCCGGATGTATGTCCCATTTGTCAACTTGTGCCCGACCAGCAATCGTAAACAGCATGAGATGCAACCACGAATTTTTAGCACCTCATCGAACCTGTGCGAATTCAAACCGCGGTACAGTATGGAGCACGCGTGGCCTCCGAAACGCCCGCAAGAGGTGCAAGAATTGGTCACAGTCATTTTTTTAGCAGAAGCAGGTGCGCTGGTGAATCGTCTGAATTTGATCCCTCTTAGATTTTCAGCAATGTTGCGTTACATTCCTCTAAAAAAACTTTTGGTGGTGCAAAGGCAAGCATAACCGGACGATTTTCGTTTTCATTGCAGCTTGACGGCATGTATAATCCTTTCGTTGGAGGTGGAAAACAAGCATGGATTGTTTCGTTGTCGGCACGTCATGTGCGAACATTTTCCCATGTGTACAGCAAGTGTTTTAGCTAAGTGACAGCATGCGTCGCTCAGATGTGGTAAGGGCGAGGCGGCCGGCGGCCGCGGCCGTTCAGCGTCACCGTCAAAGTCGTGTAACAGAGGAAGAGCGCTCAAAGGGAATGCTCCACATTCGAAGATATTTAGACAAGCATCAGATATGACGGGAAGAGCTTACTTGTAACTAATGGTGAGCTTTCAAGCTTCAAAAACCACCCTAAGTAGCAAATTTCAAAGTTTGAAAAAATGCGCTTCAATATGTCATCGTTTGATGGCGTCATGGAATGGATTTGTGACAACAAGACCTGGCAGCATCTGGCAGCCAGACCTAAAAAATACCTCGAAACGCACGAAAGCTGACGTTAACAAGACACTCCCGTCGCGGGCACTGTGTTGTGCGGCGGATTAGTGAATGGCTTGGCGGTGGATCTTTTGTCTTGGTACTGTTGGTAAGAAAAGCTTTGGTGGGCTGGATTACATACGTAACATGGCGACCGTCAGCTTTTAGGGGCAGATAATTAACACGCGCCCGGGTGGCCGGCTAGATACCTTTCGCTCGGGTGGGGGTTCAATTTGACCCCCGCTGAGATCTCGGAAACTAAGAAATCTAGAGGCACCAAATTTATAACGTGTGTTTGACCTGTACGTGGACTCGCTTCGATCAAATTTTTAGCTTCCTAGGTCATGACATTCAGGTTCATTAAGGTAAAACAAGGTCAAATTCCAGGTTGGTCTCCAAAGTGCCCCCAGGACCTAGGCAACTGCTTCTAAGCAAAGGGTCACAAGCCCATTTGAGGTTAGTAACCTTGTTTGACCTTTTCAAGGTCATGGTGACCAAAATCATACAAGACTGCTTGAGTTTTGCATTCGAATAAGCGACAAGGATTACACTAGGCATTATGTTCCCAAAACAAAGTGTCGACCCGGGTCATCTTACGTCAATGACCTGTTCTGACCTGGAGAAGTCAATGAAGATGTACAATGCGGTTACTGCTGTCAATAAACTGGAAATGAGCACCTCAAACAATCCCATACAGCAAGCCGTGGAGTAATAAATCAGGTTGGTTTTGACCTTGGTCTGACCTTCATACCTGACCTCAGGTCGACGCAATTTTTTCATACAATGTTTGTGGCGCCTAAGAAAGCATCTCAGAAATGAATGGCTTCGTCAAACACCCGTTGTTGCATCAGATTGAACGATTCCCTAGAAATTGCTTTAACTAAAACCATGGCCTGACTTTTACATGCCAGAGGTCAGCAACTTTACAAGATACATCTAAATTCGTTATGTCAAACGATTTGCTATTCAATTGCCTACAGCTATGCAAAATTTTGCGCGGCTATGCCGCGTCGTTCGGAAACCATTCTAGAGAACCTTCGGGGGGGGGGGGGCAATTTGACCCCCGCCCGAGCGCGTATTGATATCAGGGCACGATATGCTATGAAGACTGTGATGAATCTCGTACCAAAACATGTCAAGGACTGTTGAGAATGTGAATACTGTATTGTCGATTTATCATTGCCTGCAGTGCTGTGGTCCTGGCATTGATATCATGTGATGTGCACGGTAGTTGCTTGCTTTGTTATTTGTAACTGGAAATGCAGTTGCATGCAAAAATGAATAAACCTATAATATTGTTGTGAAATGATCGCATTGTTGCACTTTGTTATTTCTATGGTAAAGATGGTGGGGTTGAGTTACCAAACATGTTTTTTGTGTCTTAGGGTTTTTATGCAATTACTAGTGAACCCTGACATAACCGTTATGGTGCAACATCATTCTCACTGTTGAAAGTCTTTTGGGGTTGTTAAGCAGTTATTCAATAAGTTACCAGTTATTCATAAATTATAACCTGTAATCTCATAGACTTGACATACAGAAGTTAACCAATGTGATGCATTGTGTAATGGCGCAGATCAACAGTGTAATCGTGGCACTATCTGAGTGCTGTACTGTGGCATTACATAATGAATAATGATATGATTTTTACAGTGCAATCCCTGCCGCTTTCATAACAAATTTCATCATGAAAAGATGAGTCAAGCATGCACTCTTGTATTAACACCGCATTCGACATATGACTGACCAAAAACACATGGTACAATATACAGATCGCTTTCAGCAAAGCACACAACTATTAAGTGACATCACTTGCTTAGCCCGTTTTGGAAATAAATCAAACATGCGTGACAAAGATCCAGACACGTCTTCTGCTTCCACAGCCATGCAGCATACTGCAGCCATCACGCTGCTTCACTAAAAAATGTTGTTCACGCAAGTGATAACACATATATAACAAGAAAATAATGCGTTTGAAATGACACTGCAAACTGCCAACCTTTCACAATACTGGAGACATGACAAATCCATGTAGTTATGGTTAGATTGGTGAAATGCAAGAAGGTGGTGAAGCTGCTGATACACACAAGGCTCGTAATACAAATGCTATTAATTGCTATCCAAGAAACCAAAAGCAATACTTCTCCACCTTTCTCAGCACCCAGCATCTCACAAGTTGCAGTGACTATGACATTGATGACTCACAAGCCATGCTTGCCTGCACACAAAATTTAGAACGTTTAAGGGAAAGACAATTCTGTAAATCTGTATTATGTGAGCTTATACCAAGCAGGTGCATTTATGAGCTGGGAAGGCCAGCCCCTGCTGCCAGAATGAATTGCAAATATACTGACATGCAATGAATTAATTATATGCTGTAATGCTTCGATAGGTTCAAAATATTGGCAACGTCATAATGAAGCAGCAAATCGCCATTGCACGCCCTGCAATATAGGTGCTAGTGTTTCTTTCGGTTTACGAGCATCACCACCCTGTCCTGTCCAAAAACGAAAATAAAGGTAGAGGCAGGTATCGATATATCATATTTGATTTGGAGTCAGTAGAATTAAATAATGTCAAAACAACGCACTCTCTCAGAAGCACAAACCTCGCACGCACACTCCCCACCATATTAAGATCAATACAAGCCACTGACATGCACCACCAGTGATCACACTCATTTTAAGCCCCTGATTCACACTCTTTTGTAAAATAAGTGTGATTCCACACGTGCACAGCTCGCGGGACCAGGAAATTACAGGTTTCCTCACAATTTCTGCACAGGTTTCCGGTCACAACACCGCATTTCACTGTGAGCTCCCTTCCAAACCAAGTCCCAACGGGGGTTCATGGTAATGCAGCTCAAGAGGTTGCACTTAAAGGACCTAATTTTTTGGTAAAGATTTAAATTTGTCGTGCACTAGGTTTTGAATATTTAGCAGCATATATACAATTTTTCCCTGATTTTATCATGCCTTGCTAACCCATAAGCCATTGCAAGATTCTGTGCTCCGGTGCACACGGCGCCTACCGAAATGTTCGTAAGAAATACGTGAGTAGAAAAAGAGAAAAACACCAGCAGGAGAAAAAAGACCGAGCTGCAGTTGCTCTTCTTTTGAAAACATTCGGGAGAGCGGTATTCTTTTTGTGTCGTTTTTTTTTTGCAGGCGGTGCCGTTCTTTTTTATAACTTGGCCCATGGTCTACGTATAAGGAAAACGCCCCGTTAACGAGGAGTGCCGCACAACCCGAAAGTGTTCACGCTTACGTTTGCGACACGCATTCAGCGGAGAAATCTTACTACCAGCCAATAACCTTCCGCGAATTGTATGATACGTGCCGCATCATCGCTTTTGCGAATGTATCTGCGGCCATGCTGCTTTTTGACCATGCGCAGAAAACAGCCTGTCATATCGTATGACCGTAAGACGACCGTATGACGTTTCTGTGACATCATTGCGGAGGTGGCTTTGAAAAAGTCCCTCAATGAACTTTTTGCCACTTTTGCGGGCGTGCAACTCAGGCACAAGAAGGCTTTGGATCTTAAAAAGGGCATGGCCTTGAACTGTATCAAAAGTTTCTCAAGATGGCTATTTCAGTTCAAAACCCAATATAAAGGTGAAACATTCCCTTTAAAGAGAATGCTCCACCATTACACGCGGTTTTGAGACGTAATTGCCATCTTGAGGACATTTTGATGTGGTTTGTAGCCATGCCCTTTTTAAAACCCAAAGCCCTCTGGTTCCTGAGTTATACGCCCGCAAAAGTGCGAAAAGGCTTATTGGGAGACTTCTTCAGTCACCTTAGCCTTGATGTCATAGGAACGTTATACCGTTGCCGTTATACTACAGGATGTTTTCTGCTTATCATCAAAACAGCATGGCCGCTGATACATTCGCAAGAGCGATGATTTGGCACGTATGATACAATCCGCGGAAGGTGATTGGCTGTTAGTAAGATTTCGCTGCTGAATGCACGTAGCGAACGTAAGCGTGAGCCCTTTCGGGCTGTGCGGTACTCTTCGTCAACGGCGCATTTTTCCTTATTTCTAGACCATAGGTCAATGCCATAAAAAGAGAACGCCACTGTCTGTAAAAAGCACAGCACCGAAAAAAGAACGGCAATCTCCCAAATGTTATAAACAAAAAAAGACGCGACGGCCAATCCGCCTTTTCTCCTGCTGGTTTTTTTGGCGTCTTCTACTGTCGTACTTCTCACAGACAGCTCGGTTGGTACCCTGTGTACCGGAGCAAAAAACCTTGCACGGATTTATGGATTAGCAAGGCATTATAAAGTTAGGGAAACATTACAGTAGTTTTAGATGCATACTTTACTTAATATTTAACACACATTTTAGGACAAATCTAAATCTCGAAAAAATAAATTGTGTCCTTTAAGAATAACCTCTTGAGTTGTATTACCATGAACCCCATTGGGGCTCTATTTTGAAAGGAAGTCACGGTAAAATGCGGTGCTATAACCAAACATATGTAGAGAAATTGCGAGAAAACCTGCAATTTGATAGTCCCGCGGGTTGCGCAAGTGTGGGATTACGCTTATTTGACATTAGAGTGTGAATCAGGCGTTTGAAATGGGTGTGATCACTGATGACGCGTGCCAGTGGCTTGTATTGATCTTGATGTGATGAAGAGCGTGCGTGCGAGGTTTGTACTTCTGAGAGAAAACATTGTTTTGGTGTTCTTTAAATCTAACGACTTACAATGAAATGTGGCATATTGATACCTGCTTCTATCTTCAGGTTTGCGTTTGGACATGATAAGGTAGTGATGTCGGCGAACTGAACGAAACACTAGCACCCATGCTGCAGAGGTGTTCAATGACGATTTGCTACTTCAGTATGATCTTGCCAACATTTTGAACCCATGGAGGTATTTCAGCATGTAATTAATACATTGCATGCGATTATATTAGCAATTCCTTTATACGGCAGGGACAGGTCAGCACAGCTCATTAATGCACATGCTTGGTATAAGCTCGTATGTCATAGTTTTACAAAATTGTCTTTCACATTAGAATTCTGAAAATATAGTGCTGTATTGTTATGGAGGCACATACGAATGTCTTAAATGTTGTATGCAGACAGGCATTACTTGTGAGTCATCATTGTCAGAGTCACGGCGACTTCTATGAAATGCTGGGTGCTGAGAAAGGTGGGGAAGTATTGCTGTTGGTTTCTTGGATAGAAATTAATACCATTTGTATCATTAGCCTTGTGTGTTGAAGCCTATCAGCAGCTTCGCCACCTTCATACATTTCGCCAATCTAACCATAACTTTTGTTGTTGCATTAACCATGCATTTGTCATGTCTCCAGTATTGTGAAAGGTCAGCAGTTTGCAGTATCATTCCAAATGTACTATTTTCTTGTCATACATGTGTTATTACTTGTGTGAACAATATTTTTGAGCAAAGCAGCCTGTTGGCTGCAACATGTCTTATGCCTGTGGAGGGCAGAAGACGTGTCTGGATCCTTGTCACGCATGTTTAATTTATTTCCAAAACAGGCAGAGCAAGTGTTGTCACTTATTGGTTGTGTGCTTTGCTGAAAGCGATCTGTATATTGTACGATGTGTTTTTGGTTAGTCATATATGAAATGCGGAGTTAATACAAGAATGCATGCTTGACCCACCTTTTCATGATGGAATTTATTATGAAAGCAGCAGGGATTGCAGTACAAAAAACGCATCAGTGTTCATTATGCCATGCCACAGTACTGCACTAAATTGGTGTCGCGATGATACTGCTGACCCATGCCATTACACAATGTACCAACATTAGTCGACTGCTCTATGTCAAGCCTATGAGATACCAGCTTACAATTTATGAATGACTGGTAACAACTGATTTAACAACGCCAAAGGACCATGACCAGCGAGAAGTGCTGTTCCAGGACATTGGTTATATTAGATTTAACTAGTGATTACATAAATAATCTAAGCAAGAAAAACAGTCTTGGTAGCTCAATCTAGCCATCTTTACCAAAGAAATCACAATGCTTTGGCAATAAATTCATAGCAGTGTTGCAGATTTATCAATGTTTGCATACAATTTGCATTTCCAGCCACAAATAATAAAGTAACTACTGTGCGCATCATAGGATATTAATGTCAGGACTACAGCACTGCAGGCAAGGATAAGTCAACAATACAATATTGACATCTACTGTCGTGGGCAGGTTTCGGTAAGAGTTTTTTGACGCCATATGACATTCTTCACAGCATATCGTGGTTTGCTATTAAGAAATGTCCTAAAAGCTGACGGTCGCTACGTTACATACGTCAAACAGCTCACCAAACCTTATGTTCCTAAAAGCTGACGATCGCTACGGTGCATATGTCAAACAGCTCACCAAAGCTTATGTTCCGACCTAAGACAAAGAATCCACAAACAAGCCATTCATTAATCTGCAAACCCAACATAGTTCCGCGACGAGAATAGCCGGTTGGCGTCAGTTTTTCGTGTCCGTTTCGAAGGGCATTTTTAAGACTGGCTGCCAGATGGCTTCCAGGTATTGCCGTCGTCACAAAACATTCCATGACGCCATCAGACAATGACGTCATGGGGCGCACTTTTACAAAGTTTGAAATTTTGCTCCTTAGGGTCCTTGAGATACAAGTAAAAAAGGAAAAGATTACTTGTACTTAGGTACAAGTAAGCTTTTTCACCATATCTGACGCTTATCTCAATATCTTCAGATGTGGAACATTTCCTTTACAGAAAATGTTCCACGTTCAAATATATTGAAGTATTCATCAGATATGGGGAAGCAAGCTCAATTATAATCATAAGTATGCTTTTAAATGGAAAAGATTGCCCCAAAGAACGCAATATCTCTGTTAAGTAAATAGGTGCCTCAATACGTCATTGTACCTAGCATGGCATTGATTGAGAGCCAATTGGCGGCCGTTGTATCTGTAAATCGTGTGCACGAACACCAGATATGAACGACTCAATGATTATGTTTTCGACGCTGATCTGAGATTCCACCGCCCAGCGGCACACACACACACACACACACACACACACACACACCACACACACACACACACACAACACACACCACACACACACACCACACACACACACACCCACACACACACACCCACACACACACACACACCACACACACACACACACACACCACACACACCCACACACACACACACACCACACACACACACACAACAACACACACACCACACACACACACACACACACCCCACACACACACACACACACACACCACACACAACACACACACACACACACACACACCACACACACACACACACACACACACACAACACCCACACACACACACCACACACCACACACACACACACACACACACACACACCCACACACACCCACACAACACACACACACACACACACACACCACACAC
>NW_023596136.1:13287162-13351683 GCF_011947565.3 Pollicipes pollicipes | reverse complement strand
GACCTGAAACTGGGCACCATCACGATACAATGCCCACACAACAGTTTGCTTGACCACCACAGCTTTACCAGAAGTCGGGAGAATTTCTGCCATGTGGGGTCAGACCTATTGATACTCACTAATGCCTAAGACGATGGGTTATCTAAATACAGCCCTCCACGCAGATCACGGGGGATTCATGAGTGCATCATATAACCAGCAAAACGCACGCCACGCTACCGATCCGTGCTACGGTCAGCACGCGCGCTAGCGATGTCGGCCAGTCAGAACAGCGCGCGGCCGCGCTGATGCCTCGGTTATCACAGCTCGTGGTGCGCGTTTTGGAATCAATGCGCTTGCCATCCCGAAGTGCGCCACCCACACAAAAGATTCCTCAGACACAGGCACATGTATATTTGAAGGGTGGTGATGTCAGTCCAGGCACGGTGAGCACTGCAGACGAGTCGGGCAATGCCCGGTATCCACTTATAAGAGAAGATATTCCCAAGCACGACGATGGCGACGTTAGACGGCAAACGTGGTGCTTCCTCTATGTTCAGGGCGCGGCGTGAAAAGCTTGAACATGGTCACTTGTAATCAGAACGCAGGAAAATGCTGTGAAATCGGATACGAGGCAAGGCGTTTACGGTTTTATCAATGTGCACTCATGACAAACCAGGCAACCACCACCGCGGCCGACTGATGAAACAGCAGTAATCTTGTGATGACTTTGAGTCCTTGGCCGCACGTGTATGAACGCGTCTTGGTATGCTTTTAAATCATTTTCCCATTCATAACAGCCCGTTCCGGCGCCATACGTCACTTTGATACATAACTCGTGCCCATGTCAGCAGACCTAAGCACCTCCTGACACAAATTCACTTGCGCCGGCCATGCAAATGCCACAGCAATATCACGCCACCCGCCCATTTAACAATCAGCAGCCATTCGTAATGCATTTGAGAAAACATAGTTCATGGCGACTACACAGCGTCTCCAATCAGAAAGAATCGGCAAGTGGACGAATATTACCAAATAGATGAGCAATAGCTACAGGAAACACAACAGCGGTCCGAATGATAATTTGTATGTCCTCCTGGGACTCCGCATTGCGGCGAAGCAATGACTTCAGGCTCGGCAAGCGCTCCGAGAGTGGCCATGACGCCACGCTTGCCGAACATGCCCCCGGCGCCGGCACCGACGCACCATCCAGAGGCGCTGCCAGAGTGCATCCCGACAGCAGTCCAGTCACCCCGGCACGACGGCCGCCCGCAGAGGTCAATCACAGCAGCTGCACATCGCAGGGACGAGGCCGATACCGGCAAGCACACCAGTCGTCCGCGACTGGGCCGCCAGGGTGTCACGGATGCTGCTCAGCCTGCCGCCGCCTCGACACGGTTCGCCCGCCATGCTCCCTCAGGGGAGGACGCGCCTCACCGCTCCGGAGCGCAGCGCGAGCACCTCGGCAGCCGCCGTGTTAGCAGCTCGGCGGCTCGGCCGCGTCAGCAGCTCGGCAGTGGTCGCGTCAGCAGCTCGGCAGCCGGACCGACCCGCACCGCGCATTGCCGGCAGCGCCGGTCGGCCCCCAGCCATCCGCCGCCGTCCGACATCGGCCCACATCAGCCCACATCGGCTGCCTCGACCGCAGCCTCTCCGGGCTCGGCGTCCGACGGCTGGGGCGGGACTGTCGCGTCCGGCACGAGCGGAGGGCCTCAGCTGGCCGACCCCAGCGCCGGGTGTCCGGGTCGAATGGCGCCGCGGCAGCATCACGTCTCGGTAGACTCTGAATGGTGGAGATGAGCAGGAGATTTCACACGACAGCATGACAGCACATCTGATTCAAAACATGCGCTGCAGAGGATTTTGTATGACAGCATCCTTGATTACTTAGACTTGAATGCCAGCCCAGAGCAGTTGATGGCAAGTGAAAACATCACGTATTATCCGTCTGTATGCGTTGCAACAGATCGCACAATTTCACATGACAAAATGACACGGCGTCCGCCTGGAAATGCTGGAACGGCACGAGTGGCCGTGCGACCGGGACTCATATTTCACTGCACACAATCCTCAGCGCGTTTGACCCATGCCCTTTAAATCCACTGAATTCACGAGCACTGCAGATATCCGGAACAGCGCTGGATAAGCAACGTTCGTTGCAAACGTGGCTGAGCAGCCGTGCTCTTCAACGTCCAGTTAGAGAGCGCCGTGGATGAGATTGCGGTTAAGAAATCCAGCAGCCCTAGTGCAGCGTCTGTTACATCAATATCATCGCCAAGCAATGAACGCGAATATGAAATACTGCAGCTGTTCGCCGGATGGTCGGCACGGAAAACGCGATGTGATTATGACGTCTGCGTGATCTGTGTCAGTACTTCACAGAAGGCGACGCCGTCGTCAAAAATCAATCATCACCAGGCCTTGGTTCCGTGTGGCTGGCATTAACACAGATGTGTGGGTTCTTGTTGCGGTGGCAAGTACCTCGCGAATTCTGCATCTCCTGGTGTGTCACGGATTATTCACGTGTGTTATGCAGGCTCACCGGATAAATAAGTAGAGATGAGAAGTGTGACGAGAAGTCCGATCAGTGTTATGCTGGGGTGGAGGCTTTGGTACCAAGCCCCGCTGCTGTATCGCCGAGACTCAAGAGCTGCAGGGTAACGCGGAGGTAAAGGTACACGTCAGCTCATCTCTGGGCAAAACCTCGTGTCAAGAGCTGCAGGGTAACGCGGAGGTAAAGATACACGTCAGCTCATCTCGGGCAAAACCTCGTGTCAAGAGCTGCAGGGTAACGCGGGGTAAGATACACGTCAGCTCATCTTGGGCAAAACCTCGTGTCAAGAGCTGCAGGGTAACGCGGAGGTAAGGTACACGTCAGCTCATCTCTGGGCAAAACCTCGTGTCAAGAGCTGCAGGGTAACGCGGGGTAACGATACACGGCAGCTCATCTGGGCAAAACCTCGTGTCAAGAGCTGCAGGGTAACGCGGGGGTAACGATACACGTCAGCTCATCTCTGGGCAAAACCTCGTGTCAAGAGCTGCAGGGTAACGCGGAGGTAAACGATACACGTCAGCTCATCTCTGGGCAAAACCTCGTGTCAAGAGCTGCAGGGTAACGCGGAGGTAACGATACACGTCAGCTCATCTCTGGGCAAAACCTCGTGTCAAGAGCTGCAGGGTAACGCGGAGGTAACGATACACGTCAGCTCATCTCTGGGCAAAACCTCGTGTCGCATCATCAAAAACATCACTGTAGCGTGAACAGCTCACATAAGGTCAGATATAACAGCAGCATGACCTCAGCAGTTCCATGAGGGGAACCACTTTCATGTGTCAATTTATCACCGCAGTGGAGCGTTGCAAAGTGCCGCACGTTATTGGATGCTGTTTGTATACTCGGCACATATCTGTGTATATTAAAGACCAGAAAGGTGGTGTTCGAGCCAGTCTAGTGGAAGAATGGTCACCTTACATAAAAAGCAGCCGAGCCCGCAATGCCTTGCAAGGTCGGGTCAGACGGTGGAGAAATCTAGTTGTGCGGACCACGGCAATCGCACAATAACGAAACACCGCGCCCAACAACATATAAAAAGTCCCAAGCACAGCACAGGAATGCTGGCAACGTGCGTCGAACGGCGAGGAGCGTGGACCCACGGCAGCCACGCCGTGTCCGGCCGCGCCACCCACCTTCTCCCTTGGCGAGCGTGGAGAAGTGGAACATGTCGGAGACGGCGCTCCAGCCGTGCCGGTTGCGCGCCTCCACGTGCAGGTCGTACAGGGTGGCGGGTGGCAGCTGGGTGAGCGGGATGGCCTGGCGGTGCACGGTGCCACCCACCACCTCGCTGCCGGTGGGTGGCACCAGCACCTGGCGCCAGGCCGGCGCCGGCTGCCCGGCCGTCACGTTGAACTGCGGCGTCAGCTGACGTCAGCGGCTGTGTCTCGGTGCTCGCCCGCGCCGTTCACAACACGCGACCATGTCCGAGGGAAACTCATTGTCGAGGCTTTTGGAGAAATACGTGCTGATGGCATGAACTGGGGGTGTGCGTGCGCGTGCAAATGAATGTCAGTAAGGCTGGTATGACGTAACTGGTGTGTGGCTTGAGCTGGCTTTCGGGTGTCGTATAATACTCGTGAGCGGGGAGCACCTGTCGATTTTGCCATCAGCAAGCCCGGTAATTTGTGGGTCCGCTTTCATTACCAAGCGCCGTAGCGGACGCTAACGGCCGCTAAATGAAGCGCTTGTAGGTAGGTCACGAGCCAGTCGCTATGATGTCGGACTTAATGCCACCGTGCCATTTATAAGCATTCGGAGAGCGGGAGCGGGCAAAATTACAGCGGCACGCCGCGGCCTGCGCCGGCCCCCGGCTGCAATTCCCCGCCCTGCCCGTATGCCGGCTCTCAAATAACAGCAACCCCTGGCAAAGCAAAGCTCTGCCGAAGATAAATGGCCCGGGTGCTGTTATGTTGAAAGAAGCCCGCCAAAGGAAAGCTGCTCAATTAAGCTGCGAAGCCAGAATACACGGAGTAGTCGGGGATTCACTGTGGTATATCGAGTCATTTACGGCGACAGCTACGCGTAGCTCCCCAGACAGTTAAGCTTTGTTTCCACAAAGAGCACACAACCACATATACACCACACACACAGGCTCACTCGAGGGATTCGAGGTAGAGCGTGCTGATTGCGAGTAAGCGCGTTCGCACGCGCGCTGTCGGAGCCTCCGCCACGGCGCGTCATCGCCAGCAGTCCCCGCCCCCGCCAGTACGGCCGGCGCCGCGTGCCCAACACGGCACGGGTCATGAGCAGTGAACTCCGTCAGTCACAAGTCACGTGATTATGCCCCCGGCGTGCCCCTCACTCGCTGTCATTCGCTCGCAGCCGCCGTGACGTCACGCGCGCCGGTCCGTGCCGGAGCCGCCGGCGACAAGGCCGGGGCGCGAGCCGTCTGACAGCCCGGGCGGGTCGTGTCGCGGCTGGCCCCGCCCTTTGGAGGGGTTCGACAGCTGGGGCACGTGGCTGGAATTTTGGTTGGCCGTGGCAGGCTGCTCTCGTGGCAGCGCGGTCCGGCAGGGGGCGCGTGTCCGCCGCGGATGTACGGGCGGCTAACTGTTCCGCAGGCACGCCGGCCGGGGCGTCGCCGCGTTAGTACAGGTTGTAGCTTGAGTGAACCCATGCCGATCGTACGAAACCGGGCGAAGGCGCTTCGACGGGGTGGCATGGTACGGCTCGGCACGGCGCTATCTGTCCTCGGACTCTGGTGGTAACCCGGTACTGGCGGCTAAGATCCAGACCGGCCGATGTACCGCGACCGCTCATGGTTACCTTGCTCTGTCGGTAGGCCACCCGGTACTCGAGGATCGGGCTGTAGCTGTGTACCTCCCAGGCCAGCTGGTACGAGTCGGGCGCCGTGCCCATCGAGCTGCTCGTCACATGGGCCCGCTCCGGGGTACCTGACGGTACCGGGGTCACGTGACAGTCACATCGGCCCGCTCCGGGGTACCTGACGGTGCCGGGGTCACGTGACAGTCACACAGTGTCTTTCTCTACAGTGTTACAATGGCACTTCTCATGGCCAGTATGGGTCACCTCATTTTGCACGATATCATAACGATCACTTGATCTTCACGCGTACCAATGCAAGAGCACTACTCTCAGCATCACAACAGGCAACTACTAGAATCACCGGGTCACGGAGACGTGAACAGTCCCGCTGCACCAGCAGTTGTCTGGCCCGTACACCCGGCTGACACGTGGAGTGGGGTCGGCCGGGGTTCGCACGCGCCCAGTGTCCCGGCACGTGCGCTCTCAGTGTCTCGGCACGTGCGCTCTCAGTGTCTCGGCACGCGCGCCCGTCGGCAGCGGTCCATCCGGCGGCCGGTGCCAGCGGGGCTTCGGCCGGGCTCAGATGGCCGACAGCCGAGCTCGGCCGCGGCCACCCAATCTCGGCGGCGGCGGCGCCCAGGCGCAAGTGCCTCTCACGCAAAGTTGGATGGGCACTCGGTTTCGTTCATGCAGATAGGCCGCGTCGTTTGGAGCGGGCTGTGCTGCCGCGCTTGAGTACCTGTGAGCACCATGCGGCCGCCGGCGCTGCCCAGCGCGTTGGCCGCCTGACACGAGTAGGTGCCGAAGTCGACCGGGCGCACCGGGCGGACGGTGAGCACGTGCCTCGTGCCGGCCAGCTGCCGCTCCGAGCTGAGGTGACGGCTCGGGTCCAGCGAGCCACCCTCGCGCGCCCAGCCCACCTGTCGCCAGCGACACGGCGTCACACACGGCTTGCCGCCACGTTTACGACAAATAAAATGAGATTCGGTCCCTTTGGAGGCAAAATGTCCCGTTGCATCAAGTAAATTCATCAGTGATGGGCTAAGCCTGACGACACTTTCGCGCAGCTGGTCTTGACCTATCCTGACAACTTCAGGGCAATCATGAGCACCAACCGGTTCGTGACCCCTGCTGACGGTACGCGCAATATCCGGAGCTGGACATGGCGTTCATATTAAACGCCACGGTAACTTGCGTGGATGCCAGCTAACACAGGGTTATTCTTGTAGCACCTCTGACCCAATTTCGAGCTTCAATGAAGACCTATGCTGTTTTAATTTATAGAGCACTCGAAACGGTGCATTTCACTTGAAATTCAGCTTACCTTGAGCATTACACACCATGCATTAAGCGTCCAGCAGTCGGCGAAACTCGACAAAATTCAGCCCAATGGATTCCGTTCGAACAACCACCGCTCCTAAATGCGTTGGCATTTGTGTTTTACTAAAAATAAAACAGAGGCTACCTCGACACGCAACGAGACAAAATATTTAATTATTTCAGCGATAGATATGACCCAGACACTATGGTATGCTGTTCCATTGTGGCAAGCTTGGGTACGACCAGAAATGGCCGGGCGCATCATTCATCAATTTCTTGAATGACAGAAACGTTTTCCCATAGTAAGTTGTTGGTACGAACATACCTTGCTTATTGATTGGACCATTCGAAAGTGAACTAAAGCTATTGGGTTCTCCGAATGCCGGCCATCGTGCTATCTCTCCTGAATGTTGGCACATTGTGCTCTCTCATGGACGCACCTCTGCTGGGGGGTCGGCGAAGACGAAGCAGACGAGTTGGGCTTCGAACCCCTCTCCCGAGTAGACGACGCTCTTCTCCACCTCGACCTCGGGCGGATCTGCAACGGTCAACAGTTAGCGCTCCGCCGTCAGGGTGCGTGCGGCAAGGGGCTGACGGTGGCCGACGCTGACCCCGGTGCTGGGGCTGACGGCGGTCGGGTTCTCACACCGCCGCTGGGGCCGACGGCGGTCGGGTTCTCACACCGCCGCTGGGGCTGACGGCGGTCGGGTTCTCACACCGCTGCTGGGCTGACGGCGGTCGGGTTCTCACACCGCTGCTAGGGCTGACGGCGGTCGGGTTCTCACACCGCTGCTGGGGCTGACGGTGGTCGGGGTCTCACACCGGTGCTGGGGCTGACAGCGGTCGGGTTCTCACACCGGTGCTGGGGCTGACGGCGGTCGGGTTCTCACACCGCTGCTGGGGCTGACGGCGGTCGGGTTCTCACACCGGTGCTGGGGCTGACGGCGGTCGGGTGCTCACACCGGTGCTGGGGCTGACGGCGGTCGGGTACTCACACCGGTGCTGGGGCTGACAGTGGTCGGGTACTCACACTGGACCTGCAGGCTGACGGTGGCCGTCCCCGGCACCCCCAGACCGTTCTCGGCCACGCACTCGTACAGGCCTGCCATCTGACGGCTGACCTGGCCGATGGTGTACACGCGGCCCTCGTGGCGCGTCTCGCCCGACGGCAGCGGGCCAGCCTGTCGAACACGTCACGCAGCGGTGTTCACGGGTCACCGGGCTGACGCGCGGCCCACAGCACAGATCGGAGCACCGACTCGGGGTCTGTGACCGACAGCTCAGCAGCACAGACCTGCACGCTGTGGGCATACGACCCATAGCCAATGGAAGTGCGTGCCTGGATGTGACAGGACATGCCAGCCTGCTTCCAGCGTAGCCTCGCCAACCGGGTGTAAAGAGCATCCGAGAATAATGAGCATCGCTGCATTAGGGAACGAGATTGTGCGGGTCTGGGAAGAGACAGCTGGGCGGTACTGACAGCTTAGCGCCCTTCCCCGCGTCCGCAGTCAGCACCCCGGTGCCCGGAGCGAGCGCCTCACCTGCTTCCTCCAGGCGACCTTGGGCGGGGGATTGCCGGAGGCGTTGCAGCTGAAGTGTGCCTGCTCTCCGCGCGTGACGACCAGCACGCCGCCGGCCGGCTGGACCGACACTACAGGCCGGTCTGCGGCAGACAGCGGCGGCGTCACGGCCCGGCTCGAGCGGCATTGTGTGCCAGATGAGGTGCCGCCGCCCCGGCAGCTCCAGACGCCGCCCGGCGCCGTATTGCGCCCGGCCGGGGAGATGGATGGCCACATGTCTCCCGTCGCCGCTCGGTGCGGCTCTGAATGCTCCTCGCCTCCTCGTACAGGAGCGTGTTTATATCGCTGGCATCCCGGCGGGGCCATATCACAGCGGCTTACACGGAGTGGCGAATACATACTCATGTTAGGATTTCCACTACTGTAAGGTGAGATTTGCCAACGTCAACCCGCCAGCGTCTGTCCGTGCTCGCATCTCCGAGGGGCCTCACGACGCAGGCAGGGGGCAAGGACAGACGGGGCACGGACAGGGCAGGGGGAGTGGCACAAGGCCCACATGTTCCCTCATGTCCCGAAACCCCGGCCTAAAACAAAAATCATCGTCATCATCATTTTAAGAGCCCAAAGGCCCCGAAGAGCTGGCCGGATGTTGCATTAAGGGGCCCCGGCCACGCCAATCAGAGGGCCATCTGCGCCAATCCGGGCCCAATGAGTCGATGAGAGCCTCTATGTCGGCCAGACATCACCAGCGCCGAACGGCCGGCTCCATGTCGGTTTGGCCCTCGGGGCTCATTTCCCCAGCAGGTACAAGGACGGTGCCCGATCAAGGGGGCAAGGGGGCCCGGGCCCCTGGATCAATGAGGGTTCTCTGTGTTGGTTGGAACTCACAGTGCCTAACAAGAGGTTGTGAATTGGTAAAGCGACTAGAGTCGGCCAGGGGTCTATTTTCTGAACAGTGGCAGGGACGAAACCACGAATACCAGAGGGCCCCTTTCGTTAGACGAAGGGCCCCTGGCTTCTGATAATGCACTGAGACATTGGAACTCAGATAAAAGAGTCTACAATGGGTAATCAAAGGGGCCTGCACCAGCTAGGGGCCTCCCGTCTAATTTCGGCCAGGGGCCCGATAAGTTGATCTGGAATCCCTCGGCCAATTATGCAGCAAATGTCAGTCAGAGAACATGTTGCGCCGATCGGGGCCCCTTGAGCCGATGAGGCTCTCTATGTCGTTCAGGCACGACAAGCACCAAGCAGTCGGCTCTGTGTCGATCTGAGCCTTGGAGCCCATTTCCCAAGTTAAGTCAAGGCTCGAGCCTCGATCTGGATTGGTTAGAGCCCCAGAAACAACGAGGGCCCTTGTGTCGGTTATGGGCCCCTGGTGCCAAACATCGGGCCTCCGACGGTAAGGTGCCCCTTGTCGGTCAGGGGAACGTGTTCTGAACGGGAATGCCAGCAGGAATCTTGCGTTGGTCGGGCCCACTGGCAAAGAAAATAGATGAGTTCTTACAATGAGAGTTCACAATGAGAGAGTGGAAGGGACCTGTGCCAGTCAGGGCTGCAATGCCAAACGAGGAGCGGGGGAGGGGGGGGGGGGGGGCTCTACCTCATTTCTCCGGTTCGGCTCGTTAAGCCGAACAGGGGAATGTGACCATCACTGCAATCTCTGCGGTGATAGGGATCTTGCTGCATCTTGCTACATCCTTTACGCCGATCCGGGGCCAACTGCTTGGGTCAGAGAGCCTCCCGCGTCAGGACGAGACTGATGTATAATGTCTCCCTCCAGGGCACTCCGTATCGACCAGGGGACATACCCCCAAATCGCCAGAATGGCAGCCGATAGGCACCCGACGCCGGGACAGAATGACGCCTCATGCCCCGATTGGAAGAAAGTAGCGTGCCCCTTTGTGCTCTAGAGCTTTGCCAGGAAAAGGTGAGGGATCCCGTTAGTGTTTAATGGGGTAGACCGAATGAGGTCTTTTATCTGTAAAAAACAAAAACAAATGGAGCGCCACGCGCATCGTCTCGCCCTTTAATGGAGCACCAGCCACTGTATTGGTCAAGCTAGCACTCAGGGGCCATAGCGCAAAAACTGAAGGCCAACCGCTGTTTGTCTGAGGAAGACCATCCATTGCCAGAATCGACTTGTGGAAACTTCTTTTTCAAATTAGTCCTGTGTGTTTGCATTGCCAGGCACATGAACACCCATGGCCAGGGAAGCAGTCCGCGTCACGCTGGCGGCACTAGTCGCTGCAGCTAGCACCAGGCGGCGGGAGCCGGGCGTGCGAGAACGACCGTCCTCAAATAATTATTTCGAAAGTCTGTCGTAATAAATTCACACCTTTCAAATATCGGCCTGGTGATATATTTCCTCTGTGTTATATTGAGAAGGTCCTCTGAACACATAAACAGTAAAAGAAACACGAAAACTCGACACTCTGGCTTTATCTTTGCAGTTTTCACCACTCGATTCTAGTACCACTACGCAGTGCCGAAAGTGCTTATTCGTTCCCGTCGCCTTAAAAATCGCAGAGGTGCAAAGATATGCGGCCCGGGCTACCTTTCAAACGTGGGAACTCATGTCATGAATCGTTCAAATGTATTTCTTACGTCATCGTTTTCGTCCGCCCATTAACCCACACCCAGTGTTAGCCGCAGGACCGATGCGGCGCGATCCATGGACGTTACAGCGCTGGGCGTCGCGGTTCGCTTTTTTTAAGATTGCGAGCACGCATGCTCAAAACTATGCGATGTAGTTTTTCACCACACGATTGTGCATGAAGGTTGAAGATCTCAGACGAACATGGGCTGGCCACGTCAATACAAAATTTGACTCATTTCGATTTGCACCCAAGCTCACGGAGCCTTCAATATCCCTGAGAACCTCGAACAATGCCGTCAAAGCCCCTGGGTGCTATCAGCCTAGAAAGAGTCTACTGAACCATTGCAAAATAGAAGCGCCAGTGGTTTATTAAATGGTTTATTAAACGCAATTATTTATGCCTAGTTCCTTCCGTTCATTGACTTCAAAACAAAAACAGAATCGCATTTTCCGGCGGTTTCTGGATTATGTTTCAGTCAAAGCGGTTTCAGCTCAGTTAAATTTCAGTTCAGTTTCACCGGAGCGCCGTCCTGAAGGCTCAGTTGGTTAGAGCGTGTTCCTTCCGACCCACCCACCCGTGGCAGGGTGGGTTAGAGTCGCTTTAGGCGCTTGCTATTTGCTCGTGACTGGGATGGTCGGCGGCCGTTGGCAACCAACGTGCTCTAAAGATAGAGGTGACCTCAGAAGGCAGGGCGGAACGTGACAAGGAGAGTGGCACGTTGAGCTTGCGCCACCAAATTATGCTGTTTACCTGAAATTTCACGATCGGGTGTAAGGACCCAGGACGCACCCAACAACCACGGCTTGGCGTGCGGTCTGATCCCAGAACCTATCCGTTCAAAAGGTTCGCACCAAATTTAAAAAAAAAATGTTAGAACTAAAAATGAAGAAAATCGTGCCCGTAGAAATGAAGTGAGCAACATATAACACTTCTTTGTTTTTGAGGGATTCTTTCACCAGCAGGGAACCCTTTTCCAACCACGTACCCTTGCTCACCAAGAGTGTGACTGTGCCCTAGAGCGGTACTCACAGAGCACCTCGAGCCGGTGCGTGAGCTCCGTGAGCGGCTCCGTGTCCAGGGAGCAGGTGTAGGACGACTGGTCGCTGGGGCGCACGCCGTCGATGCGCAGGTTGTAGCCGTCCTGGAGGCTGTAGCGTGGGTCCCGCGCCACGATCGCCTCCCGCGCGCTGATGACGCGCCGCTCGCGCTTCCACACCACTATGTACGGACCTAGGAGTACACCAGCCGGCGCTGATCACGCCGCGTATTGTGCCAGCCCCGCCAGATCCGGCTGGTTGCAGAGCTTACAACGACAAGTGATAGCAGCCAGGGTGAAAGTGAACTACTTTAGCCGCGATGACCCCTGAAGCATCGATGTTTCTGAAAAGTCCATACAAATACAGCCTTTGTATCGCGCCCAGTCAGGAGCATACACACATTGCCCTCGGGTAGGGGGGGGGGGGGGAGAGGGAGAACGTACCCCACCGCACCAAATTTGCTACATGTATTTATACGCGTGCGACTAAATATCAGCACTATTTAATTCGGGGTAGAAACGTGGAACTATACACTGGCAGGCCAAGAAAACGAGATGTTACCTTATCGCATGCCACACATGTTGTGCGTCTGCAGCGCGCTTAATTTGGTTTTCGGTGAAAAGCATCGATTTGAGCCCACCAATCACGAACTCGTGCTTATACCCATGCACAGTCAGCAAGGTGTGGTCACTGACAATGACTTTGACGCGGATGAAAGGTTGAAGAAACAGTCAGTTTTCTTTTAATGCTGTGCACTTTTTATAAAAGTTGCATACTTAAACGTTTTCGCTCTACACCACGCCTCTAAAGTCCCTGCTGAATTCCGGCAGCTTGGGACATTTGTCCCCTCGTCCCTGCGTCTCCGCGGCGCGGCCGACAAACTGTCGCAGCTCAGGAGCCCTCCGTACTTGCCCACGAGCCGAGCTGCACCAACCTTTGTGATTGATGGCGCAGGGGAGCACGATGGTCTCTCCCTGTTTGGCCTGAAACGTCGCCGCGGGCGTGCTGAAACTCGGCTGTGGGTGTACGCCGCCGGCGGGGCTTCCTGTAACGAATGGCGGCAGTTAATCATATGGCTACGTTCGTATGTTTCAGTTCCTTGAACAGCCCCCCGCCGCCTGTCAGTCATGAGTTACGGTCAAGAGACCAAGCTGGAGCGAGGCTGTCTGTCACTGTCTCCAGGATATGCATGCTTGGATTTTTATTAATCGTCGTATAATGTAGTGTTGCTTGGGTGTCTTAACATAGATGTGAATTGCGCCGATTTTTTATTGTGCAGGTAACCAAAACCTTTACCATGTTCTGGGCGATTGCGACGCCTGACACTACTCTTCTGACATGAAGCACAGCCCAACTAACCACGCCTTTCTAGGGGTCAGCCTATTCCCGCTCTGCTATCAGTGTTGAGGTGTTGATTGGTAGATACAGTTAATAAGCTTTGAAAAGGTCATGAGTTTCGGCGTTTGCAGCATTGCTCACAACAGTGGCTCACACTAGCTTTCTTAGCATCGACATTGTCGCCTTGATTAGACCGGAACAAAAATTAGTTGAGCTTGTCACTCCGACATGATATGAGTGTTGAGGGTCCGACCTGACGACCTGTCTTGGTGGAGGCGCCAGACGGACTGAGCGCGGAGGGGGGGGGGGGGGAGACACCTGATGCGACTGGTCCGCAGCCGTGGCACGGCTGCAGGTCGAAAACTCATGCATCGTAACGCGGACGTGGTGCGGCAATATCTGGCGCCTACGTGCGTCACCCCAGATTATTGCTCGCTTTCGACCGCTGCCAAGCCATGCCGGGTCTCGTGAATGGCCTTGGTCAATGCCGTGGTGGGTCAGCTGTCTACTGAGGGGGAATAGTGACGCTTAAGTTTTTGCCCGCGTCCAGGTCAGCATTATGGAAGCCATTGGCATGACAGACAACTCTCCAGAGGACAGTCGCGGTTCCCTTTTAAAAACCGTGTGACACGTACGATTAGATACACATCTTTTTCAAGCGTTCGTTGCATTCAAACCCGGACATGTCAACATTGCCACCTTTGCGGCGCGAGACATGCGTGTCTTTTTGGGGACGCACGACGCACTCAGCTGCTCAGGCTGGTGGTGTCGCCTGCCTTTCAGCCTCGCAGGAAGGGCAGGCACCGCAGGGAATCGGGCTCCGTACCTTTAGTTTCTCACTTACGCAGCTTAACCGCTGCACCACGGGTGTCTCTTGCGGCATGGGACAAACAGGGGAAGAGCTGACTAGTGGTTAATCTACTGCAGCAATATAGTCGGTATGAAAACTAACGTTAATGGACTCAGGACCTTTGGAAATAAATGTAAATGGGCTTGATTGATGCATTGTGAAATCCGCCTTCCCTGATGGTTTCGCATGCAGAAGCTGGCAGTGAAGGGACAATAGCACTCTTGCTACATGCAGCATTGCTTGAAAATGTGAGGTCTACGAGCCAGACCAGCCCCTGCAATGCCAGTCGACGAAACCATTATGAATGAAGAATGATCTGGGTGTTTGGGACTGCGCCCCACGTATTGTGACTGATGAATTCGGAGGGAATGGATATTGGTTACAGTGAACTAGGCTGAGCGTCTATAGACTGGGTGAGGTTTAATCCATTTCGGCTGAGCACCCGGCGTACGGTATGCGACACCTGGTATTAAGATGTAAGCATGTCTGTTTTTGGCCGATCGCCCGCGACGCACGCACTTCCCGTGTTGTTGAGTCCTGCTGGCGATCTGGAGACAGTACATTTACCTTCCCGTGCTATTGCTTTCATATATTCATCATCCATGCTTGCTGAGATGTGGCAGCCATCTTCAGAACACTCCACAGCTGACGGGTCCGTGGTTTGTGCTGTAGCACGCATAGCCAGCTCCGCACGTCCAACCCACTAGTTCATCGTCAGCCTTTTCCTTCCTGCCAAACGGTGTTGGTCTCGTGTCGTTGCAAACCCGTGTTGTCGAGACTAATACTTGGTTCAGGCCCTGTAATCTCGATTTTCTCTCAGTTCCAAAATGTGCGTGTCTTACGTTAAAGGGAAGAGCTGGGTTAGCATTTTGTCATGCTGCAATACTTCATGAAAACCGCGCCAGATATGATGCTTGCGGAGCATGCAGTGTTTGGAAACTCATGCAATATTCAGAGACTTGCACCGCAGGCTACACGGAGTGCATTTGCCAGTGCATTTTAAGATATAAGCAAACATGCCAGTCAAGCCAGATACATGAGTGACCAGGCTAGACCAAACCGGGACACCCAAGCCACAGAATGTTTCGTGAGATGTCTTTACAAGTTCGCCCATCGCCTCGTTCCTAATAATTGTGCACGTTAATTCCATTGGCGTGCACTCCGGCTTTGTCTTGTATAAACCGAAACGTGGGAACGTTTATCAAGAATAGCATTGTCGCAACAGTAGTTTCTTACATTTCAGTCAGCTGCCTTGTTTTAGAAAATGGAGTTGTACGACGCACCAATGTCAAGTCTTTTTTGACGATGACACATTTTTCAACAGGACTGTTGTTCATCCCAGTGTGTTAAGACTTGTGTTCATCTCCATTTTTTTTAAAAATCGTATTCATTGGCACCGGGCAAACAAGAAGTACTTCGATTGCCCATGGTGCCCACTCTTCTTGCCAGGGTGAGAGGCAAATGACGTCAGATAGCCTCAACAGCTAATACGGCAAAAAGTAGTGTCTAAAAAATGTCATATGACGCAGACACACAAGTTATCCGCAACGGCTCATCCGATCGCCTTGAAACCTTCCCCAACCGACTCCGTGTAATGGGGTGAGTCATGGGAAGGCAATGTCGAGACCCGACCTGAGGTCAAACACCATCAAAACGGGAAGAAAAAATAGTATGCGCAAATGCCGACAACTCATATATCAGAGCCTGCTGCACCGATCGCAGTGAAATTTTCACCATTGGATGCCACATGCCTGATTCCTTGCTGCAGTTTCAGATTTGGTGACCCTAGGTCGGATCAAAAGTCGTTAAATTTTGCAGTCCAAATTATTTATTGCAGACAACTTGCGGCTCAGAATCTACCACGCTGATAGCTGCCAAACCTTACCATCCAGTACGCCATTTACCCTAATTCTCTGTTGAAGCTGCAAGTATGATGCCATATTCATGGCTTTGGCTTTGTTTGTTCCCAAGAAAAGTGCGGCTTGGTTAGGCTGGCCTTATGAGGTGAATTTCTCCTTAGCGGAGGTGTTGTGCTGAAAATAATGCGCTGGATCGTGCATGGTGTTGCCACGATTAACACAACCGTAGCCGTGGAACGCGTGATGGTACGTGACTGATTACTGGGTGTGGTGTGCGAACACCGTTTTGTTATGGTTTTGTGCATGCCTCCTCAGCAGTCTTTTGTTGTGTGCTTGTTCCAAGTCGTTCAGAAGTCCGCCGAATCGAACTGAGCCTGGGCCAAAATGGGCCCGCCTTGGTCAGTGTCCTGCTGTGACAGATCAGTAACATCAGAATCCTTGGGGACAAGCTTTCCGCACTCGGTGTATGGCTTGCCACGGAGGTACCAGTCCCAGGAACAAACAGGAACAAAACCGACTGGAAAGACGCCACTCCTTTGGTCGACGTGAGCCTTGAGCTCCATCGAGCGTGCTGCGCACCGCCGTGTCAATGCTTGATTCAGCTATCACGACCGTCCCTGTCTTTGCTCACCAAAAAAGGAGACTGTATCAGCAGTCCTTGCGCCAATGCCCTTGCATTAGCACACGAAGTATGCGAAAATGTTATTGCTGTAAGGTGCACGACCGCAAAAATCAAAAATAGAAGTGCCCGCGCCTTTGGTGCCATAAAAACAATAGCGCATGGCTTCATGGCATACATTGCAGCTGCTAGAAACATCCCATCGAGTGGTGAAAGTTTGAAGATGATGGGAGCTATAGTTCCTGGATGAGCTGGCTGCAGGTAAGAATTTTTGACCTTGTGAAATTTGACGACTTTTGACCTGACCTAGGGTTACCAAATCAGAAACTGCAGCAGGGAACCAGGTATGGAGCGTCCAATGGTGAAGGTTTCACAGCGATCGCTGCAGCGGGCTCTGAGATCTGAGTTGCTTGTATTTGCATGTAAAATTTTCCGTTTACGTTTCCGAGGTGTTTAGCCTCAGGTCAGGTGTCAATATTGCCTCCTCATAGCTCACTCATTGCACGCAATTGTTTAGTGAAGGTTTCAAGGTGATCGGACGAACCGTGTCGGAGAACTTGCGTGTCTGCGTGATCTGCCGGCTTTTTAGACCATGCTCGTCCAAAGCCCCGATGTCGACGAATAGCATGACCGGGCACTATCTGCCTGGTCCGGCCACACCACGACAGGACACTATCTGCCTGGTGCGGCAACACTACGACAGGGCACGTCTGCGTGGTCCGGTCATACCACGAAAGGGCACTGTCTGGCTGGTGCGGCCACATCACGGCAGGGCACTATCTGCGTGGTCCGGCCACATCACGACAGGGCACTATCTGCGTGGTCCGGTCATACCACGACAGAGTACTATCAGCCTGGTCTGGCCACGCCACGACAGAGTACTATCAGCCTGGTCTGGCCACGCCACGACAGAGTACTATCAGCCTGGTCTGGCCACGCCACGACAGAGTATCAGCCTGGTCTGGCCACTCCACGACAGAGTACTATCAGCCTGGTCTGGCCACGCCACGACAGAGTACTATCAGCCTGGTCTGGCCACGCCACGACAGAGTACTATCAGCCTGGTCTGGCCACGCCACGACAGAGTACTATCAGCCTGGTCTGGCCACGCCACGACAGAGTACTATCAGCCTGGTCTGGCCACGCCACGACAGAGTACTATCAGCCTGGTCTGGCCACGCCACGACAGAGTACTATCAGCCTGGTCTGGCCACGCCACGACAGAGTACTATCAGCCTGGTCTGGCCACGCCACGACAGAGTACTATCAGCCTGGTCTGGCCACGCCACGACAGAGTACTATCAGCCTGGTCTGGCCACGCCACGACAGAATACTATCAGCCTGGTCTGGCCACACCACGACAGAGTACTATCAGCCTGGTCTGGCCACGCCACGACCGGGCACTATCTGCCTGGCCCAGCCACACCACGACAGGGCACTATCTGCGTGGTCCGGCCACATCACGACAGGGCACTATCTGCGTGGTCCGGTCATACCACGACAGAGTACTATCAGCCTGGTCTGGCCACGCCACGACAGAGTACTATCAGCCTGGTCTGGCCACGCCACGACAGAGTACTATCAGCCTGGTCTGGCCACGCCACGACCGGGCACTATCTGCCTGGCCCAGCCACACCACGACAGGGCACTATCTGCGTGGTCCGGCCATTAACACATCAGCCAGGCGGTACAGCTTGCCATGCATGTGGGGGTTAGCTCAGCATAGCATGGCCTTCATGTGGGGATTAGCTCAGCAAGCATGGTCTTCATGTGGCGGTTGACTCAGCATAGCATGGCGCCTCGTATTGTATGATACAAAACGAGCTCTCTGCAATCACCCTTGGCGAAAAGGTAGATGCTGAGCCTTACCCACTGAGCTTGAATAGAGCTTTCTAAGCGTTGTTTACAGGGCAAAATTATCCAGTCTTTTTTAGAGGCTCAGACACAACCATTCAGACGACCACTGCCAACAAATACAAGGATTGTCAGCACGCTTTTATGCAAGCTTGGACTTATGTTCTAAGCCAGCATTTCAGTTATATGTACGTTTAAAAATTGTTATTTAGATTCCTCCAGGTCCAACCAAGATAATACGCTCAATACAAATCGCTTAAAAAGATTTAAGTCGCCAAAAGGTCTCAGGACCTTATTTTTATTCAAAGTCAGCACACAAAAAACATCTCGTTTGAAATGAGAGCTTCGGAACATGGATTTATTAGATATATATATATATATATATATATATATATATATAGGTATACATATATAAATACATACATATACATGTTTAGAGTACTCGTTTTATTGCGATCTGTCTGCGGCGGTAGCGTCAAAGGCTAAAACGCTGCCAAAGTTATGGTAGCGGTACTCCTAGTACCACATGTTCCGCTCCCGCAGAGCTAGCGTTAAAGCCAACAGTTCACTCAATCATTTCGTCGTTAAACTCCTGACCATAAGAAAGACAGCAATAAATCTGGACGACATGACGCTTTTTGTCTACGCATGCAACTGAAAAAATATTTAGTTGGCCTAATTCCATTAAGTGCTCAGGAGGCTGTGATACAAAACTGTCGAGCAAGTTGGAACGGGCTTCAAACACCTGACCAGCTATCAAGGGAAAGTTACGATTTTCCATTCAGTTGCTGTCACACGGTCGCTTTGGCAACTGAGAACCGTTAAGACAAAATGCACGAAGTTTTAGGACCAGGCTCTACCCGTAGCCTAGATGAAAAGAATATGAGCTTTCCACCCCCAAGCCGCCAGCCTCTGTGCGAAGCGGGACGAGTGCAGCTAACAGGCCAGCTAGACGCTATATGTGGCATGGGCGAGCGAGGTGATAGCAGACCAGTAAGACGGCTCATGTGCATGGACGAGCGAGGTGATAACAGACCAGTAAGACGGCTCATGTGGTATGGACGAGCGAGGCGATAACAGGCCAGTAAGACGGCTCACGTGGCATGGACGAACGAGGCGGTAACAGACCAGTAAGAAGGCTCATAAAATGCTACTAAAGTTAGCAAGTACAAAAGCGACATAGAGTATGGCGAGTATGGTGTACCCACAACCCCCTCGAGTTATGACGCTTAAGTCAGCACCAGGTCATGTTTTGGAGAGTTGTAAGGCCGAGTGGCCATGTCGCATACCGCACTCTACCACCAATCTCATTCTTGGAACACTGGACGTTCGTGGTCTCTTGTTCTGGTGACGCTGTCGCGACACGCCACCTTTGTGATGGGCGTACACAAGTTCCTCTTCTTTTCAAAGCCGGTTAAAGTGAGTGTCACTGAGGCCATGTTTCCTCGGATTACGACAATAGCTAAACGCTGCCAGAGCTTAACGTTCTCTCCTCCCTCCCCCGACGAGGAAATCAGCCTAGCCCCAAGATTTTAGACAAAGTTTCTCGTGAATAGGCCACGGGCCCTGCCGGCTTCCAAGGCGACTGGTTGGAAGTGAAACCGCTGGGTGAGGCCCGAGCATTGTCTTTAGATACGGCGCCCCGGCCACCGCGAAAGAGTAGCCGTGGCGCCGTATTTGTGTGTGTGGCCTCCCATGATAGGTTCTTACCGTGGGCGAATGGGAATATGGTCATCCCATCGGGCTTCTCACCATCTCCCCGGTCGATGCCAGTGTGTTCCAGGATAGATGGGATTCCTGTTGCCTGTATTGCGCGCTTAATGGCGTCATTAAGTGCTGTGTGTCTGGGCATTCGTCCAGCACTCAAACGACAAGTCAACACATGATGCTCCTTACTTTCTGCCTCTATGCCACATCTGTATTTACGTGGCTGACATGATTCATCGTCTACGGGGAGAGCAATAGCGATCTGCAGCGTGTTCTGGTCCACCTGTGTTTCGAGGTTGCCGGATGGCATGGCGTGGAGCCAAACGTCGCTTCCTGAGCCGCGGCGCTCCGTAACAGAAGCCTATTGGGCATCCATTGTGCGTCTTTTGGCACCAACAACGTGTTCCTAGCTTTTCTGGCTTGAGCGCAGCGTTGCTTTTTCAGAAGCCCTGCACAGAAACCTGCGGCAGGTGCGGGCGTAGACCCATCCATAACCCATGTAGACCCATGAGACCCATCGCCTTCAGGACCGGGCTTAAATGAGACCCATCGCCTTCAGGACTGGGCTTAAATCAATTTAGGTGTTTTGGATCTAGATTTGACCGTCACCAACTTATCGGAGTTAGCTGCCGAATTATCCTGTTGTTTTGTCGCCGTTTAGGCGCACACACATTGGTGATGAGATGCTCATTGATGCCTGTTCGCTATTTACTGTTCTCATGGCTATTGGCAAGGGTGGAAAAAATGCATTTTGTGTTGCCGACCGAATATCTGCGACCAAAATTGTCGCCAGCAGCTTAACGCAGTACTATATGACGAAAAATGGCAACGGCATCCATGCCCAGCAACGTAATCAGAAATCGGCGTATCACCGAAAGCCTCTTTTATCACCGCAACTTGCAATATCATGTACACAACCGAAACGTTTAGTTCTACAATATCATTCAGTTAGTGCCAGGGTATCTGTTGCTGCGAAAAATGCAGACATACCGGCCCTACACCATGGGGTTCAATCACAAAACCAATCTTCCTTCACCCTCAAGACTTACTCTGTCCTCGCGGTTATGTTTGATCTACGGCTGAATTCGCTATCCCCGACCGCGAAAAAAACGGCTCAGGACCTTGACAGCCTTGACAGAAAGGCTGAGTACATGACAAAATTCTAGTCGGTGGTAGGCGGCACTAGGGAATGACTAAAATATGCAGGCCTCCTCCAGGCCATGCCTCCTTATGGAAACCACGCGTGCGCTTCGGGTCCGACACCAGACATCATCATACTCTCAGCCATACCCTTGGCATGCTCCAAGCCTGCCACAGCATGTGTTAGCTGGTGGGCGCCCTTTGATGAGCCACAGCAATTGGTTGTACGGGCTTAAAAGGAGTTTCTAGGCTACCTGGAAAGGAAGGGGCAGTCTGTTGGGGTCCGGGTTGGGCTCAGATTGAGGTGAAGGTGACTTTGCAAGTGCTAGGCGAGAGGTAGTGGGAGCGTGCTGTAACAAGAATGGGTCGGAGTCGCGAAAAGGGGGCTCACAGAACTATTTAAAAAAATATAAAGGTCGGCTGTTTCAGATTGTCATACTGAGCAAAGCACAAAAAGCAATCATTTACGACTGCAGCCCACCTTTAGAAGACTGTTACATGCTTTGACGAACCGAAGATACCAGAAATTTCGAGCTCAGACTTAATGATTTCCCGCCGTTTGAACAATGAAATGATATGTATTTCCACCAACATGATACAAACCAGCTACTGGGGACACTAGCGTCTTTCTTACGCTTTGCATACAGCAGCTTATTTAACAATACAGGGGGTCATGCGGATATAAAGGGATCCCCTTATGAGGTCCTGAGCGGACCTTTGCATACAGCAGCTTATTTAACAATACAGGGGGTCATGCGGATATAAAGGGATCTGAGCCCCCTATGAGGTCCTGAGCGGACCATAAACTCTGAGAACTCAGAGATCGTCCCAGTAGTCCGAGGGCTCTTGAGTGGTCCGGGGCGGTCTCTCAGTAGCCGGACAATTCCCAAGCACTTATCGTCCCCCTAAAACACGTGTACAAGGGGTTCATTTAATCATGCATATATGTTTTAATGGCCAAATGGGTCCCTGAGCGGCCAGTGGGCTATCAGCAACCAAACGAACACTTCGATGGCCAGAAGGGCCCACAAACGATGAAAAGATCCCCTTCGTAACCAGGGGGCCTAAACAACGAGTTAAGTCGTTAAGGGGTTCCTCAGTACCCAGAGCGGCCCTAGCAGCCAGAAGGGCACTGATCAGCAAAAGCGGCTTGTGAGCGACCAGAGGAGCCCTGAAGACACAGTGGGCTGAGAGGTCAGTGCGGCCCGTGAACGGATGTTGTCATTGGGGCTTAACGTCGCACGGAGCTTCTGAGACGTTGTGCTAAATGGCATCACCTGCTTCTCACCCTAGCAGAAAGGGTGAAAAGGGTTTTTTAGTGGCGGCAGGGACTAACAAGCGGCTCGAGTGCATACGTTGGCCAGCTGAGGCTCACGTTTCTTTAACAGGGGCCTCCGGGCGCGCAAATGGGTTCTAGTGAGTAGGCAGAGGATGGGCTTCTCTCACTCGGCACGGACATTTTTTTTCACGCGGCACGCAGCAAGAACAGCTCTGCGTGCACCTCCACAAAACCCCTGGTTTTGCGTCCTACGGCGTCGGGAAAAATGGACACCATACCCGTACCCTCATTTCCACCCCCATACCCCACAAGATCGCTAGCCATGACCCCAGTCGTGGCAAGGTGGTTCTGACGGCTATTTCAGTGGGGACCCTGAGCAGACAGAGAGAAACGTCAGTGACTGGAATATTGATAAGGGGCCAAAATGGTCTCTGGATGACTGCTATGTCTGATGATGATGATGTCTCTGGTCCGCTAAGAGCAAGGTCCCTGAGCGGCAAGAGGGGCACTGAACTGACAGGCAGCCTTGGACATTTACTGAAGTCCTGAGTGTTCAAGAATGCCTCTGGGCGGTCAGGGAACCCATCAGGGAGCCCTTCATCAGGGAGCTTTGGGATGATGGAAGGAGCCTCCCAGTGACCAAAAGGGTCCCGCGCAGTTAAGAAGACTCCAACTGTCCAGAGGGCCTTGAAGATGACTAAATCTCTCCGGCGGCGGAGCCCTCAGTAGCCAGAGGAATGTTTAGGTGACTAAAACGACCCGGTGCAATCAATTCAGGTCAGGCCAGGTTACCCCAGTCAGCCGTCATCAAAACAGGTATTTACGCGGCTAATCCAAACATTTGTGAAGCAACAGCTGCCACAAAGAGGAGAACTAGCTTGAAATTTGTTAATAGCATCACATGAGCCTTCTAGTTCCTTCTGAACAACATGTTAACCCTCAACCTCATATGGGGAGCCGATGTGACGCTCCCCTCCCCCCCCCCCCCTTCAAGGTTTTTGAGGTTACAAGTCCAGCACGTTGTGCAGGCGGGCCCATTTTTTTTTGGCCACTGGGGCATTCATTGCGCATATTTTGACCGCAAAGACGTGTTTCTAGCATTTCTGGTTTCTGATAAGCGACGGTTTTTACGGGCACCGCATGACGATTCAAGGCCGGCGCGGGCAACTGGCGGTTTTGCGGACCGCGCGCATAAGCTTGGCACTGTTATGGTAATGGAACCGAACATTTTAAACGTGGGCTTAAAACAAATAGAACTTCATACTGCTGTACTGAATGCAAAAGTACAACATTTTAATTTCATAACACTACGCGGTATGGTTGTGCACGTATGAACATGCAAAGTTGAACTAGTCTGAGTTACAGGAGCATTTTACCATTGACTTGGTGCAGTGGGGTCGAGTAGCAACATTACACTTGTTACAGCACGCCATGTCTCTTTGAGAACAACACATTCTTGTTTTGCTTACGTGACGCTCTACCTTCCTCAGTTTGGGGATCGCAGGGGCATCACCCCTCCACTCAGTCTGTGTTATGAAAAACGGTGAATCAGGGTAAGGTTAACACTTTTGGCTGCCATCTTTTTCCACCTATTTTACACATGCTGGTTTAAAAATCCGCATTTAATATCATGGAAACATATGAGCTGGCAAATCAGAATGGCACTTTTTATTACCAGCATGCACACATTAGTACTGATTAAATCAGCGAGCCCAAATAGCTTGTTGCACACTAGGCAACACAAAAATGTAAGCACACTTGTGGTACTTGACATGCATGATGAAGAAGTGTAAATTCAAATCATTTTGGGGCCCTGCCCCACCCCAATGTTGATTTGGGCCCCATCGATGCTGGTCTTCCCTCAGTGCTCTTAGCTGGGAGATTACAAAAAAGCGACTGTAACACAACGCTTACCTTCTTGAGATTTATTCCCTTGCCATGGTCACAATGCCAATCAAATAAAAATTGGTTTAAGAAAACAAGACACCAATCAATAGAAATTACTTGCAATCAAAACAAAGCAGACTCAATCTGTTACCAAATGTTTTTGGAGAAGGGGAGGTTGTAAGGCCCATGGCTTCTACCCGCCCCCCCCCCCCCCCCCTATCCCTTACCATGGATGAAAACTGACACCCCTGACGTGATGCCATAATCAGAAAAACTATATTGTTTTCTTCCAGTGTGGGCTGCATTTAAGTTATGCTGTCCTCCCTTACGCGCTGCACTTAATACAAAAAGTAAATATATTCAGGGTTCCATCAGAAAAGTTTCACTTCAATGGTAGCAAACAAGATAATGAAATGTATTACATTTGCATCTATGCAAGTGCCACACTCACTGGTGCAAAGGCACAAAGAACGTACGGAAATGAATGAGGACTGCAGAATCACTCACTTCCAGCTTTTCCTGTTACAAAAGAGTTGCTATCATCATCAAATACCTGAAACTGCTCTCAAAGAAAGCCAGCTGTCAATCGTTTACTAAACTCATATCACACAATAGGACCAAATCCCATAAAACCATTTTGTATTTGAGCTAAACTGTTGTTAAAGGGGGATGACAATAAAACGTCAACCACCCCCCATCCCTTCCTCATGCCTACATTGTCTTTACCTCATTACTCCTTATCCCTTATTGGCTCCTCATTGACTACCGCAAAAAGACCATGCAGGAGTGAAAAAAATCAATTCACAAAAGATGGAACTTATGAGCTCGTGACTGATGCTTCAGCAAACAAAGACATGTATTTCAAGTTGGCATGGACGTAATATCATAAGCTTGACAAATTTTTTTGGTTTTTAGCATCTTAAGCCGTTAGAGTGAAACAGAATACATTGAAATATAGTAATTTCATGACAGTGAAATGAGCATAAACAATTATTAACACCAATAAATTGATGCTGTACTTCGCAGTTCGCTTCCAGAGCACTTTAACACAAAACAAAGCAAGGAATTCAATAACGAAAAAATAGAAAATTCAGCAAGCATAAAACACTCAAGCAAAACAACTTGCACTCCTACACATCAGCCCATCACCAAGTCAAACGCAATAGACATATATCTGGCTTTTGTTAAGATGGGGTCAGGGAAAACAAACCTTTTGTCACTGTTTCTTACAAAATGCCAATGCTTATTCCATGAAAGTAGCCTAACTATGCCTAACGTAAAGAGGCCTTTGCTTCATCTCATCCTGTCTAACCTGTTTGTATCACGGCAGCAGTTGTGAGTTACTGATTCTTGCACAATTCCTATTGTCACTTGTCACGTACTTAACCAACTTTACCTAACTTAGAGTGGCCCATATGTTGCACATCATCTCAACTGACCCATCTGTTGACAGCAGCACTTGTGATAAAAACATGATAGTTAATTTTTGTCTAGTTTCAACTTGCATTTTTATTCAGTTTATTTGTGTATGCTTGTTGACATCAGACAAAGTTGACACACACAAATCAAACTATTTGAAATCCATTTGAACAACTTGTTTTGCTTGCCATGGTTAACCCATGTTAAGGGCGATAACGGGTATGCTCCACAAAACAATCTCTCTTCTCCAAAAGTAGCAAAACCTTTAGATGGCCATGCCAGTATTGCTGCTAGCGTTTTCAGCTGCAGCAAAGGCATCTATTTACGCTTTTTTAATCATATTAAATGACAAAGTTTGACATGTTGGCTTCACATTTTAAATGGGATGGTCTGACTATTTGTTACATACTAATATTTAACTCATATTATCATTGCTATGCAGCTTAGAGTATTCCTGTGTTAAAAATATAGTGCATATACATATATATATATATATATATATATATATATATATATATATATATATATATATATATATTGTAGAGTCATTTGCCAGCCAGCAAACCATGACAACTATAAAAAAACATCTGGTTAAAGCAACCATAAGGAGCCACTTCAAGAAATATGGGGCAAATAATCAAGAATATGGAACAAAATAAGCCCATTGCATGCCTTGTTGCATCATAATTTGCCTTACGACAAAACTCGATTGATTGAAGCGGAAAATGGCTAACTCTGGTTGCCAATCATGCGTTGAAAGCAGGTAAGGTAAGCAACTATTTGGTTCACAGGAGGCTTACTGGCTTCTTCCTGCTCTCCCAAGACCAAAATTCAGTACCTTTTGCATGGTCTGCTGGCAGTCATCCCACTCACCACCCAAACATAAATATCAATCATGCCCACCAACCTACGACATTAAAATAAGAAACAAATAAATAAACATCATATAATATACATGATGAACATGATGATATCATATAACATCATATAATAATATCATATAATAAACAATAAACGTGATAAACATCTCCAGAGTGCAGAATGTCGCCATCAAACACTTCTGTATTAGCTGCGTCAGGTCTGTCCCAAGGCAGCATTTATTCTAATGCTAATGCCTTGCCAGGTAGCCTGGTGAGACAGACATTCCAAAGGCTTGGATTTATCATTATTGAGCACTGCCATGAACCGAGAAAACGGTTGACCGAAGGTTGAATAGGGCAAAAATGGAGGTAAAAATAAGTTCCGTGCCTCAAATTGCTTCCTTGATTCCCTGTGAATTGTTCACGCTTGGGTGCATATCAAACATGCTTGGGCGGCTGGCGAATTAATCCAATTTATGTATAAAATACGTACAAGTTTACATTTGGAGCATCTTGCAGAGACATTGCTCAAAATTTTAAGCGGCAGACGGTACCTTTGAAGACAATCGAAAAGGAGGGAAGAATAAAGTGGCATGACACTGGCATGATACTAAGAAAAACAAAAGTAGCTAAATAAAGATAAAGACTGGAACTTTTCTCGCAAAATTTTGTAATCAACTGATTAGACGTAAAATCTGTTAACAGAAGTGCTCAAATGGTGATATTCATCTTGTAAGTTTAATTTATAAAACATTTCTTGAACTTTTCACCCATGCATTTCGAGAGTGATGCAATTTAGTGGTCAAGTTTCCTCGGAAAAAATACGTGGAGTAAAACTATTTACCAGGTCTTGTTGATGTTTGCACCAGGCTCTGCTTTCGTGGTGTGGTGGTGAGACAAAAAAATACGGGATGCATGAAAACCTTGCATTTGGCGCACAGCTGCAAATTGTGATGCAAACAAACCAAACTTAATGCGTACAAGCGGCTGGGGCCGCTGGGGTTCTTGGGCTTGGAGGTACCTGGCGCCCATGCTCTGTGCATACATAGACATGATTCAGATGTAGGTGAGGCAGGACATAGCCATTGCTGTTCAGGTTCTACGGAGCCTCGTTTATGCTTGGTGGTTTCAAGTGAGCTCGGTTTTGGATGGCACCTGAAAACCTCAGAAAGGGGAATAGGGGTTTGGCATGTGTGATTAGACAATGTCAGGCGTGAGTGAAAAATTCACATAAAATATGGCAAAAAGAGTGAAAAATCGCTCCTGCTTTACAACCAAAGTCGGCAATTCTAGGACACTGTGAAAAACCAATATTCCGCTGTTGTCTGCTCTGATAAGTTTCTAGTGGCCATGGATATCTAATGTCCCTAGATCCCGAGCGGCTATGCCGGAAGTGTGCTAAGCAAGAGAGGGCATTGTACATCACAATAAGCACAACTCATATGTATAAGCGGCCGGAACGCAGATAACGATAGCATCTACGACGCAAGAAAATAAAGCGTTGATTTCAGTTGACGCACGCATGCGCTTCACAGAAGAGAACCGTCACAAAATGAAGCAGACGATGCAACTGCACATTTGATAAAACTGGTCGGAACGGACACGGAAAAGAACGTTGAAATGAATAAAGTGTTGAAATGCGTTGAAATGTGTCCAGAACCTATTTGACTATATTGTGTGCTCTACTTATGCAGCCGCCCCGTGAGGCCATTTCCAACTATATAATGATTCGATCCATCCGCGCTCGTGTCCGATTTTACACTACGAGATGGTCAGATTATTTGCAATCTGTAGAGAATGATTCTGACTCAAAGATGTACCCAATTAAGTAAGAAAATGGCAGCTCAGATCACAGTCAATCTAAAGTAATGCAAAATTGTCGATACTGGTTTGTGTCCATCGAGACCTTAGAGCATCTTCATAAGCTGTATGCCAGAAAAAAAGCAACGTGCACCAAGTTCAGGTTCTGATTACCTATGATATTTTCTTTGCTTGGAGACTTGCATAATTACAGAGGCACATGAACTATCGTGTTATGGGAGATGGAGCTTTGGGCACTCAAGTCCCCCAAAACATTTGTATAAATAAAGCACTGGAGTTGCGGTGGTGCATGGAAAAAAGCGACTTTAAGTGCCCGTGAGCCGTTAAGCCGGGACATCTTTCCTCACTACCATTTAAAAGTGTAAATCGCCTGCGGAGAGCTCACCGACCTGAAAGGTTTGGCTCAGCTGGTATCCTCACACCTAGCTTCAAGATTTCAGTAGCGTCTCCAAGCAGTATAGGTAGCCAGAGAAGATAGATAGTCTGCAGGTTGGAACCTTTGTAACGTGACGAAAGCAACTGCAACACCTCGGATACTTACCTGACAACGCTTTGTTACTTGAAGCTTTATCAGATTTCCTCTAAAATGTGGCCACAGTTGCGGCTATAGTCTTGGTTTTATGCCAAACGTCTGGTGACAACGAAATGGGCATCATTCGATAGGGAATGGCAAGTTGAGAATCAGGGAAAATATGGGCGCGAAGCATGCGCACGTTGCAGATATATTCACTGGAAACCTTAAAAAGGAGCTGAACGGTCGCGGCCATGGTCGTGGCCAAGACTGAGGTAAAGGTCCTACCTTCAAACCGAGGATAATCAACCTAGGAGAGCTTCAAGAACATTGAGCAAGAGATGTGCCTTTAAAAGCTACTTCCGGTTTCGACAACTGTCACCAAAGTCTAACTTCCATGCATGTTGTTTGGTTGATGTGAATTAGGCACCATTTGATTGGAAATTTCGAATGAAGACATCGATAACAATCTAAGTCAAAACCATGCATTTAATGCAGAAACACTCAAGAGAAACCTTAAAATTGTCACGGACCTCCGCCTGCAAGTACGAGTGCAGGGTACTTTGTTGCGTAGAAACAGATGGGTCACGACTAGCGGAAAACCAGACGAATAAAGTAATGAGTGAAAAATCAATTTATTGCGTGAGCTTCTGCTGCGTTCTGAGAATCGAACAAGGAATGTAACTGTTAAAATGTCGCCAAAAGACATGGCCCCGTGGGCTTGATATTGTTTAGGCAAAAAGTACGATTTCCTGGGGCATCCGGCATTTGCCCTGCCATAATGAGGCTCATTGTTGACCTGGCAGTGTAAAAACTGGTACTGATTGTGAGACTTCGTTGAGACCAATTCAGTGATGCTCTTTTTTGCTAAACAATATCTGTATTAGTTCGAAAACGCCAATGGGTCGCATCAACCACTACTGGTGTCGTTTTTTGTTTCATTCTATGCAGTGGTTTGAAAGTTAGACTTTGGCCAAGACCGTAGCTACGAACATGGCCGCTACCGTTCATACCCTTTTTAAGGTTTTCCGTGAATATATTTGCAATGTGCGCATACTCTGCGTGCATAATTTCTTAGATTGTTAAAACTGCTATTTACCATCAAATGATGCCAATTTCATTGTCACCAGACGTCGAGCATAAAACTTAGACATTGGTCGCAATTGAGGCCGCGACCAAGGTTCTAGAACTAAGTCACAACCATGTAAACATTTCACGGAAACCCAGTTTTACTTACGATGAACCAAATTCCAGCAGGGCAACGTTTGTGACTTCATAACTTTTCGGACTCCATCAAGCTTGGGACTCTGTAACATTTGTGGATACATAATGTTTGGGAATACGTAACGTTGATTCGTATTTCAACGATGGGAGGTGAAGGGATCCCTCGAACAAATTGCCCGTGCAGCGCACCTCCACGGACACAAGGTATCGAATATGCATAATTCACTTGGCCAAAATCCCGGGTGAAAATGGGGAAGAGTGGACGAAATCCGCGGAGAAAAAAGTAGGGGACACCTGCCGAAATAAGGGGAGAACCCCGTTGCGTGCGCAAAGTTCGTACCAATTTCTGTGCCGCACATCTGGCTGAACAGACGCGGACAGACAGATAGACGGATAGGGACACAGACGTACGGTCGCTCGTAAGTGAATTAGGTATCGACCGAGCCAGGCTGGGCTTCCCATGTTACAGATGTCTACGTTGTTCAAATAGCACTGGCTGGAACTGCGACCTCTGTCATATGACACACCGGCAGCCTTGAACTTAATGGCCTGGCATCGTCGAAAAGTTTGCGGCCCATTTGGGATATGCTTCATTGCAGGTGAGAGCTTAAGAACGCCAACGGCGATTGCGCGATCTCCGTTGACAAACGATAGTGTTACCTCCGAAACGAACGAACGAAAACGCGCGACGTGGGCTAAGCGCACCAGACGTGTGCACTCCCGAAGTGGGTAAAGACAATCGTCATATGTGGTATTATTCTAAACATCATGTCAAAGGCTATCACACAGAGCAAGTCTTGTCGGACGCGCTACCTCTCTAGCTCACTGCAGTTGGCGCTCGGCTCGATAGGCCCGGTGTAGAACAGCCAGCCTCGAAAGAACAGCCAGCCTTGAAAGACGGGAGTCAGCGCTCGGCTCGATGGGCCCGGCGTAGAACAGCCAGCCTTGAAAGACGGGCTAACGCTCGTATTCAGATGATTCGCTCAGCCGCACTAAATGCGAGAGAGGAGATACCGAACCCGATGAAAGCTTCCGAACAACAATTTATCATCAGCTAAGCTCATATTTTACGGTCTGCATTCATCTGACGTCACCGTTAGGGAGCTGCCGGCAGGCAAAAAACAGGACGACATTATCCCCGCATATCTGCAAACGGTCGCCAGGATCGTCCAAACGAGTGTTTGGATGCATCGCCGTTTTGCTGGCAAGTCGCAGACGCCGCGGGGGCGTTCTCAAACAGTGGACCTGAAACGGGGCCAGCAGAGTCACCCGAACGCGGATGACGTGTTCCCGGAAATAACGGACGGAGGCGCTGCGTCACGCGAGAGTCGTAAAGGCTGGCTCCCTGGGGGGCGAGGCGGCTCGGGCCCCATTACTTTGGCATGGAATGCCGGTTGACCTGCGTGCTGATGACTGCTGCATGTCGTTGGTGAAAGGCACCGAGTGGGATCCGAAGCATATGACTCCCGCGAGAGCCGCCGCGTAGTGCTGAGACGTAGTCCTGCAATCATGGCGCAGGACCATCGCCGGCTCAAAGAGCGCGTGGTTACGATGTTCGCCTGCTTTCAGTTAAGGATAACAGAAAAGGATAAGGATAACGCATTGAAAGGAATTAAACATTCAGGTGCAAAGAGCGGAGCAAGTAATGTCTTGAAGAGAATGACGATACACAAGCACCATAACAGGTCGTTCACATTCCGCATTCCCAGGTCATGTTTCAACGTACAACAGACCGCGCTCGAGAAATGGGGAGTTGGTGGGGGCATTGTCGCAAATCAAACCCTCAAAAAACGTCAATGCAGCTTTGCATTACACCGGGCTTTGTGACATAAAGTAATCCATGTATTGTTCAACCATAATCTTGTAAAGTGTTATATGCAACAAATGCATATGACATATTTATCAAGCAGCCGAATACAACAGCACTTGTCCCCCTCCAAGACACTTTTCACAATAGCTTTATAACAACCCAGAAACCTGAATCCTTCGCACACGAAGAATGTGAAGAAATGAATCATTCGCACAATGCGAAGAATATCAGCAAGCGTACGCACAAGTATGGCAAATCATGCTTGAAATTCCATCCAAAATCTAAATGCATTAAAAAGCATACTTGTCCGCTGCGAGTTTCAGAAATTCATTGTCGTCATTCATCATCACTGACCATGGATGTTTTCGCTGTTGTCCAGTTTTGTTAACATTTACTGCTTCATGAAGAAGCGCAATGACGTCACTGAAGGCCCACGCAGCTGCATCGCTAATGACGCCATGGTGAGTCCCGTCTGCAGTCCCGTCCCGTCCCGTCCCGTCTGCAGTCCCGTCCCGTCCCGTCCTGTCTGCAGTCATTTTGAGCGATACACTGATGCGTATAGCACGCGTCAGCACAGCTTGGATTTCGAAATATAAATCCAAGTCAGAACCCGAGTACTAGTGTTTTGCACGAGATACTGGGTCCGAATCTTAAGCAGATCATTTCGCATTTTGTGAGTCTTGCCTTGAAATTTTGAGCCAGAGACCGAGCCGTTTCAGATTAAATGCATGTGAGTCTGACCTTAAAGCCTGAGGCATTTGGCCGGTGCATTATGCCGGCCGAGTTCGTGAGTCTTACATTTTTGAATTATATGTTCTGTGATCAAATGAATATGATTGGACGTCAATGGCAGTCGTTCATGGGTGATGCATGAATGCGACTTTTGAAGAGAAAGTCAGACTGACAAAAGCTTGAAATGAATAAGTATTTACGTTTCATGCATTTTCTGGCATTATTCCGAATCAGGCCCTGCTTGAGCTTTGTTTAAGCCGAAGCCCGAGTACAATTTATGGGTGCGACAATGATTTATTTCAGGTACGATACACACATATTAATATCTTAGCCTGGGCCTAAACTTACTGTCGCCTCAAATTTGTGAGGCCGGGCACCAAATGGCAATAAGCCTCGAATCAATGCGAGTACGGTCGGGCTCAGGCCCGTGCCTTTAATGCCACTTAATGCATCGTTACATCAACACTTGCATAAAACATTTATATCGGTCTGAGCAGCAGTGGGCTCCAACTTGCATACGATGGTGACCAGTGCACGGGTACGACGAAAGCCGAGAACGCCTATGCACGCTGGGCTACGCTTAGAACAGCATGCGTCTACCGCACGGGACTTCCAGCTGTGGCCAGGAATTCTGTCCCCACTCTACTGGCTGACCGAACGAACGTACGTCCCATTCCCACGCGCTGGGTGCCCACTGGAATCTTGTCCTTTCCGTGGGCGAATGTGATCGGGTAGGAGAGCATGGTGAACTTCCGCGCAGGATGCTGCAGTTCGACGATCAATGACGTTACGGTTTGCGGGTATTTATATGATCACTGTGACCTCTAGCGCTTCACAAAGGTGATAAAACCCAATGCATTTTCTTTGCGCTTTACAAAAGTGATAAGAACCCAATGCATTTTCTTAGCTCTTCACAAAAGTGATAAGAACCCAATGCACTTTCTTAGAGCTTTACAAAAGTGATAAGAACCCATTTCATTTTCTAACAAATACGAGAGACGACTGATTTCACGTCATATTGTCCTGGGATGTGATGCATGCTCGTTTCATCTGCCGACAGCCTGCTGCATTTACGTCGTGTCAATTGATTCCATTCACACTCGACCCATCGGGGTTAATCGTGTTCACGTCGTAATAGCCCGAAGTCGACAGCATGTACGCCGCATCCGCCAGCAAACGGCCGTAAACACACCCTTTTCACTGGGAGCCCAATATATTCTGTCGCTTGCAGTCACGTACATTATTCCTTGTGCGCTTTAAAAGTATGCATAGACTGATCTGAAGAAGTCATGTTTGCATAAAAGTAGTGACTTACGTGTCCTGAACTTTCTTTGATCTTGCGACCGAAATCACGAACGTACCGCGTAGTGTACCTTATACACACACATGCACCGTATGACTTACATGCAAACGTCCGGATGTATGTCCCATTTGTCGACTTGTGCCCGACCAGCAATCGTAAACAGCATGAGATGCAACCACGAATTTTTAGCACCTCATCGAACCTGTGCGAATTCAAACCGCGGTACAGTATGGAGCACGCGTGGCCTCCGAAACGCCCGCAAGAGGTGCAAGAATTGGTCACAGTCATTTTTTTTAGCAGAAGCAGGTGCGCTGGTGAACTGTCTGAATTTGATCCCTCTTAGATTTTCAGCAATGTTGCGCTACATTCCTCTAAAAAAACTTTTGGTGGTGCAAAGGCAAGCATAACCGGACGATTTTCGTTTTCATTGCAGCTTGACGGCATGTATAATCCTTTCGTTGGAGGTGGAAAACAAGCATGGATTGTTTCGTTGTCGGCACGTCATGTGCGAACATTTTCCCATGTGTACAGCAAGTGTTTTAGCTAAGTGACAGCATGCGTCGCTCAGATGTGGTAAGGGCGAGGCGGCCGGCGGCCGCGGCCGTTCAGCGTCACCGTCAAAGTCGTGTAACAGAGGAAGAGCGCTCAAAGGGAATGCTCCACATTCGAAGATATTTAGACAAGCATCAGATATGACGGGAAGAGCTTACTTGTAACTAATGGTGAGCTTTTAAGCTTCAAAAACCACCCTAAGTAGCAGATTTCAAAGTTTGTAAAAATGCGCTTCAATATGTCATCGTTTGATGGCGTCATGGAATGGTTTTGTGACAACAAGACCTGGCAGCATCTGGCAGCCAGACCTAAAAAATACCCCGAAACGCACGAAAGCTGACGTTAACAAGACACTCACGTCGCGGGCACTGTGTTGTGCGGCGGATTAGTGAATGGCTTGGCGGTGGATCTTTTGTCTTGGTACTGTTGGTAAGAAAAGCTTTGGTGGGCTGGATTACATACGTAACATGGCGACCGTCAGCTTTTAGGGCAGATAATTAACACGCGCCCGGGTGGCCGGCTAGATACCTTTCGCTCGGGTGGGGGTTCAATTTGACCCCGCTGAGATCTCGGGAACTAAGAAATCTAGAGGCACCAAATTTATAACGTGTGTTGACCTGTACGTGGACTCGCTTCGATCAAGTTTTTAGCTTCCTAGGTCATGACATTCAGGTTCATTAAGGTAAAACAAGGTCAAATTCCAGGTTGGTCTCCAAAGTGCCCCCAGGACCTAGGCAACTGCTTCTAAGCAAAGGGTCACAAGCCCATTTGAGGTTAGTAACCTTGTTTGACCTTTTCAAGGTCATGGTGACCAAAATCATACAAGACTGCTTTGAGTTTTGCATTCGAATAAGCGACAAGGATTACACTAGACATTATGTTCCCAAAACAAAGTGTCGACCCGGGTCATCTTACGTCAATGACCTGTTCTGACCTGGAGAAGTCAATGAAGATGTACAATGCGGTTACTGCTGTCAATAAATTGGAAATGAGCACCTCAAACAATCCCATACAGCAAGCCGTGGAGTAATAAATCAGGTTGGTTTTGACCTTGGTCTGACCTTCATACCTGACCTCAGGTCAACGCAATTTTCTCATACAATGTTTGTGGCGCCTAAGAAAGCATCTCAGAAATGAATGGCTTCGTCAAACACCCGTTGTTGCATCAGATTGAACGATTCCCTAGAAATTGCTTTAACTAAAACCATGGCCTGACTTTTACATGCCAGAGGTCAGCAACTTTACAAGATACATCTAAATTCGTTATGTCAAACGATTTGCTATTCAATTGCCTACAGCTATGCAAAATTTTGCGCGGCTATGCCGCGTCGTTCGGAAACCATTCTAGAGAACCTTCGGGGGGGGGGGGGGCAATTTGACCCCCGCCCGAGCGCGTATTAATATCAGGGCACGATATGCTATGAAGACTGTGATGAATCTCGTACCAAAACATGTCAAGGACTGTTGAGAATGTGAATACTGTATTGTCGATTTATCATTGCCTGCAGTGCTGTGGTCCTGGCATTGATATCATGTGATGTGCACGGTAGTTGCTTGCTTTGTTATTTGTAACTGGAAATGCAGTTGCATGCAAAAATGAATAAACCTATAATATTGTTGTGAAATGATCACATTGTTGCACTTTGTTATTTCTATGGTAAAGATGGTGGGGTTGAGTTACCAAACATGTTTTTTGTGTCTTAGGGTTTTTATGCAATTACTAGTGAACCCTGACATAACCGTTATGGTGCAACATCATTCTCACTGTTGAAAGTCTTTTGGGGTTGTTAAGCAGTTATTCAATAAGTTACCAGTTATTCATAAATTATAACCTGTAATCTCATAGACTTGACATACAGAAGTTAACCAATGTGATGCATTGTGTAATGGCGCAGATCAACAGTGTAATCGTGGCACTATCTGAGTGCTGTACTGTGGCATTACATAATGAATAATGATATGATTTTTACAGTGCAATCCCTGCCGCTTTCATAACAAATTTCATCATGAAAAGATGAGTCAAGCATGCACTCTTGTATTAACTCCGCATTTGACATATGACTGACCAAAAACACATGGTACAATATACAGATCGCTTTCAGCAAAGCACACAACTATTAAGTGACATCACTTGCTTAGCCCGTTTTGGAAATAAATTAAACATGCGTGACAAAGATCCAGACACGTCTTCTGCTTCCACAGCCATGCAGCATACTGCAGCCATCACGCTGCTTCACTAAAAAATGTTGTTCACGCAAGTGATAACACATATATAACAAGAAAATAATGCGCTTGAAATGACACTGCAAACTGCCAACCTTTCACAATACTGGAGACATGACAAATCCATGTACTTATGGTTAGATTGGTGAAATGCAAGAAGGTGGTGAAGCTGCTGATACACACAAGGCTCGTAATACAAATGCTATTAATTGCTATCCAAGAAACCAAAAGCAATACTTCTCCACCTTTCTCAGCACCCAGCATCTCACAAGTTGCAGTGACTATGACATTGATGACTCACAAGCCATGCTTGCCTGCACACAAAATTTAGAACGTTTAAGGGAAAGACAATTCTGTAAATCTGTATTATGTGAGCTTATACCAAGCAGGTGCATTTATGAGCTGGGAAGGCCATCCCCTGCTGCCAGAATGAATTGCAAATATACTGACATGCAATGAATTAATTATATGCTGTAATGCTTCGATAGGTTCAAAATATTGGCGACGGCATAATGAAGCAGCAAATCGCCATTGCACGCCCTGCAATATAGGTGCTAGTGTTTCTTTCGGTTTACGAGCATCACCACCCTGTCCTGTCCAAAAACGAAAATAAAGGTAGAGGCAGGTATCGATATATCATATTTGATTTGGAGTCAGTAGAATTAAATAATGTCAAAACAACGCACTCTCTCAGAAGCACAAACCTCGCACGCACACTCCCCACCATATTAAGATCAATACAAGCCACTGACATGCACCACCAGTGATCACACTCATTTTAAGCCCCTGATTCACACTCTTTTGTAAAATAAGTGTGATTCCACACTTGCACAGCTCGCGGGACCAGGAAATTACAGGTTTCCTCACAATTTCTGCACAGGTTTCCGGTCACAACACCGCATTTCACTGTGAGCTCCCTTCCAAACCAAGTCCCAACGGGGGTTCATGGTAATGCAGCTCAAGAGGTTGCACTTAAAGGACCTAATTTTTTGGTAAAGATTTAAATTTGTCGTGCACTAGGTTTTGAATATTTAGCAGCATATATGCAATTTTTCCCTGATTTTATCATGCCTTGCTAACCCATAAGCCATTGCAAGATTCTGTGCTCCGGTGCACACGGCGCCTACCGAAATGTTCGTAAGAAATACGTGAGTAGAAAAAGAGAAAAACACCAGCAGGAGAAAAAAGACCGAGCTGCAGTTGCTCTTCTTTTGAAAACATTCGGGAGAGCGGTATTCTTTTTTGTGTCGTTTTTTTTTGCAGGCGGTGCCGTTCTTTTTTTATAACTTTGGCCCATGGTCTACGTATAAGGAAAACGCCCCGTTAACGAGGAGTGCCGCACAACCCGAAAGTGTTCACGCTTACGTTTGCGACACGCATTCAGCGGAGAAATCTTACTACCAGCCAATAACCTTCCGCGAATTGTATGATACGTGCCGCATCATCGCTTTTGCGAATGTATCTGCGGCCATGCTGTTTTTTGACCATGCGCAGAAAACAGCCTGTCATATCGTATGACCGTAAGACGACCGTATGACGTTTCTGTGACATCATTGCGGAGGTGGCTTTGAAAAAGTCCCTCAATGAACTTTTTGCCACTTTTGCGGGCGTGCAACCCAGGCACAAGAAGGCTTTGGATCTTAAAAAGGGCATGGCCTTGAACTGTATCAAAAGTTTCTCAAGATGGCTATTTCAGTTCAAAACCCAATATAAAGGTGAAACATTCCCTTTAAAGAGAATGCTCCACCATTACACGCGGTTTCGAGACGTAATTGCCATCTTGAGGACATTTTGATGTGGTTTGTAGCCATGCCCTTTTTAAAATCCAAAGCCCTCTGGTTCCTGAGTTATACGCCCGCAAAAGTGCGAAAAGGCTTATTGCGAGACTTCTTCAGTCACCTTAGCCTTGATGTCATAGGAACGTTATACCGTTGCCGTTATACTACAGGATGTTTTCTGCTTATCATCAAAACAGCATGGCCGCTGATACATTCGCAAGAGCGATGATTTGGCACGTATGATACAATCCGCGGAAGGTGATTGGCTGTTAGTAAGATTTCGCTGCTGAATGCACGTAGCGAACGTAAGCGTGAGCCCTTTCGGGCTGTGCGGTACTCTTCGTCAACGGCGCATTTTTCCTTATTTCTAGACCATAGGTCAATGCCATAAAAAGAGAACGCCACTGTCTGTAAAAAGCACAGCACCGAAAAAAGAACGGCAATCTCCCAAATGTTATAAACAAAAAAGACGCGACGGCCAATCCGCCTTTTCTCCTGCTGGTTTTTTTGGCGTCTTCTACTGTCGTACTTCTCACAGACAGCTCGGTTGGTGCCCTGTGTACCGGAGCAAAAAACCTTGCACGGATTTATGGATTAGCAAGGCATTATAAAGTTAGGGAAACATTACAGTAGTTTTAGATGCATACTTTACTTAATATTTAACACACATTTTAGGACAAATCTAAATCTCGAAAAAATAAATTATGTCCTTTAAGAATAACCTCTTGAGTTGTATTACCATGAACCCCATTGGGGCTCTATTTTGAAAGGAAGTCACGGTAAAATGCGGTGCTATAACCAAACATATGTAGAGAAATTGCGAGAAAACCTGCAATTTGAAAGTCCCGCGGGTTGCGCAAGTGTGGGATTACGCTTATTTGACATTAGAGTGTGAATCAGGCGTTTGAAATGGGTGTGATCACTGATGACGCGTGCCAGTGGCTTGTATTGATCTTGATGTGATGAAGAGCGTGCGTGCGAGGTTTGTACTTCTGAGAGAAAACATTGTTTTGGTGTTCTTTAAATCTAACGACTTACAATGAAATGTGGCATATTGATACCTGCTTCTATCTTCAGGTTTGCGTTTGGACATGATAAGGTAGTGATGTCGGCGAACTGAAGGAAACACTAGCACCCATGCTGCAGAGGTGTTCAATGACGATTTGCTACTTCAGTATGATCTTGCCAACATTTTGAACCTATGGAGGTATTTCAGCATGTAATTAATACATTGCATGCGATTATATTAGCAATTCCTTTATACGGCAGGGACAGGTCAGCACAGCTCATTAATGCACATGCTTGGTATAAGCTCGTATGTCATAGTTTTGCAAAATTGTCTTTCACATTAGAATTCTGAAAATATAGTGCTGTATTGTTATGGAGGCACATACGAATGTCTTAAATGTTGTATGCAGACAGGCATTACTTGTGAGTCATCATTGTCAGAGTCACGGCGACTTTTATGAAATGCTGGGTGCTGAGAAAGGTGGGGAAGTATTGCTGTTGGTTTCTTGGATAGAAATTAATACCATTTGTATCATTAGCCTTGTGTGTTGAAGCCTATCAGCAGTTTCGCCACCTTCATACATTTCGCCAATCTAACCATAACTTTTGTTGTTGCATTAACCATGCATTTGTCATGTCTCCAGTATTGTGAAAGGTCAGCAGTTTGCAGTATCATTCCAAATGTACTATTTTCTTGTCATACATGTGTTATTACTTGTGTGAACAATATTTTTGAGCAAAGCAGCCTGTTGGCTGCAACATGTCTTATGCCTGTGGAGGCAGAAGACGTGTCTGGATCCTTGTCACGCATGTTTAATTTATTTCCAAAACAGGCAGAGCAAGTGTTGTCACTTATTGGTTGTGTGCTTTGCTGAAAGCGATCTGTATATTGTACGATGTGTTTTTGGTTAGTCATATATGAAATGCGGAGTTAATACAAGAATGCATGCTTGACCCACCTTTTCATGATGGGATTTATTATGAAAGCAGCAGGGATTGCAGTACAAAAAACGCATCAGTGTTCATTATGCCATGCCACAGTACTGCACTAAATTGGTGTCGCGATGATACTGCTGACCCATGCCATTACACAATGTACCACATTAGTCGACTGCTCTATGTCAAGCCTATGAGATACCAGCTTACAATTTATGAATGACTGGTAACAACTGATTTAACAACGCCAAAGGACCATGACCAGCGAGAATGCTGTTCCAGGACATTGGTTATATTAGATTTAACTAGTGATTACATAAATAATCCTAAGCAAGAAAAACAGTCTTGGTAGCTCAATCTAGCCATCTTTACCAAAGAAATCACAATGCTTTGGCAATAAATTCATAGCAGTGTTGCAGATTTATCAATTTTTGCATACAATTTGCATTTCCAGCCACAAATAATAAAGTAACTACTGTGCGCATCATAGGATATTAATGTCAGGACTACAGCACTGCAGGCAAGGATAAGTCAACAATACAATATTGACATCTACTGTCGTGGGCAGGTTTCGGTAAGAGTTTTTTGACGCCATATGACATTCTTCACAGCATATCGTGGTTCGCTATTAAGAAATGTCCTAAAAGCTGACGGTCGCTACGTTACATACGTCAAACAGCTCACCAAAGCTTATGTTCCTAAAAGCTGACGATCGCTACGGTGCATATGTCAAACAGCTCACCAAAGCTTATGTTCCGACCTAAGACAAAGAATCCACAAACAAGCCATTCATTAATCTGCAACCCAACATAGCTCCCGCGACGAGAATAGCCGGTTGGCGTCAGTTTTCGTGCGTTTCGAGGCATTTTTAAGACTGGCTGCCAGATGCTTCCAGGTATTGCCGTCGTCACAAAACGATTCCATGACGCCATCAGACAATGACGTCATGGGGCGCACTTTTACAAAGTTTGAAATTTTGCTCCTTAGGGTCCTTGAGATACAAGTAAAAAAGGAAAAGATTACTTGTACTTAGGTACACCAGATATGAACGACTCAATGATTATGTTTTCGACGCTGATCTGAGATTCCACCGCCCAGCGGCACCGGCAGCTGGGCATCACGCTTGGTTATCCAGGGACAACCCATACCAGTGACTGTGGACCGTGCAAATGCATTTTTAATTGAGGTAAATATGACCTCTTAAGTTGATGTATGCACACACACACACACACACACACACACACACACACACACACACACACACACACACACGCACACGCACACGCACACGCACACGCACACGCACACGCACACGCACACGCACACGCACACGCACACACACACACACACACACACACACACACACACACACACACACACACACACACACACACACACACACACACACACACACACACACACACACAACATGTATATGTATGTACGCAAGCACCTACTGGAAAATAAGAGCTTCTCTAACCTTGTGGTCGAGCAAAAGCTCAGGTCCGCATTGAGTCGGCCAAACCCGAAGCCACAGGTTGTAAAGCCGACCCATCAGTTGTTCTATGAAAATCAAATCTCTCCGTTATACAAGGTCGACAATAAAATCAATAGAGCGTCTCTAGGTCATGTATCAGGCCGACCAACAAAACACCGAAATAAGGTTTACCATTGTTACGAAAGTAGAAAGAAGATTAAGAATTGGCTACATATCAGTTATTACTAGAACGGAGCAGCTGAAAGTGTAGTGAAAACAACCTGATCCCAGCCTAAAGCCAACTGAAACGTACCAGCATAGTCAACGAGCTCAAATCCCCATGCGGAGACTGCCGGTTCCATAACGCGGCCTATATTGGAATGACTACGACATCCCCATCGCCATGCATAACTATGCACCTGCAGAAGGGTGCACCAAACTAGCATATAGGCAAAATTCATCATCAAAACTTTCTTCGCCCTGACGAAATTGAACACAAATTTTGACAAACGAAACCTTTGACAAACGAAAATACCCTCGTCTTCAAATCGTGTTCAAACAAACGCCGTCTGCAAGACCTGGAAGCCATCATTATCAGAAACTGACTATGTGCATACATGCACGGTTCAAGCTTTTTTATAAGCGGCTGTCCCTTGGCACAACTATGGCCGTCCTTCTGGAGACACGCCTCTGCGATTCCTGCGTCACAGATCGCACATTCATTATATACATACATGCTCGGTTCAAGCTCCTTGATCAGTTCGCAAAACGACCGGATGCCGTCCGCACGATAGCGCGCTGGCCGTTCGCTAGTCGTATTCATAATCTACCAGAATCAGTGGGCTTGCTGGTTTATTCGGATGTGCACACCCACAGTGACGTGTAATTCACGTACGATTCTCCGCGGGCGATGCCATTCAGGACCTTCTCCACAGAGTTCTACCGAAATGCACGCAGATTCGGTGGGGACGGAGTGCAATCATTCTTATTTGGCTGTGAGCGCACGATATTCTTTTATATCTAGCTGTCTGATTCATAGACAACTATTGTCATTCACATCCGACTTATTGAGGCTCAATATACCTATACGAATTCCCGTTTGTTTTCATGAAGCAGCAACGCAGTACTGAAGCCTGCTGTACGACGGCAAGCTATTCCGCGACGTTGTAGTCGGCAAAGCCGCCCGTTCACTATGCCATCCGTGTAGGATTCCGGACTTGCCGCGGCGGATTAGACCGGGCCCTGAAAATTCAGTCCGTGACGATTCCTAACGTCAATTCATTCCCGGGGGGCAGCCCGGCAGCGGCCGCCGGCCGGCAGTCTCCAACTCCTCGCTGCAGGCTGGGCTCACGCCGGCATGTATATATATATATATATATATATATATATATATATATATATATATAAGCCGTCTCGGCCGTCCGCCCACCCGGCCGGAGCGTCGGGGCCGCCGCGGCGGGGAGGGGCTGTCGGCCTGTCGCCCGAGGCGGTATGAGGCGCAGCGACCATCCGTCCAGCTGTTTCACGGGTCACCGCCAGATGGATTCGGCGAACTCGTCATACGGCGCGGCCGGCCGTCGTGGCCGGATGGACGCTCCATCTGCATTGGGGGGTCCCGATCAGCGGCCAGCGCCGCCCACTCGACTGGACGGACCGCGGACGGCACGGACCGGCGGGCGGGCACACAAGCGTCGACAAATGCGCCTGCGAGTGCGGCTAGTTGTGTCTCCGTAAATCACTGCCGAGAAGCATATCCGGCCGCCGTGGGACGCATCATTGGACCGCATCGTTATTGGGCAGGGGCGTCTCACAGTTCACTTGGCCGGCAAAGCCATCCGTCGCATATGACATGCTTTCGTGAATGGTCGCATTGTGCGCCACATGACCGACCAAGGTACTCGTCGAAGATGACGTGTTTTGGTGAACGATCACACTGCGTGCGCATACCGGTCGTTCGGCCGGAAATAACGCACGTCCTCTCGTCGCTGACATATTTGATGTGGGTGCTGGTTATGGCCGATCCTCTGACAGAGACTAGACGGCGGCAACGCCTGGAAATATTGCAGTTTTACGGAGGGATGGAGAAGAGGTATCAGCATTACTAATTGACCAACTTTTTGGACTATCGTCCTCTTCTGGATATGGTCGTTTGAAACGCTTGGTACATCCTAGTACACCAGATTAAAACGAAAGTCCGGACGATTATTTCATTCGTGGTACTTAAAAATATTGTTCGGTTCGCACCTTTCGCAATGAACATGCAACGACAACTTATCTCTATTTAGACATCAAAACAAAATGCGCTCTAATGCACTGCAGGGGATATAGTGCTTCCTTTCACCTTGCTATTGCAATACTCTGTAAGCTGGCGACTGACAGCTAGTTCTTGTATGCCCCGTGAGCTTCACTCCGCTTTTCATTCCGGTTTGCTTGTATAGACCACTAATAATCCAAATACTCAAGACTTATTTCGCAAAATTTACTAACAACAAACACAACCGTTAATTTCTGAGCCTAACTGTTTACGCGTATTAGCTGGAAACGGTTCAGGTTTACCGGCTTATGCTCTTCATGAATGGCAAATGATCTCATACCTTATATAAGGTTTCGCCATTTTCAATAAACATGTCAGTGTGGTGAGTTTACAGCGGTGTAATTTGTTTTCAGTGCTGAGAAAGCAGCATCAATTACAACAAAATTATCTGTTATCCTTAAAAAGCGACCGGTCTTGGCTTGGCCACATCGCTAATCACAACCGCTTGGTTCCAACAGCGTCAAATGCGTCCAATGCACCAGTGAATCCACAATGGCAGTGCACCAGCCCGCATCGGAGATGGACGCGGTCCTCGCACGTCGATACTAGATCGTCTTCCAAATCGTCTTCGAAGACCACACTGACTCCCTCAGAGTGACAGCGGGCCGCGCCGTCACCGCCCTCGTTCGCCCCTGCGAGCGGCGCCTGCGTAGATAGGCTGCCCACAGCACATGCGCAGCCGCCGCCCGCAGCGCGGCGCCGCCAGGCACGCGCTGCCTCCTTCCGGCCGTCCCGGCGGCGGGCGTCGCGCGCGCCGGCAGCTGGCCGACCGCCCGCCCGCGGGGCGCCTGTCGAGCATCTGACGCGTTGGTCGGATATTCCCGTGGCGTCGGTCAGCCGCCGGGCTGGCTGACCCGCACGTCACGCCGGCAAAACGTCGGGCACTGCGAGAAATATCTCTGGCGGAATTCCCAAAATGGCTTAGCGATCCCTTGCCCCGTGCGCCGAGACAGCCATCTGCGAGCGAGCGGCATCGCGCCGTTTTAGCATTGGTGAACCGCACCGAGTATTTCCGACCCCAACTGCTGTGCCCGTTAAGGCCTGGCTGGCTATGGCGAGCAGTTTCCGCACACTCCGGAGGCAGGGGATGAGAGGCGGTTGACCGCGACACACCCCTCCCCTAGCGACGATGGCCGTCCGCTCTTTCCCTCCGGCGACAGATGTTGCCGACACGGGTGACGTCACGCATCGATGGACCGTCTCCGGTGACCCGGCTGCGGCGAGAGCGGACGCCCGTCGCTGACAAGCTGACGGCGAGAACACGAGACGGACGGACCGTCGAGGAGAATGCGAGAGGGACGGCCCGTCGCAGACAACACGAGACGGATGGGCTGTCGAAGAGAACACGAGACGGACGGCCGGCCTCGGAAAATCTGAACATCACGACACTACGAGAAAAGTCTCAGGCGGCTTTGGGTGAAATCTCTGGACTCCGGAATCGTCCGCGGGTGCACGGGTTGAATCTCATGGCAGCCTCCTCGTTTGGTTCAGTTAGGGAAGCGAGTTTGACGAGGCTCACGGGAGGAGCGGCCAGCTCGACCGGGGTCAAGGTCAGACTGAACGTGGAATGACAAATGGGAAGTTGAGCCTGAGCTCCAACAGCAGATGGCCGTAGCTCAGTCGAAGAACAAGAGACGGACGCCAGAGGCAGCATGGAGAGCACGGAACAGCGAGGGGCGGCCAGTGCCGCAAGGTGGACATGGCGGCGCACCGCGACGTGATTTAAGTGTTAAAGGTGCTGGAACAGGCACGCGTGCCTCTCCAGGTCCGCGCGCTTTTTGCCCCACGCGCCGCTGTTTCGCGTCATAAAACACGCGCCTCGCACGGAGGTAGCATACACCTGCGCAGGCACCGACTGACCACCACACAGAGGGCGTTTTCAGAGCCACCACCACCCATCCCATCACACCATCACAGAGCCTCAGCAGCCTAGGACCACCTGCCATCGTCCGTCATCCATGCTACAACAGTGAGCGCGGTTAAGACCGCCATACGCGATGAGATTTTAACCACTGACAACTGGTTTCATCCGGTGCGTATGTAGTGCTCTGGTAGGTCTGTTTTAGCTTTTTGATCAATGTTCGTACCATTTGTGCACACCTTTTGTGTGTGCCTTCTCATATTCCACCTGGATGACCCGAAACAGTAATATCCAAGCCATCCTGTGGATGGTTTCCAAAACACTGATACTGACGCTGATTCTGATACTGATACTGATATTGATACTCAGATACTGACACGAAACGGACGGCCAGTGCGGCATTGAGGGCAAGGGACGGACAGCCAGTGCGACCGGGAGGGCACGGGACCGACGGACGACCACCTTAGATGAAATTAAGATGGAATATGTTTCTAGTTAGGTGGGAAGTACGATCGATGAGTTACCGTTCGGTTTCATAGATTTCTGATAATGCAAATTGCGGTCTTGCTTGCTTAGCGTTGATATCAATAATGAGTATGCTTGCGTCGCTCCCGACTTCCCACACCCTGTAAACCGAGTTATCAACCACGGCTGGATAATGGGTAATAATACATATCGATTGACGCTCCCGCGAATGCTGTATGAGCCGCTCAGGCCTCGATTTATCGTCGTCGTCGACTTGAGCACATGCGAGCAAACATTTCCCGGGGGTTACACGCCAACTAGTGAGTATTTACTCGCGCTGTGAGGAGCTGTATGGGGCGCCATTCACTCGCCGGCCGGGGCCGTGTCAGCGACACCATGCCCAATTTATCCGCCAATTCCGTGCACAATTGACCTGTTCAAACAGCAAGGCCACCGACCTCATCCATCGACACTGCCACCAGTTCTCCATTAGGGTTCTCACAATGAGCGGCGGTGACCTCTCCTCATTGATGAGAGCTTACATACGTATACAGATGCATTTGACATAATGAGATCCGTGTGCTGTGTGCTGAGTGCCCCACAAGAACGCGGTGCATGCGTGCAATAATACAGTGGCATTCGTGTCGCCGTGCGTGACAAACTCTTGTCATGGTGCTAAAACAAACAAGGCTGTATTTAGCGCTCCCTGATGGCATCGCAGGACGCCTCGGTGCCGGACATGACACGAGGCACGGCAGCCACGCGCAAGATTGGCGTCAAATCGCATCACATGCCACGTGCCGCGGCCCACATTTGCTCTTCGAAATCGCAACTGATTTGGGAGCTGATTGGATCCTGGCAGTAACTCTGCACGCCGCCCAAAGTAGACCGCCGGGCACCTCCGCCGCTCGTATCACTCGGCCAGTCTGGCAGCAGCTCGCGGGCGATGGCCGACGCTCAGCCGTGGTGAGCTGGCGTCTGGAAGCCTCTCCCCGGGCCGCTTGGCCGGCTGTCAGCTAGTGACCGGTGCCTGGCTGCCTCCCGTCAGCTAGTGACCGGTGCCCGGCTGCCTCCCGTCAGCTAGTGACCGGTGTCCGGCTGCCTCCCGTCAGCTAGTGACCGGTGTCCGGCTGCCTCCCGTCAGCTGATGGCCGCTACCCGGCTACCTCCCGTCAGCTCATGGCCGGTACCCGGCCGCCTCATGTCAGCTCATGGCCGGTGCCTGGCTGCCTCCCGTCAGCTGATGGCCGGTGCCCGGCTACCTCCCGTCAGTTCATGACTGGTGCCCGGCTACCTCATGTCAGCTCATGGCCGGTACCCGGCTACCTCATGTCAGCTCATGGCCGGTGCCTGGCTACCTCATGTCAGCCATGGCCGGTACCTGGCTGCCTCCCGTCAGCTGATGGCTGGCACCCGACTACCTCATGCCAGCTCATGGCCGGTGCCTGGCTACCTCACGTCAGCTCATGGCCGGTACCCGGCTACCTCATGTCAGCTCATGGCCGGTACCCGGCTACATCATGTCAGCTCATGGCCGGTACCTGGCTACCTCATGTCAGCTCATGGCCGGTACCCGGCTACATCATGTCAGCTCATGGCCGGTGCCTGGCTACCTCACGTCAGCTCATGGCCGGTACCCGGCTACCTCATGTCAGCTCATGGCCGGTACCCGGCTACATCATGTCAGCTCATGGCCGGTACCTGGCTGCCTCCCGTCAGCTGATGGCTGGCACCCGGCTACCTCATGTCAGCTCATGGCCGGTGCCTGGCTGCCTCCCGTCAGCTGATGGCTGGCACCCGGCTGCCTCCCGTCAGCTGATGGCTGGCACCCGGCTACCTCTCATCAGCGGCGTGAACGCAGGATGCGGCAGTACACATCGGTCTCCGGCCGCCCCGGCCATACAAATGATCTGATACGGGGAGCATGCGCCCGGCGCGGCCGCTCGCATGTGTGAGGCTGAGGTGTCTGGTCTGTGATAAAGTGGAGCTGGGGATTCCGGTGTCTGGTCTTTTGAGAGAGTGGAGCCGGGTGTCTGACCTGTAATGGAGTGGAGTTGGTGTCCGGGGGTGTCTGACCTGCAATGGAGTGGAGCTGATGTCCGGGGGTGTCTGACCTGCAATGGAGTGGAGCTGATGTCCGGGGGTGTCTGACCTGTAATGGAGTGGAACTGGTGTCCGGGGGTGTCTGACCTGTAATGGAGTGGAGCTGGTGTCCGGGGGTGTCTGACCTGTAATGGAGTGGAGCTGGTGTCCGGGGGTGTCTGACCTGTAATGGAGTGGAGCTGGCGTCCGGGGGTGTCTGACCTGTAATGGAGTGGAGCCTGGTGTCCAGGGGTGTCTGGCCTGTGATAGTGTGGAGCTGGGGTCCAGGAGTGTCTGGTCTGTGATGTCAAAAGTGTAAAGGGTGCTCGTGGGTTTTTCCTTGTACGTGGCCAAGATATGGCGGACGGGTCCCCAGGTGGCAGTAGTCCTGCCCCACCGTTATTCATTCTCCTGTATCCTATGCTGTCAAATCGTCATTACTGGCCGAAAGGGCTCTTATCCAAATAGCCAAACCAAGAAGGCAAATTGAAATCGTCTGTACCCTGATGAAAAAGTGCGGCAAAATAAGATATCTGGTTATAGAAAATGAATTCCGCAATGATCTGCATACATGCAAACGGTCTTTTGTATGCACTTTCATGTGACGGCCATCCGGTGGCAGTGTGACCCTGCCAATCAGCTGCTGGCCAACCGTCACGCGTTCGGCCGGAGGTCACATCTGGGACTGCAGCCGGGGGCTAATGAGCACCAAGCTCCCCGCCACCCGGCAGTGGGCATGGCCGATACGCAAAGAGGCCTGTAAGCTTTGATAGAGCGGCAATGCCCTTTGCACACAGCGCCTTTGGAAAATGCTCCCAATACCACCGTTAGTTCATGAAAGCAATGCCGGCCGTCTGTCAACGCTGTCCAAATACGAACGCGAGGTTACAGAAGTTGGGCCTACGCACAAATGTTGTTATTTCAATTATCCTTGAACGAAAATATAATTTTGGTCCCAAGAAGCACACTATCAACCATTGCTCTCGTACATTTCAGACGTTAACGTTTTGCACTTTGCCTTCGGCCATAACAGCATCTTTTTCCTACGAATGTGAACTAAATCATTGTCATTACGCAGGCACCATCAGTTTGTCTCTCATTCGGCCCGAGCACGGCCAAAACTCTGCAGAATTAGCATAGCGTGGTCCTAACATAACTAGAAAACTCCTGAATGAAAACAGAATACGTACGGATCGAAGAGTAGGTACGCTGTGCTTACTTAGAAGTCCTTTGAACGAGCAATCAGTCCAGCAATCCAACGTGTTTCCACGATGGGAAGGTCAGAACTCCGCCTCAAAGTTGGTGGCCACTACATGTCGCTTTGCCCTCACTGCAACACCACAGCGCATCACTTTATTTTGTGATACAATCGCGCTGGTTTCACATCGTTAACCGGTTGTGTGCTTCTCATACACCAACTGATGCGCCACAAACACGCCCACTTCAGCGAAGCGGGAATGATAAGCAACACGTAAACACGCATCCGGGCACTGTTCCTGCCGTCACACGCGAGGTGCGCTCTTGTTTGAACTGCTGCTGGCCGCACTGTTTGCGCTGGCCGAAAGCGCCACCTCCGGTTGAAACGCCCGCATGTGCTGCCGTCGCCAATCCGCGGCGATATTTTGGCGGATAGACCCCGCTGTGTTGGGGAAGGGGAGGGGGGGCTAAGACGCGTCCCGACTCGTAAATCACCGCGCCCCGTTCGCTGCAGACAGGCCGGCAGAGGGCCGCCGGCGGACGCCGCCCGGCCGCCATTAATTCAGAGCCCTGCTTGTTTAGACGAGCCGGTGGTGGGCCATTACTCGGTCTGATCCCTCTCAGCGCCGGCTAATTAAGCGGCGCGAGGACGGCGGGCGTGGCTGATACCATCGCCGCGATGAAATGGGCCGTGCATGCACGCCTTATGACGGCCGACACGACACGCGCGGTGACGCTCTGTCACTGTCCGCTGAGCCGTTCTCAGCCAATTAACGCCACTTGGTCGGTGAGAAAGCGCGGCACGGTTCCATGACGGGTTGAGCCGGCTGCACGCGCCGCTGGCGGATCGACAAATGCAGGTGCTGTCTGGCGGTCACCTTGGACTCGGTTGGGTATGCCAAAACTTAGGTAACTAGTTAGGTAAGGACGATTGACTGTACAAGTACTGGAAAATCGAGGGTGTTGAACAATCGTTTTAAAGGGTATATAATGAGTAGTAGCAACATACATAAAAATCATGCCGAAACTATAAGCCGGTGAATATCTAAACCCAGACAGCAACAGTAAGGATTTCAGCCATAGGCAGTGTTGGCCCTCAGTTTTTTAAAACAGCACACCTACAACCTGCTTTCGGGTATGGTAATTAGGTGGGATCTTGGACTTTTTAAATTGAGGGGGTCATGTGAGTCTCTTCATACAAACTGAGATTCTTCATGAAACAGGCAGATCAGGTGGCCAAAATCGGTCGCAGCAGCATTCGTCTGGAAATGGCCCCTTTAGCACGAGATAACGTTCCAAAATGGCCCCGTTAGCACGAGATAACGTTCCAAGATGGCCCCGTTAGCACGAGATAACGCTCCAAAATGCGCGATAATGCCACCGCGTTCCAGAATCAGTAGATGGAAAGACGTCGATCTCTAACATGCCAACACAAGTACCTCATTTATACCATTTAACGAGTAAACTTAGAGTTTTTGGCTATGACATTACGATTATATGCTGTCAAAACATCACACCTTAGGGCATGATTAATGCGTGGCTTGTAGTTTAATGATCCATAAAACTCCATAAGTTCGGGCTGGAGTAAAAGGCAATAAATACCATTGATCAAATACTCATTTTCTACAGAAAGCATTGAAAAAGTTGAACAGTACCTACGTTCCACCGCTGCTAATCATTAATATAGCGGATCTCAGTAACAGTGGCGAATCTCTAATAACGCTTCCACGTTTTTGCAGTTGAAATAAATGCAGAAGAATGGATTCCATGTCAGCAAAGGAAACCCACACGGTCCCTTCAAAGCTACGTGTATTTCAGCACGCGCAAATGACTGCAAGAACACCTTTAGTTCAAAGATGGATAGAAAAAAGGGCACAGCATCGGGCGGATGCGCGTTTCAGAGAAATCCGTCAACTTTAGCACTTTGAACAAAACTGATCAGATGTCCGACTGTCTGCACACAAACTGGTACCGGTTTGCATGCTTTGACATTGTTTAAATCACTGGTTTTTACCATCCGCCCGTCCCAATAACTTAGTGTTCAGTAACAATCAAGGTGCGATAGCAGTTCCACGCTTTCTCTCTTGACACGCTCCCAAAATCAATCCACTGCCGCCACGAAATTGAATGACTCCTCTTTTCTCCTGTGGAGCCTTTTGACCCCTACACTGACGATGTTCGAGGAAATCACCGTCGCCTCTGCGTCGTTCTCACCGCCAAAGCACGACACAATAGCCGGCGAACGCTTCATCTTGACGCGACACAATCGGAGCGGACTCGTTGGCTTTTTATGAGGCCGTTTCCCGACCGCCGCGCACAATAGATGCGTCACAATTTGCAGCTGGCAAGCCGGCGACAGGCGCCCGCGTGTACCATTTGTCTGTCAAGGGAAGGAGCGAGCACCGCAGCGTCATGAATAGGTGATGTGCGCCGAATATCGTTCACGCGGCGGGTGTGGCGCGAGCGGCGAGGCCGCTCACCACGGCTGGCGGCCAACCTCTGTCTGTGCGGTCGAGGATGTATGGAGTCCTGGTGCAGTCGATGCCACATTAAAACTGCTACGGACAGAGCCGCTATGGAAAGCACTTCCATTTCACTAGCTCTATACAGCACGACGCGAGTCTTGCAGACAAACCTTCTACGCGGCATAACTCGCAAACGGCATAACTGGAACGGATAAAACTTTTGCACTTAAAAATGGCTACCGAAAAGTTCCACAAGCAAAACTACGCAAAATAACATCGACGGACAAAGTTCCACCGAAAACACGGTCGCACATAAAGCGTATACGCGCCAGTTCTCCGACAGGACAACATTCCACCGGACGAGATTACACACGACTTTACTTCTACTGACGACACTTGTTCCGACACAGCTCTTAGGCGGGAGAGCTTCCACGGACACAACTTCTGTTCGATATCACCCCCGCACCACCGACTTGCCACCGTTTGAAGTTTCGTTTGACATTACTTTTAGGGACAAAGGTTTCGCTGCCCAATCCCCCGAGGGATAAAACTTCTAGAGAAAAATCCCGTTGCGACAAAACCTCTACGCGCAAAACCTCATCGTGGCACTGCTTCAGCACTTCAAAAATGACACGGATAAAAATTGGCCACCGTAAAACTTCACGGACAAAGGCCTTTTACGGATAAAATGCATGTGATTTGCATGCATGCGTCTTGGATGCACTTGTACTTACATGTGACTTGTATGCTGCCAAAATTCGTGCATACAATGTTCTGACACGACACGAGACTGCTGCTAGAGCTGGAAATTGTCCATTCCATCTGAGGGTTGAAGCTTGAGGAGACCAGGTCAGAAATGTACGTCCTCTTAATGAACAGGTGCCGTGAGTAATTCAATACCCCAGGAAAGTACGAAACTTCATGCGTTTAACACAGTAATGTTCGCGAAACGTCACATCAAAGGCACTCAAGAGCCGTTTCAGGCTGGCATTATTACAGGAGCCTACTTTGGTATCAAATCAGAATTGCACGGAACATGGGATAAACACGGTCGAAAATCATCGTTGGTCGCCAGACTTGCCAAAATAGAGGGCAAACTTCATCCCGAACGAGGTTCTGTTTCATCACCAGGTACCATTTGTCTTCTTACGTCTGCAGATCTGGTCCCAAGTACCGCAAATGTGAAATGACGAATAGGTACCTGGTGATGAAACAAAACCGTTATCGGGTTTAACAGGTACGACTATTATAATCGACTTAATAAAAAACCATGAGCTTCGCTCCCGCTTATGATCTGTTTCGTCCGTTCGAGATGTAACACCAAATTAGGTATCTGCCTGACAATGCTGGAGTTAAAAAGGTTGCAACTACACACACAGCCATCATAACCGCGAACAGATTGTCGCACCGGTGCCACCGCGCGAGCAGTACTGACTTGAAACTCTACGGCAGCAGGTCTAGCGATTCCAATGAACGTCACAAAATGTGACAAAAAAAATGCGCAAGGGAAGTTTTGGCGGGTGATATTTTGCCATTTTGCGAAGATGCTTTGTTCATAATGATTTTACTTGTCCATTATGATCAGAAATGAAGAGCAGACGTTCCGTCGATGAATGCTTGTCGTGTGGGAGTTTTGCTCGCAGACGTAATGTCGCGTAAAATTCATCCGTAGAACATTTTTCGTACAAATGTACCTAACGTCGCACAAAAGTTTTCCTGAGGTTTGTCGTGAAGACTTTTTGTGGTTAATGGTTTGCTGCGTTCGAGTTTTTGCCCGCTAGAGTACCACGCTGATGCATGTTGGCTGCAAAGTTATAACCAAGCATGGCTACCCCCCCCCCCTTCCCCCCTAAGGTGGAGTTCTTCAACTGCAACTGACTTGAGCTGTATGCTACAATAAAAGGAGAGGAAGGATTGCTGACAAAATGCTTAGATTTACTTTTCCGTTTTGTCAGATGATTTGCTTCCAGCCACACGTATTGAAGGAAATAATTGTGCTCTTTTATCAAAAAGCCAGTCTATTTATAACTTGAATCGCCCATGCTGGTTTAAGCGTTTACAGCTTAAGTGCTTCACTACTTTTCATGGTTGTTATGTGCGTAAACGCTGGTAGGTTAGAGGAGACAGAGAAAAATGCTCCCTTAATTTAAATGGTGGACTTTTGCCCCCCCCCCCCCTCTCCCAAATCGCCCGTACAAAATCTAGGCACGAAATCCACATACAAAGTGTGCAGCTTTAGGTTCACTTTTCATTCAGATTTGATCCCAGCCCCCAGCCCTGATCTGTTCTTCCAATCTCAGAGACGTAGCTCAAGATGACTGCTTACCATTTAAGGTCTGGCCTTCCAATCTCAGAGACGTAGCTCAAGATAGCTGCGTACCATTCAAGGCCAGGTAAAACTGGTGTGCTCAGTGTGAGACTATGGTGTGACAAAGCGGAGCTAAATATGTTTATTGCCATTGGGTGGCACTTCCGACCATGTTTGCGGAGGAAGCTATATGTTACAGTTGCGTACGTGTTGGGCATGAGCGACGACAGCAGAAACGAACGCTCGTGATTGGTGCAGCGGGCGACGTGAACATTTGGCGAGACGTGAATTGGTGTAGGTGTGAAACGGTGCGCCACTAGAGTGCATGGTATGTTGCTGCTATCTGCCTGCTTTGAAAAAACACTCTGGCACCGAGCTGAACACCCAATTAAACGAGTTCACCAAATCCAAATTGCACTTTGAAAGAGTCACTGTACTAAACGCCAAAGGGTCACCACGCAATGTAATCACAGAATGCAAGTCACATTGCGACGTTTCCTAGAATTCACGTAATACCGGTCTCGTATTTGCATGTATTTTCCCTAAATAAAGCATTGCATGCTCTCGTACCATTGTCGTGCGAACATTTTAGGTAATTGGTGCTTTGAAAATATCACAAAGTAAACATACTGAGAAAAAACAAAGAATTTTTAAGCATTAATTTCATAATGCTGAACAAGAGGCCAAGATATTTCTCACTACTCGAAACCAAAACTCTGGGCTTTTCAGAGGATTTCGAGAGCACTGGTATTACCGAACAAATAGGATGTGTCCGATCTGACTATGAGTAAAAAGTGCAAAAAGATGGCACTCTCCGTTTAACATTATTTTGTGTTACAATCTGTCTACCTCAGTTCAAAATCCACACACGGAATTGAAACATTCTTTAAAAAGAAACAATCCCAGTGCACAGGCCTTATGTTTTTTGTGTTTTAGAAACATTGGGCGCACAATCACGCCAGTCTTTTTCAAGCACCTTCGCATAGCATAAGATCGGTTTTCAAATGCAAAACACCACAATTCATGCATACGCCAGAATTACCGTCACCACGATTTTCAAAGCGACAGTCCATTAATCGAACGTTTAGGTGGTTTTGGAACTCTGTGTTAGAAGCTTTCAAATGGCTGGGGATATTCATCGTCCTAGTTCCCCGACCGCTCACTTGGAGTTTGGAAAATTTAGAAGATTTCTTAGAGATGGCGACCGGCATATGTATCGCGGCGGTCATACATGGACATTGGAAACCAAAAGAATGAGCAACATGAATTTAACCGCCGGCATACTGTTCCCGTTCCAAAATAAAATAAAAAACATAGGTCACTGATACAAAGACGGCTTGGACTGCATTAAAGGGAAGGCCCTGTCTGACTGTCTGATACACCATTTTGGGCACATCTCCCAAACCTGTGGCGATATTTAGGCGTCTGTACTTGCTCTAAACCTATGCTACATGAACGAAATGTTGACGGCACAATAGCAGATGCACGAGAACGCCTCGCACATTTTGTTGTGCTCTCCTCTCTCTCTCCTCTCTCTCCTTTTGTCTTCTCTCTCTCTCTCTCTCTCTCTCTTTCCTTCTCTCTCTATCTTCTCAATGTCTTGCCTGGGTGGCCAGAGCTCCGCCCAGAGAGCTCTCTCAAGAGAGCTTCAAGTTGGAGCCGTGAAAGTTTTAGACCCTTCCTTTGTTCTCAGAAGACCGGCTTTCTGTGCTTTTCCGTTCTCATCCCCTATGCAGTTTTGTGCCTCTTACCCACCCTCCTTGAAGTTGTGTGAGGCAATTTGTCTTTCTTACTCTGTAGCGGTTTTCTGGTGTTCCGGTTCGATGTTTCCCTTGCTATTGCTTTCTCTTATCACGTCCCCTCCGCCCATCTTTGCACTTCGTCTGCCTCGTTCTCGATTTTCCTTTACCTCCGTATACTTATTCGTATATCCCAATGTTCTTTCTCTGTGTTTCCCTCTCTCTCTCACTTCTTGCCTTTCTTGATCGCAATCTCCTTTCCTTCCGTTCCCCTCGCACCTCTGATTGAACCATTCTCATACCTCACGTGTGCATCTGACCAACTATGTTTAAATTTGTTTCTTTCAAACCAAACGAACATAATTTGCTGTCGTGATCGCGGCAAACCTCCAATCATTGATTACATCAACCATTTCAATTGGCCTGTTTCTAAGACACACAACGATTCACGTAAAGCTACGGCTTCTCGCAAAGCCGCCAGTCATGCTGTTCCCGTGTGCAGCGGAGACAAAGTGGACGCATCTCGTGTTCCCCGTTCCCTGGACGGAAAGCCCAGCTGAGCTCGCCACTGTGACCCGCCGGAAGCTGGAGTCGGACGACATTGCGCGTGTCCGACTGAGAGCGCCGGCCTGCGTCGCTCGTGACGTTTGGCCGCCGCCGACGGCGGGAGGCTCTCGTTTCGTTCCGCCCTCGCCCGCCGTCAGACGAGCTTCCCAGCCCCGGGCGGAGGGTGGAGCGGAGCGCAGACGGCAGACGAAACCACGACATATTGTATGAGCGTGCCCGAAATAAGACTACGCGGGAGCGCTGCAGCGCAACGCAACGCAACGCAAGTCCGTGCGATTGTCGGCGTGCTAATTTGCTACTTAGTTTTAAATGCAGCATACGCAGAAACAGACTAAAAAGCCATATAGCAATTACATGTCTTTGAATGGTCTATTTCGAAATGATTTCGAACCAGTGGGTATAGACTGTAGATATACGCTGAAAACTTTCGCACGAAGTGTTGGTTTTATTTGCTATGCTAGCCCAAGAGAATGTTACGCGGTGGCCTTCATCTTACGTGATCTCACTGCCACCATCTTTGCCGTTTGCTTGATATTTTTTAAGTAGTTTCCATATATTACGAGGGGGTTTGACTCCATAAGTCGACCACGCCAAGTGATGCGCGGCTCGAAATGGAACCAGCTTGTGCGGGGTCTCGAAATAGGAGCAGCTGGTTCGACCACATCGAGATCGCCTCCGCCGGAGAGCCAAAGCTTGAGCTTGTGAGAAGCCATTTCTCTGCTGAAAACGCCAGCACTCCGCTAGCCGGCTTCCAGGGAAATCGCATCGATGAAACAAGAAATCTGCGGACCGTTGATGGCGTACAAGGGAGGGCCGGCGTCCAGTAAATCGAGCGAACGATTCCCCCAGGATGCTCTCAATCTCGACGGCGGACGCTGTAACGACAGCCTGATTGTACAAATCATTATCGATGGCCGTGGCCAAACGGAAACCCAGAGCAACCGAACACAAACTTCTATAAAACATCCGCTGAAGCTGACCATGTCCTCGCAAACAATAGTGTTCAGCGCGGTCGTTAATGGATAAACTTTGATCCCACGGACACTTAGGTGAACGAAACTTACGCAAGACTTTGGTTTGGAGTGGGCTCGTATCTTCGCATGCCTTATTCTGTCTCTGATATGCGTGGTACATGTCGAAATCACACATTTAAACATTTTTCAGGAGCTCCATTACAAAGCAAAAGCCAGAGAGAGACTGTGTTGTTTGGGGTGTCTCTTGGGTCCGCCAGAACCGCCGGGACTGTCCATGAATCCCAGTCAGATATAGCCACGCACCAGCGTGACGCGTCCCTCGGCGAGTGACGAGCTATGCCTGCCCATGCCGTAAAGTGGCCCTTCGATGAGAGCAAACCGTCGACCCTAGAAAACCGTCAGCCCTAGATAGGTCCTGGAGCGCGTCAGTCACCAGGTAGGGCCGCAAGCCAATTATCAGCCTCTACATTGAAGGCTCTGCGCGTGTGTGAGGTGGCACGGTATGCACCTGCCTCCGACTTGCGAAGCACACCCCAGCTGGGCCTGATTTCCGCTGGAATCCTAGATGTATGTTAAAGAATATAGGGAAAACTGATCCTCCTCTCTCCGGGTCATTTCCAGTCGCTCAAACCGCCAAGCTTATAAGATGGGACAGTCTTCATGAGGACTTTATGGGCAATGGCGGCACATATTTTGTATACGTTCGTTGCGTTATGCTTCTTCGTTTGGGTTTGTTGATGGAGAAGATTAACGTCTCTTATTTAAAGACCAAGATGCCTTGCTTACATCCGCACCAGCATACAGTCTGTACAGCCGCTTATGTGCGCTCGTGGTGTACCTTCAGCCGACAGTTTTCAGGATTCATGCGAATATACACAACCTCCCCCGCCAGTTGTGTGCAGAAGTCAGAACAATCCGCTTGGAGCAATTCACTGGTTCTGTGCCCAACATTTCAAACGTAAAGCATAAATAATGGTATACATCCACGAGATTTGCGAGCGCCGATCTGATGTCTCTAGCCGTCTGTGATTATGAGCGGAAATTATTGCCCTGTCTGTTACTCCCTGCCTAGCTTACATGCAGTCCATCGCCGCTTTACAGCTGCCATATCAGACACCAGTCCCCGCCCCGTCAGACGTGGGGGGGGGGGGGGGGTCCGCACATGCTCCCAGAAGCGGTGTTGCCGCCGGAGAACAAGCGGAGCCGCGTGGTGCCCAGCGGCCCCGAGCAGCCGTGTCCAGGCTCGCTGCAGAGGTCTCTCACGCTGCTGACAGCCCATCTCAGCCACGTCATTGCAGCATCGCACAGCCACATGACGTGGGATGCCGAAGAAAGTCGCTCCCCTTCCGAGTGGGGACTCGAGATGAGCAGGAAGCATTCTGGACGGGGACTCGAGATGATCAGCGTGATGACTCGGATGGTCCGAGATTCGTTAAACATAACGATTTTGTGCCAACATTTTGATGAAATGAATTTTTGGCATCAGTGTCCACCGTAAGCAGTGCGTGTCGCGTGAGCCCTGCCCACTATTAAATGTTTTACAACTTGAGGTACTGCTTTTGACACACCTGCCCTGGCCTATAGTTCGTCCACGTGTGCAATATGGCCTCTTGAGCGATCGAATGTAAAACCCGGCCGTTTGCGAAGCGTGAGTTTGTGAAAACGCACCAAGAAAACCAGCTTACCAAACTCGCCAGCACGTAGACTGGCTTACTCATCTACCAGGTGGTCATATCTAGTTGCACAGCGTAGTGCAGAACGTGCTGCGCGTTTACACTGCTGCGGTGCCGCCGGAACCTAGCGGTTGACCTCTGTGACGGGGCAATGTGAGCAACGCTGCGATAGTTTCGGCAGCTCGAGCCGTACGCCAGTTCCACACCGATGCTGTTCACCATCGATTGAACCTATGAGACCGATGACAGCCGGCGCCTTGCTGTGGCCCGATACTGCTACGGCACGGCGTTTTACGCCGGATTGGTGAGAAACCGTCATTCACCTCACCGCTCCTCTCTCTCTCTCTCTCTCTCTCTCTCTCTCTCTCTCTCTCTCTCTCTCCTCCTCTCTTCTATCTCTCTCTCTCTCTCTCTCTATCTCTCTCTCTCCTCTCTCTACTCTCTCTCTCTCTCTCTCTCTCTCTCTCTCTCTCTCTCTCTCTCTCTCTCGCTCTGCAGAGGACAGGACGCTCCAGCGGTGCCTCGGCGAGAGCAAAGCTGATGTCTCCACGGCTCCGATCCTCCGGCCGACCGGGCGCGAGACGGAGTGGGTGTCGAGCGGCACTCGACGACGCGTCCGCAACGCCCGCCCGCGCCCCGCTCGCCTCGTCCTGCGCCGCATCGGAGCCCCGCGGGGCAGACGGCGCGAGCGCCGCCCCGCCAGCCGTTGAGGCGCACCGTCAGACGTGCCGGTCTCGCCAGCTTGTTCAGCGCTGTTTGCGGACCGCTGGGGTGTTGGTGTCACTGGGCTGTTGGGGACGTGCACGGCGCTCAGCGGTCTGTCTTCAGTAGCAATGCGCTCTGTTTACGTCATGGGCAATGTTGTTGCAGATGATGGAGACACAGACGCACTAGAGACGAGGCACCTCATCGTAGGCCTAGTCCTAGTGTTATAAAATAGCTGCATCGCCCGAAATAAGAAGCACGGCACGGCCTGACGCAAGTTTTAGCTCTGTCTGTCGCGGGCTTCACGTCCGGCTTATCGCTTGATCTTCCACATTTCAGCAGCGGCTTATTAGTGAGGTGTTGCCACTCGTGCCGGCAAGGGGTACCAGGAGTTCCGGGTGGCCCACAGGCCGTATGGTGCAACAAATAACCAAAATCAATCAGGCACTGTCGAAGTTGTCGGGGGCTGAGGAACTTACCGCCTACCGTTCGCCCTCAGCCTGCAGCCTTGACCCGAGGAGGAGTAGCAAGGAGAGAAACCAACCCGAGTTCTTTTCGGTTTAGAATACAAATGGCTCATAAGGGCTCCAAGCCAAGTCGACGAGAAATCTCCTGATTGAATGTTTATCCTCGAAAGAAGAATGCTATCAATTCTTAGTCACGCTTCTTTACCAGATTGGCTGGATATCTCATCATGTACTTGAGATATTCCGTCATCTGTCGGGTACATTCAATCCATTTATCTTTTCACAGAGAATCCATTTGGCCCATTCATGGCTGATCATACAGTGCCACGTGGTAGTGATTAGTGCCAAGTCGGGCAGTGATTGGTGCTGTCTGGCGAGTTGCCACCCTTGCAAACAGAGAAAGAGAGAGAGAGAGAGAGGAGAGAGAGAGAGAGGAGGGAGAGAGAGAGAGAGAGAGATGAGAGAGAGAGAGAGAGGAGAGAGAGGGGAGAGAGAGAGAGAGAGAGAGAGAGAGAGAGAGAGAGAGAGAGGAGAGAGAGAGAGAGAGAGAGAGAGAGAGAGAGGAGAGGGATAGAGAGAGAGAGAGGAGAGAGGAGAGAGGAGGAGAGAGAGGAGAGAGAGAGAGAGGAGGAGGAGGAGAGAGAGAGAGAGAGAGAGAGAGAGAGTCGGCCCAACTGCAAAGCTCTGGTAATGAAGTCTCCCGCGATGTTTCTCCACCGGCCATCCACATCCCGTGAGACCAGGCTGCGTTTGAGTTATGTTTTGTCGATCACAATAATCACCTCATAACTCACCAACAAACGGGATTCCCATGGTTACATACATTACAAGGATTCCCTTTACAAGCTCTTCAATGTTAAGGGAATCATTCCACTGCGGCTGAGCTAACTGAACTAAAGGCAATTATATAGGTGTCAAAGTAAACACACGTTGGGATATTTCTTCATTTATTTCTGTTGACTTAAGTTTGGAAATTTCTCCGCAGGGATGGTCCAGCAATGGTCTCGATCTAAGGGAGTAGTTCTCTTACCATCAAATGTAAGCTTCCAGCACGAAGATGTCATGTTGAGAACGGGTCGCATGAAATTATTTTAAAAACCATCGTGGTGTCTTAAGAATGAAGCTTCGATGAAAATCATCTGAGAGGGTACATGTTAGCCGATGACAGTAACGCTTACTTTCAAAGCTGGTGTTACCGCAACAAATATCGGCTACTCCGCAAACAGTTAATCATGTGCCTTACGCCGGAGACTTCACGAGGCGCCGCAAACATTTCACAAGCATACTCTTGAAATGTTGCGTTCGGACTTTTGGTTCAAAACCCTTTCGGTCGTTGGAGGAGCTGTCCTTTAGCCAGCATAACTTTTATAGGCTCAATAATTGTTGGAATCTCTATGAAATTATTTCATCCCCTAAGCATTCAAGCACCCAAGCATTCAGGTTGTATGCAGCTGATGGAAACGACGAGATGTGTGAACTCAGTCGACAGGAAACCTTGTTCTTTTTTTGGAAAAGGAGACACGTGTTCCGTTTAATCTTGGGTTTCTTTTAAGTTAATTGGTAGCACAACTGTGCGATGCTTACTCGCATGCGAGTTAATAACTTCGAATGTATATTATCTTAAAAGGTGTAGATTACACATCGAATATATGTCGGTGCTTACGATACCAAAAAAAAAAAATGCAAACCCAAAAAGGTGCGACGTATTTCGCTGATAGACAATGCTGTTCCACCGGTTTCTACTCACCGTCCGCCTGAGACGTGGTCATCCCCAGCACCACCACCACGACCACCCCCACTGCCAGCGTCTGCGCCTCCGACCCGCGCATGGTGCCGGCTCAGGTCACGTCTGGCACCATGCCCGGCGGCAGTCGCGGTCACAGGGCGCGCGGGTCACGGCCGTGCACGGTGCGCTCGCACGTCCCGCTCCGACGCTCCGCCCGGCACGTCTGACCGCCGGCGCCGGCGGTCAGACGTGCGGGACGCCCGACGTCGGTGTGGCGGCGCTCGGGGTGTACGCACGTTCGGAGGGGGCGGACCGGGAGGTGGGCAGCCGGCTGGCGCTGGAAGAAAAGACGGTATTCGGTCTAGCACCACAGTTTGCTGCAGAAGAGAGGCCTAGGCCTATGTTAACGTACCACAATAACGAATAAGGAGCATGTAGGATAGAGGTCAATCTTGCAAACTAGCCTGTGTACTAAAGTGTTTTGAATATAATTGGACGCAAATATTTGCGAGATATGTTATATGCGTACTTACGCATCTACCATATGCATACAACTGCACATGCAGTTCGTTGCCTGACCTGTTCATTCATATTTGTCAAATCCTTCACAGAGCTCTGCAATACCAAGTTCTCGGTCTGGAGTCGAATCCGGAATGGTGGGGTATAATAGCATTTCACGTACTTTGAGCCTTAAATGTCCACCTTGAGTGATAGTTGGCATAATTGATTTTGAAGTCGGTAAGTCAGCTTCTTTACTCTAATTCTCATTGAATTTCGGTCAACTAATGTCATCCCAAATCACGGGATAGACTTGCTCGTTTTGCTCGGGATGCGATATCAAATTTCACGGGTCGCGTTATGGTAAGCTGCTCGAAAATATCCGCTGGAAAGCGGCATGCGCAGTACATACTTAGGACCCAGTGCTCGCGGAGGAGAGAGAGCGACCGTAGGGGCCGATTAAGTGTGTAAAGTGTACAGACATTGCGTACAATCGCGAGCAAGCCATGATACGCCCGCTTCCCGTCATTGTTAAGAGTTTGAGACACGTTCCAGACACCAGGAGATAGCAGTTGCGATGTTTTGAGCAGCTGCGACGCTCTTTTAGACTTACGCGACGAGACAACACCTCACAGCAGAGTCACTTGATCCGGGTGTAGCGTGTCGGTCGGTATCACCTGACACGTCAACAAGGCTAGAGACCCGCGAGACTCCATTTCTGTTCGGCAATAAAGGGCCGTGCGACCAAGGATCCGTTGGGCAGCCATCATTCGGGATTCACTGGGCGCTGAACAGAAGCATGAAAGTCACATGACACCCTAAATATTTACCTCTGCTTTCCGAGTTTTTGGTTGTTTTTTCGCTTACGATTGCTGGCACTAAGCTTGTATTCGAGAAGCCTCGCCACGTGGTTGATTCTCTCCATATTGTTCGTGAAAACCCGAACATGTATGGAATACACAAACACTTACAACCCTCCGAGGAGATAGATGGAGGGAATATTTCGATGTCCCTCCCCTCTCCAATGTTTTGCCGATAGCGAATAAAAATCAAAACGCACAACGCGCTGAATTTTAATTGCCTGTTCCTTGGTCTTTCTTATACGTTCTATCGAGATTGAGGCCTGGTGTTGTGCAAAGTTACTGTCTCATGCCAGGCCACTCTGAGCTCACCCTCAGGGCACGTTTGGCAACTGACAACATGTTTGAGGTTAACCAATTTTGGCAAAATTTGCGGAAGAGGTAGAACAGCATGCATCATCAAATCTACATCTTTCAGATTTTCGAAATATACAATATCGGTGACCTGAGACAGGTCAATTTTATCCTATTTTCAGACTTGGTCCCAATTTTAACCGATTGTTACAGGACGTCGATGCCAAAATATTTTACGCAACATGCTATGCATTGCTGAAGATAACGCAAATATTTCACGCTATCGAATGACCTGTACCTATTCACTCAGTGGTTTGCCATTCCATAGCGTACAAACAGACGCTGAATTTAATGCATGGTAAA
>NW_023596136.1:13223854-13286162 GCF_011947565.3 Pollicipes pollicipes | reverse complement strand
ACACACACACACACACACACACACACACACACAACACACACCACACACACACACACAACACACACCACACACACACACACACACACACAACACACACACACACAACACACACACACACACCACACACACACACACACCACCCACACAACACACACACACACACACACACACACACACACACACACACACACACACACCACACACACACACACACACACACACACACACACACACACACCACACACACACACACACACACACACACAACCACACACACACACACACACACACACACACACACACACACCACACACACACACACACACACACACACACACACACACACACACACACACACACACACACACACACACACACACACACACACACACACACACACACACACACACACACACACACACACACACACACACACACACACACACACACACACCACACACACACACACACACACACACACACACACACACACACACACACACACACACACACACACACACACACACACACACACACAACATGTATATATGTACGCAAGCACCTACTGGAAAATAAGAGCTTCTCTAACCTTGTGGTCGAGCAAAAGCTCAGGTCCGCATTGAGTCGGCCAAACCCGAAACCACAGGTTGTAAAGCCGACCCATCAGTTGTTCTATGAAAATCAAATCTCTCCGTTATACAAGGTCGACAATAAAATCAATAGAGCGTCTCTAGGTCATGTATCAGGCCGACCAACAAAACACCGAAATAAGGTTTACCATTGTTACGAAAGTAGAAAGAAGATTAAGAATTGGCCACATATCAGTTATTACTAGAACGGAGCAGCTGAAAGTGTAGTGAAAACAACCTGATCCCAGCCTAAAGCCAACTGAAACGTACCAGCATAGTCAACGAGCTCAAATCCCCATGCGGAGACTGCCGGTTCGATAACGCGGCCTATATTGGAATGACTACGACATCCCCATCGCCATGCATAACTATGCACCTGCAGAAGGGTGCACCAAACTAGCATATAGGCAAAATTCATCATCAAAACTTTCTTCGCCCTGACGAAATTGAACACAAATTTTGACAAACGAAACCTCTGACAAACGAAAATACCCTCGTCTTCAAATCGTGTTCAAACAAACGCCGTCTGCAAGACCTGGAAGCCATCATTATCAGAAACTGACTATGTGCATACATGCACGGTTCAAGCTTTTTTATAAGCGGCTGTCCCTTGGCACAACTATGGCCGTCCTTCTGGAGACACGCCTCTGCGATTCATGCGTCACAGATCGCACATTCATTATATACATACATGCTCGGTTCAAGCTCCTTGATCAGTTCGCAAAACGACCGGATGCCGTCCGCACGATAGCGCGCTGGCCGTTCGCTAGTCGTATTCATAATCTACCAGAATCAGTGGGCTTGCTGGTTTATTCGGATGTGCACACCCACAGTGACGTGTAATTCACGTACGATTCTCCGCGGGCGATGCCATTCAGGACCTTCTCCACAGAGTTCTACTACCGAAATACGCAGATTCGGTGGGAACGGAGTGCAATCATTCTTATTTGGCTGTGAGCGCACGATATTCTTTTATATCTAGCTGTCTGATTCATAGACAACTATTGTCATTCACATCCGACTTATTGAGGCTCAATATACCTATACGAATTCCCGTTTGTTTTCATGAAGCAGCAACGCAGTACTGAAGCCTGCTGTACGACGGCAAGCTATTCCGCGACGTTGTAGTCGGCAAAGCCGCCCGTTCACTATGCCATCCGTGTAGGATTCCGGACTTGCCGCGGCGGATTAGACCGGGCCCTGAAAATTCAGTCCGTGACGATTCCTAACGTCAATTCATTCCCGGGGGGCAGCCCGGCAGCGGCCGCCGGCCGGCAGTCTCCAACTCCTCGCTGCAGGCTGGGCTCACGCCGGCATGCATATATATATATATATATATATATATATATATATATATATATATATATATATCCGTCTCGGGCCCGTCCGCCCACCCGGGCCGGAGCGTCGGGGCCGCCGCGGCGGGGAGGGGCTGTCTGGCCCTGTCGCCCCCGAGGCGGTATGAGGCGCAGCGACCATCCCGTCCAGCTGTTTCACATCATTCACGGGTCACCGCCAGATTGGATTCGGCGCGAAACTCGTCCTACGGCGCGGCCGGCCGTCGTGCCCGGATGGACGCCCGCCATCTGCATTGGGGGGTCCCGATCAGCGGCCAGCGCCGCCCCTCGGACCTGGACCGGACCGCGGACGGCCACGGACCGGCGTGAGCGGGCACACAAAGCGTCGACAAAGGCGCCTGCCGAGTGCGGCTAGTTGTGTCTCCGTAAATCACTGCCGAGAAGCATATCCGGCCGCCGTGGGACGCATCATTGGACCGCATCGTTTATTGGGCAGGGGCGCTTCACAGTTTCACTTGGCCGGCAAAGCCAGTCGTCGCATATGGACATTGCTTTCGTGAATGGTCGCATTGTGCGCACATGACCGACCAAGGTATTCGTCCGAAGCTAACGTGTTTTGGTGAACGATCACACTGCGTGCGCATACCGGTCGTTCGGCCGGAAATAACGCACGTCCTCTCGTTCGCTGACATATTGATGTGGGGGCTGGTTATGGCCGATCCTCTGACAGAGACTAGACCGGCGGCAACGCCTGGAAATATTGCAGTTTTACGGAGGGATGGAGAAGAGGTATCAGCATTACTAATTGACCAACTTTTTGGACTATCGTCCTCTTCTGGATATGGTGGTTTGAAACGCTTGGTACATCCTAGTACACCAGATGAAAACGAAAGTCCGGACGATTATTTCATTCGTGGTACTTAAAAATATTGTTCGGTTTCGCACCTTTCGCAATGAACATGCAACGACAATTATCTCTATTTAGACATCAAACAAAATGCGCTCTAATGCACTGCAGGGGATATAGTGCTTCCTTCACCTTGCTATTGCAATACTCTGTAAGCTGGCGACTGACAGCTAGTTCTTGTATGCCCCGTGAGCTTCACTCCGCTTTTCATTCCGGTTTGCTTGTATAGACCACTAATAATCCAAATACTCAAGACTATTTCGCAAAATTTACTAACAACAAACCACAACCGTCAATTTCTGAACCTAACTGTTTACGCGTATTAGCTGGAAACGGTTCAGGTTTACCCGGCTTATGCTCTTCATGAATGGCAAATGATCTCATACCTGATATAAAGTTTCCGCCATTTTCAATAAATATGTCACGTGTGGTGAGTTTACAGCGGTGTAATTTGTTTTCAGTGCTGAGAAAGCAGCATCAATTACAACACAAATTATCTGTTATCCTTAAAAAAAAGCGACCGGTCTTGGCTTGGCCACATCGCTAATCACAGAACCGCTTGGTTCCAACAAGCGTCAAGATGCGGTCCAATGCACCAGTGAATCCACAAGTGGCAGTGCACCAGCCCGCATCGGAGATGGACGCGGGTCCTCGCACCGTCGATACTAGATCGTCTTCCAAATCGTCTTCGAAGACCACACTGACATCCCTCAGAGTGACAGCGGGCCGCGCCGTCACCGGCCCTCGTTCGCCCCTGCGAGCGGCGGCCGCGTAGATAGGCTGCCCACAGCACATGCGCAGCCGCCGCCCGCAGCGCGGCGCCGCCAGGCACGCGCTGCCTCCTTCCGGCCCGTCCCGGCGGCGGGCGTCGCGCGCGCCGGCAGCTGGCCGACCCGCCCCGCCCGCGGGGCGCCTGTCGAGCATCTGACGCGTTGGTCGGATATTCCCGTGGCGTCGGTCAGCCGCCGGGCTGGCTGACCCGCACGTCACGCCGGCAAAACGTCGGGCACTGCGAGAATATCTCTGCGGAATTCCCAAAATGGCTTAGCGATCCCTTGCCCCGTGCGCCGAGACAGCCATCTGCGAGCGAGCGGCATCGCGCCGTTTTAGCATTGGTGAACCGCACAGAGTATTTCCGACCCCAACTGCTGTGCCCGTTAAGGCCTGGCTGGCTATGGCGAGCAGTTTCCGCACACTCCGGCGGCAGGGGATGAGAGGCGGTTGACCGCGACACACCCCTCCCCTAGCGACGATGGCCGTCCGCTCTTTCCCTCCGGCGACAGATGTTGCCGACACGGGTGACGTCACGCGTCGATGGACCGTCTCCGGTGACCCGGCTGCGGCGAGAGCGGACGCCCGTCGCTGACAAGCTGACGGCGAGAACACGAGACGGACGGACCGTCGAAGAGAATGCGAGAGGGACGGCCCGTCGCAGACAACACGAGACGGATGGGCTGTCGAAGAGAACACGAGACGGACGGCCGGCCCCGGAAAATCTGAACATCACGACACTACGAGAAAAGTCTCAGGCGGCTTTGGGTGAAATCTCTGGACTCCGGAATCGTCCGCGGGTGCACGGGTTGAATCTCATGGCAGCCTCCTCGTTTGGTTCAGTGAGGGAAGCGAGTTTGACGAGGCTCACGGGAGGAGCGGCCAGCTCGACCGGGGTCAAGGTCAGACTGAACGTGGAATGACAAATGGGAAGTTGAGCCTGAGCTCCAACAGCAGATGGCCGTAGCTCAGTCGAAGAACAAGAGACGGACGCCAGAGGCAGCATGGAGAGCACGGAACAGCGAGGGGCGGCCAGTGCCGCAAGGTGGACATGGCGGCGCACCGCGACGTGATTTAAGTGTTAAAGGTGCTGGAACAGGCACGCGTGCCTCTCCAGGTCCGCGCGCTTTTTGCCCCACGCGCCGCTGTTTCGCGTCGTAAAACACGCGCCTCGCACGGAGGTAGCATACACCTGCGCAGGCACCGACTGACCACCACACAGAGGGCGTTTTCAGAGCCACCACCATCCATCCCATCACACCATCACAGAGCCGCAGCAGCCTAGGACCACCTGCCATCGTCCGTCATCCATGCTACAACAGTGAGCGCGGTTAAGACCGCCATACGCGATGAGATTTTAAGCACTGACAACTGGTTTCATCCGGTGCGTATGTAGTGCTCTGGTAGGTCTGTTTTAGCTTTTTGATCAATGTTCGTACCATTTGTGCACACCTTTTGTGTGTGCCTTCCCATATTCCACCTGGATGACCCGAAACAGTAATATCCAAGCCATCCTGTGGATGGTTTCCAGAACACTGATACTGACGCTGATTCTGATACTGATACTGATATTGATACTCAGATACTGACACGAAACGGACGGCCAGTGCGGCATTGAGGGCAAGGGACGGACAGCCAGTGCTACCGGGAGGGCACGGGACCGACGGACGACCACCTTAGATGAAATTAAGATGGAATATGTTTCTAGTTAGGTGGGAAGTACGATCGATGAGTTACCGTTCGGTTTCATAGATTTCTGATAATGCAAATTGCGGTCTTGCTTGCTTAGCGTTGATATCAATAATGAGTATGCTTGCGTCGCTCCCGACTTCCCACACCCTGTAAACCGAGTTATCAACCACAGCTGGATAATGGGTAATAATACATATCGATTGACGCTCCCGCGAATGCTGTATGAGCCGCTCAGGCCTCGATTTATCGTCGTCGTCGACTTGAGCACATGCGAGCAAACATTTCCCGGGGGTTACACGCCAACTAGTGAGTATTTACTCGCGCTGTGAGGAGCTGTATGGGGCGCCATTCACTCGCCGACCGGGGCCGTGTCAGCGACACCATGCCCAATTTATCCGCCAATTCCGTGCACAATTGACCTGTTCAAACAGCAAGGCCACCGACCTCATCCATCGACACTGCCACCAGTTCTCTATTAGGGTTCTCACAATGAGCGGCGGTGACCTCTCCTCATTGATGAGAGCTTACATACGTATACAGATGCCTTTGACATAATGAGATCCGTGTGCTGTGTGCTGAGTGCCCCACAAGAACGCGGTGCATGCGTGCAATAATACAGTGGCATTCGTGTCGCCGTGCGTGACAAACTCTTGTCATGGTGCTAAAACAAACAAGGCTGTATTTAGCGCTCCCTGATGGCATCGCAGGACGCCTCGGTGCCGGACATGACACGAGGCACGGCAGCCACGCGCAAGATTGGCGTCAAATCGCATCACATGCCACGTGCCGCGGCCCACATTTGCTCTTCGAAATCGCAACTGATTTGGGAGCTGATTGGATCCTGGCAGTAACTCTGCACGCCGCCCAAAGTAGACCGCCGGGCACCTCCGCCGCTCGTATCACTCGGCCAGTCTGGCAGCAGCTCGCGGGCGATGGCCGACGCTCAGCCGTGGTGAGCTGGCGTCTGGAAGCCTCTCCCCGGGCCGCTTGGCCGGCTGTCAGCTAGTGACCGGTGCCTGGCTGCCTCCCGTCAGCTAGTGACCGGTGCCCGGCTGCCTCCCGTCAGCTAGTGACCGGTGTCCGGCTGCCTCCCGTCAGCTGATGGCCGCTACCCGGCTACCTCCCGTCAGCTAGTGACCGGTGCCCGGCTGCCTCCCGTCAGCTGATGGCCGCTACCCGGCTACCTCCCGTCAGCTCATGGCCGGTACCCGGCCGCCTCATGTCAGCTCATGGCCGGTGCCTGGCTGCCTCCCGTCAGCTGATGGCCGGTGCCCGGCTACCTCCCGTCAGTTCATGGCTGGTGCCCGGCTACCTCACGTCAGCTCATGGCCGGTACCCGGCTACCTCATGTCAGCTCATGGCCGGTGCCTGACTACCTCTTGTCAGCTCATGGCCGGTACCTGGCTGCCTCCCGTCAGCTGATGGCTGGCACCCGGCTACCTCATGTCAGCTCATGGCCGGTGCCTGGCTGCCTCCCGTCAGCTGATGGCTGGCACCCGGCTCCGCCTCTGCTGATGGCTGGCACCCGGCTACCTCTCATCAGCGGCGTGAACGCAGGATGCGGCAGTACACATCGGTCTCCGGCCGCCCCGGCCATACAATGATCTGATACGGGGAGCATGCGCCCGGCGCGGCCGCTCGCATGTGTGAGGCTGAGGTGTCTGGTCTGTGATAAAGTGGAGCTGGGGATTGGTGTCTGGTCTTTTGAGAGAGTGGAACCGGGTGTCTGACCTGTAGGAGTGGAGTGGTGTCCGGGGGTGTCTGACCTGTAATGGAGTGGAGCTGATGTCCGGGGTGTCTGACCTGTAATGGGGTGGAGCTGATGTCCGGGGGTGTCTGACCTGTAATGGAGTGGAGCTGGTGTCCGGGGGTGTCTGACCTGTAATGGAGTGGAGCTGGTGTCCGGGGGTGTCTGACCTGTAATGGAGTGGAGCTGGTGTCCGGGGTGTCTGACCTGTAATGGAGTGGAGCTGGCGTCCGGGGGTGTCTGACCTGTAATGGAGTGGAGCCTGGTGTCCAGGGGTGCCTGGCCTGTGATAGTGTGGAGCTGGGGTCCAGGAGTGTCTGGTCTGTGATGTCAAAAGTGTAAAGGGTGCTCGTGGGTTTTTCCTTGTACGTGGCCAAGATATGGCGGACGGGTTCCCAGGTGGCGGTAGTCCTGCCCCACCGTTATTCATTCTCCTGTATCCTATGTTGTCAAATCGTCATTACTGGCCGAAAGGGCTCTTATCCAAATAGCCAAACCAAGAAGGCAAATTGAAATCGCCTGTACCCTGATGAAAAAGTGCGGCAAAATAAGATATCTGGTTATAGAAAATATGATCTGCATACATGCAAAGGGTCTTTTCTATGCACTTTCATGTGACGGCCATCCGGTGGCAGTGTGACCCTGCCAATCAGCTGCTGGCCAACCGTCACGCGTTCGGCCGGAGGTCACATCTGGGACTGCAGCCGGGGGCTAATGAGCACCAAGCTCCCCGCCACCCGGCAGTGGGCATGGCCGATACGCAAAGAGGCCTGTAAGCTTTGATAGAGCGGCAATGCCCTTTGCACACAGCGCCTTTGGAAAATGCTCCCAATACCACCGTTAGTTCATGAAAGCAATGCCGGCCGTCTGTCAACGCTGTCCAAATACGAACGCGAGGTTACAGAAGTTGGGCCTACGCACAAATGTTGTTATTTCAATTATCCTTGAACGAAAATATAATTTTGGTCCCAAGAAGCACACTATCAACCATTGCTCTCGTACATTTCAGACGTTAACGTTTTGCACTTTGCCTTCGGCCATAACAGCATCTTTTTCCTACGAATGTGAACTAAATCATTGTCATTACGCAGGCACCATCAGTTTGTCTCTCATTCGGCCCGAGCACGGCCAAAACTCTGCAGAATTAGCATAGCGTAGTCCTAACATAACTAGAAAACTCCTGAATGAAAACAGAATACATACGGATCGAAGAGTAGGTACGCTGTGCTTACTTAGAAGTCCTTTGAACGAGCAATCAGTCCAGCAATCCAACGTGTTTCCACGATGGGAAGGTCAGAACTCCGCCTCAAAGTTGGTGGCCACTACATGTCGCTTTGCCCTCACTGCAACACCACAGCGCATCACTTTATTTTGTGATACAATCACGCTGGTTTCACATCGTTAACCGGTTGTGTGCTTCTCATACACCAACTGATGCGCCACAAACACGCCCACTTCAGCGAAGCGGGAATGATAAGGCAACACGTAAACACGCATCCGGGCACTGTTCCTGCCGTCACACGCGAGGTGCGCTCTTGTTTGAAACTGCTGCTGGCCGCACTGTTTGCGCTGGCCGAAAGCGCCACCTCCGGTTGAAACGCCCGCATGTGCTGCCGTCGCCAATCCGCGGCGATATTTTGGCGGATAGACCCCGCTGTGTTGGGGAAGGGGGGGGGGGCTAAGACGCGTCCCGACTCGTAAATCACCGCGCCCCGTTCGCTGCAGACAGGCCGGCAGAGGGCCGCCGGCGGACGCCGCCCGGCCGCCATTAATTCAGAGCCCTGCTTGTTTAGACGAGCCGGTGGTGGGCCATTACTCGGTCTGATCCCTCTCAGCGCCGGCTAATTAAGCGGCGCGAGGACGGCGGGCGTGGCTGATACCATCGCCGCGATGAAATGGGCCGTGCATGCACGCCTTATGACGGCCGACACGACACGCGCGGTGACGCTCTGTCACTGTCCGCTGAGCCGTTCTCAGCCAATTAACGCCACTTGGTCGGTGAGAAAGCGCGGCACGGTTCCATGACGGGTTGAGCCGGCTGCACGCGCCGCTGGCGGATCGACAAATGCAGGTGCTGTCTGGCGGTCACCTTGGACTCGGTTGGGTATGCCAAAACTTAGGTAACTAGTTAGGTAAGGACGATTGACTGTACAAGTACTGGAAAATCGAGGATGTTGAACAATCGTTTTAAAGGGTATATAATGAGTAGTAGCAACATACATAAAAATCATGCCGAAACTATAAGCCGGTGAATATCTAAACCCAGACAGCAACAGTAAGGATTTCAGCCATAGGCAGTGTTGGCCCTCAGTTTTTTAAAACAGCACACCTACAACCTGCTTTCGGGTATGGTAATTAGGTGGGATCTTGGACTTTTTAAATTGAGGGGGTCATGTGAGTCTCTTCATACAAACTGAGATTCTTCATGAAACAGGCAGATCAGGTGGCCAAAATCGGTCGCAGCAGCATTCGTCTGGAAATGGCCCCTTTAGCACGAGATAACGTTCCAAAATGGCCCCGTTAGCACGAGATAACGTTCCAAGATGGCCCCGTTAGCACGAGATAACGCTCCAAAATGCGCGATAATGCCACCGCGTTCCAGAATCAGTAGATGGAAAGACGTCGATCTCTAACATGCCAACACAAGTAGCTCATTTATACCATTTAACGAGTAAACTTAGAGTTTTTGGCTATGACATTACGATTATATGCTGTCAAAACATCACACCTTAGGGCATGATTAATGCGTGGCTTGTAGTTTAATGATCCATAAAACTCCATAAGTTCGGGCTGGAGTAAAAGGCAATAAATACCATTGATCAAATACTCATTTTCTACAGAAAGCATTGAAAAAGTTGAACAGTACCTACGTTCCACCGCTGCTAATCATTAATATAGCGGATCTCAGTAACAGTGGCGAATCTCTAATAACGCTTCCACGTTTTTGCAGTTGAAATAAATGCAGAAGAATGGATTCCATGTCAGCAAAGGAAACCCACACGGTCCCTTCAAAGCTACGTGTATTTCAGCACGCGCAAATGACTGCAAGAACACCTTTAGTTCAAAGATGGATAGAAAAAGGGCACAGCATCGGGCGGATGCGCGTTTCAGAGAAATCCGTCAACTTTAGCACTTTGAACAAAACTGATCAGATGTCCGACTGTCTGCACACAAACTGGTACCGGTTTGCATGCTTTGACATTGTTTAAATCACTGGTTTTTACCATCCGCCCGTCCCAATAACTTAGTGTTCAGTAACAATCAAGGTGCGATAGCAGTTCCACGCTTTCTCTCTTGACACGCTCCCAAAATCAATCCACTGCCGCCACGAAATTGAATGACTCCTCTTTTCTCCTGTGGAGCCTTTTGACCCCTACACTGACGATGTTCGAGGAAATCACCGTCGCCTCTGCGTCGTTCTCACCGCCAAAGCACGACACAATAGCCGGCGAACGCTTCATCTTGACGCGACACAATCGGAGCGGACTCGTTGGCTTTTTATGAGGCCGTTTCCCGACCGCCGCGCACAATAGATGCGTCACAATTTGCAGCTGGCAAGCCGGCGACAGGCGCCCGCGTGTACCATTTGTCTGTCAAGGGAAGGAGCGAGCACCGCAGCGTCATGAATAGGTGATGTGCGCCGAATATCGTTCACGCGGCGGGTGTGGCGCGAGCGGCGAGGCCGCTCACCACGGCTGGCGGCCAACCTCTGTCTGTGCGGTCGAGGATGTATGGAGTCCTGGTGCAGTCGATGCCACATTAAAACTGCTACGGACAGAGCCGCTATGGAAAGCACTTCCATTTCACTAGCTCTATACAGCACGACGCGAGTCTTGCAGACAAACCTTCTACGCGGCATAACTCGCAAACGGCATAACTGGAACGGATAAAACTTTTGCACTTAAAAATGGCTACCGAAAAGTTCCACAAGCAAAACTACGCAAAATAACATCGACGGACAAAGTTCCACCGAAAACACGGTCGCACATAAAGCGTATACGCGCCAGTTCTCCGACAGGACAACATTCCACCGGACGAGATTACACACGACTTTACTTCTACTGACGACACTTGTTCCGACACAGCTCTTAGGCGGGAGAGCTTCCACGGACACAACTTCTGTTCGATATCACCCCCGCACCACCGACTTGCCACCGTTTGAAGTTTCGTTTGACATTACTTTTAGGGACAAAGGTTTCGCTGCCCAATCCCCCGAGGGATAAAACTTCTAGAGAAAAATCCCGTTGCGACAAAACCTCTACGCGCAAAACCTCATCGTGGCACTGCTTCAGCACTTCAAAAATGACACGGATAAAAATTGGCCACCGTAAAACTTCACGGACAAAGGCCTTTTACGGATAAAATGCATGTGATTTGCATGCATGCGTCTTGGATGCACTTGTACTTACATGTGACTTGTATGCTGCCAAAATTCGTGCATACAATGTTCTGACACGACACGAGACTGCTGCTAGAGCTGGAAATTGTCCATTCCATCTGAGGGTTGAAGCTTGAGGAGACCAGGTCAGAAATGTACGTCCTCTTAATGAACAGGTGCCGTGAGTAATTCAATACCCCAGGAAAGTACGAAACTTCATGCGTTTAACACAGTAATGTTCGCGAAACGTCACATCAAAGGCACTCAAGAGCCGTTTCAGGCTGGCATTATTACAGGAGCCTACTTTGGTATCAAATCAGAATTGCACGGAACATGGGATATAACACGGTCGAAAATCATCGTTGGTCGCCAGACTTGCCAAAATAGAGGGCAAACTTCATCCCGAACGAGGTTCTGTTTCATCACCAGGTACCATTTGTCTTCTTACGTCTGCAGATCTGGTCCCAAGTACCGCAAATGTGAAATGACGAATAGGTACCTGGTGATGAAACAAAACCGTTATCGGGTTTAACAGGTACGACTATTATAATCGACTTAATAAAAAACCATGAGCTTCGCTCCCGCTTATGATCTGTTCGTCCGTTCGAGATGTAACACCAAATTAGGTATCTGCCTGACAATGCTGGAGTTAAAAAGGTTGCAACTACACACACAGCCATCATAACCGCGAACAGATTGTCGCACCGGTGCCACCGCGCGAGCAGTACTGACTTGAAACTCTACGGCAGCAGGTCTAGCGATTCCAATGAACGTCACAAAATGTGACAAAAAAAATGCGCAGGAAGTTTTGGCGGGTGATATTTTGCCATTTTGCGAAGATGCTTTGTTCATAATGATTTTACTTGTCCATTATGATCAGAAATGAAGAGCAGACGTTCCGTCGATGAATGCTTGTCGTGTGGGAGTTTTGCTCGCAGACGTAATGTCGCGTAAAATTCATCCGTAGAACATTTTTCGTACAAATGTACCTAACGTCGCACAAAAGTTTTCCTGAGGTTTGTCGTGAAGACTTTTTGTGGTTAATGGTTTGCTGCGTTCGAGTTTTTGCCCGCTAGAGTACCACGCTGATGCATGTTGGCTGCAAAGTTATAACCAACCATGGCTACCCCCCCCCCCCCTTCCCCCCTAAGGTGGAGTTCTTCAACTGCAACTGACTTGAGCTGTATGCTACAATAAAAGGAGAGGAAGGATTGCTGACAAATGCTTAGATTTACTTTTCCGTTTTGTCAGATGATTTGCTTCCAGCCACACGTATTGAAGGAAATAATTGTGCTCTTTTATCAAAAAGCCGGTCTATTTATAACTTGAATCGCCCATGCTGGTTTAAGCGTTTACAGCTTAAGTGCTTCACTACTTTTCATGGTTGTTATGTGCGTAAACGCTGGTAGGTTAGAGGAGACAGAGAAAAATGCTCCCTTAATTTAAATGGTGGACTTTTGCCCCCCCCCCCCCCCTCTCCCAAATCGCCCGCACAAAATCTAGGCACGAAATCCACATACAAAGTGTGCAGCTTTAGGTTCACTTTTCATTCAGATTTGATCCCAGCCCCCAGCCCTGATCTGTTCTTCCAATCTCAGAGACGTAGCTCAAGATGACTGCTTACCATTTAAGGTCTGGCCTTCCAATCTCAGAGACGTAGCTCAAGATAGCTGCGTACCATTCAAGGCCAGGTAAAACTGGTGTGCTCAGTGTGAGACTATGGTGTGACAAAGCGGAGCTAAATATGTTTATTGCCATTGGGTGGCACTTCCGACCATGTTTGCGGAGGTAGCTATATGTTACAGTTGCGTACGTGTTGGGCATGAGCGACGACAGCAGAAACGAACGCTCGTGATTGGTGCAGCGGGCGACGTGAACATTTGGCGAGACGTGAATTGGTGTAGGTGTGAAACGGTGCGCCACTAGAGTGCATGGTATGTTGCTGCTATCTGCCTGCTTTGAAAAAACACTCTGGCACCGAGCTGAACACCCAATTAAACGAGTTCACCAAATCCAAATTGCACTTTGAAAGAGTCACTGTACTAAACGCCAAAGGGTCACCACGCAATGTAATCACAGAATGCAAGTCACATTGCGACGTTTCCTAGAATTCACGTAATACCGGTCTCGTATTTGCATGTATTTTCCCTAAATAAAGCATTGCATGCTCTCGTACCATTGTCGTGCGAACATTTTAGGTAATTGGTGCTTTGAAAATATCACAAAGTAAACATACTGAGAAAAAACAAAGAATTTTTAAGCATTAATTTCATAATGCTGAACAAGAGGCCAAGATATTTCTCACTACTCGAAACCAAAACTCTGGGCTTTTCAGAAGGATTTCGAGAGCACTGGTATTACCGAACAAATAGGATGTGTCCGATCTGACTATGAGTAAAAAGTGCAAAAAGATGGCACTCTCCGTTTAACATTATTTTGTGTTACAATCTGTCTACCTCAGTTCAAAATCCACACACGGAATTGAAACATTCTTTAAAAGAAACAATCCCAGTGCACAGGCCTTATGTTTTTTGTGTTTTAGAAACATTGGGCGCACAATCACGCCAGTCTTTTTCAAGCACCTTCGCATAGCATAAGATCGGTTTTCAAATGCAAAACACCACAATTCATGCATACGCCAGAATTACCGTCACCACGATTTTTCAAAGCGACAGTCCATTAATCGAACGTTTAGGTGGTTTTGGAACTCTGTGTTAGAAGCTTTCAAATGGCTGGGGATATTCATCGTCCCTAGTTCCCCGACCGCTCACTTGGAGTTTGGAAAATTTAGAAGATTTCTTAGAGATGGCGACCGGCATATGTATCGCGGCGGTCATACATGGACATTGGAAACCAAAAGAATGAGCAACATGAATTTACCGCCGGCATACTGTTCCCGTTCCAAAATAAAATAAAAAACATAGGTCACTGATACAAAGACGGCTTGGACTGCATTAAAGGGAAGGCCCTGTCTGACTGTCTGATACACCATTTTGGGCCACATCTCCCAAACCTGTGCGATATTTAGGCGTCTGTACTTGCTCTAACCTATGCTACATGAACGAAATGTTGACGGCACAATAGCAGATGCACGAGAACGCCTCGCACATTTTGTTGTGCTCTCTCTCTCTCTCTCTCTCTCCTCTCTCTCTCTCGTCTCCTCTCTCTCTTCTCTCATCTCTATCTCTCTCCTCTCTCTCTCTCTCTCCCTCTCTCTCTCTACCTCTCCTCTCCTCTCTCTCTCCTCTCTCCTCATCCGTCTCTCTCACTCTCTTCTCTCTCTCTCCTCTCTCTCTCTATCTCTCTCTCTCTGCTCTCCTCGTCTCTACTCTCGTCTCTCTCTTTCCTTCTCTCTCTATCTTCTCAATGTCTTGGCCTGGGTGGCCAGAGCTACCGCCCAGAGAGCTCTCTCAAGAGAGCTCAAGTTGAGCCGTGAAAGTTTTAGACCCTTCCTTTGTTCTCAGAAGACCGGCTTTCTGTGCTTTTCCGTTCTCATCCCCTATGCAGTTTTGTGCCTCTTACCCACCCTCCTTGAAGTGTGTGAGGCAATTTGTCTTTCTTACTCTGTAGCGGTTTTCTGGTGTTTCCGGTTCGATGTTTCCCTTGCTATTGCTTTCTCTTATCACGTCCCCTCCGCCCATCTTTGCACTTCGTCTGCCTCGTTCTCGATTTTCCTTTACCTCCGTATACTTATTCGTATATCCCAATGTTCTTTCTCTGTGTTTCCCTCTCTCTCTCACTTCTTGCCTTTCTTGATCGCAATCTCCTTTCCTTCCGTTCCCCTCGCACCTCTGATTGAACCATTCTCATACCTCACGTGTGCATCTGACCAACTATGTTTAAATTTGTTTCTTTCAAACCAAACGAACATAATTTGCTGTCGTGATCGCGGCAAACCTCCAATCATTGATTACATCAACCATTTCAATTGGCCTGTTTCTAAGACACACAACGATTCACGTAAAGCTACGGCTTCTCGCAAAGCCGCCAGTCATGCTGTTCCCGTGTGCAGCGGAGACAAAGTGGACGCATCTCGTGTTCCCCGTTCCCTGGACGGAAAGCCCAGCTGAGCTCGCCACTGTGACCCGCCGGAAGCTGGAGTCGGACGACATTGCGCGTGTCCGACTGAGAGCGCCGGCCTGCGTCGCTCGTGACGTTTGGCCGCCGCCGACGGCGGGAGGCTCTCGTTTCGTTCCGCCCTCGCCCGCCGTCAGACGAGCTTCCCAGCCCCGGGCGGAGGGTGGAGCGGAGCGCAGACGGCAGACGAAACCACGACATATTGTATGAGCGTGCCCGAAATAAGACTACGCGGGAGCGCTGCAGCGCAACGCAACGCAACGCAAGTCCGTGCGATTGTCGGCGTGCTAATTTGCTACTTAGTTTTAAATGCAGGCATACGCAGAAACAGACTAAAAAGCCATATAGCAATTACATGTCTTTGAATGGTCTATTTCGAAATGATTTCGAACCAGTGGGTATAGACTGTAGATATACGCTGAAAACTTTCGCACGAAGTGTTGGTTTTATTTGCTATGCTAGCCCAAGAGAATGTTACGCGGTGGCCTTCATCTTACGTGATCTCACTGCCACCATCTTTGCCGTTTGCTTGATATTTTTTAAGTAGTTTCCATATATTACGAGGGGGTTTGACTCCATAAGTCGACCACGCCAAGTGATGCGCGGCTCGAAATGGAACCAGCTTGTGCGGGGTCTCGAAATAGGAGCAGCTGGTTCGACCACATCGAGATCGCCTCCGCCGGAGAGCCAAAGCTTGAGCTTGTGAGAAGCCATTTCTCTGCTGAAAACGCCAGCACTCCGCTAGCCGGCTTCCAGGGAAATCGCATCGATGAAACAAGAAATCTGCGGACCGTTGATGGCGTACAAGGGAGGGCCGGCGTCCAGTAAATCGAGCGAACGATTCCCCCAGGATGCTCTCAATCTCGACGGCGGACGCTGTAACGACAGCCTGATTGTACAAATCATTATCGATGGCCGTGGCCAAACGGAAACCCAGAGCAACCGAACACAAACTTCTATAAAACATCCGCTGAAGCTGACCATGTCCTCGCAAACAATAGTGTTCAGCGCGGTCGTTAATGGATAAACTTTGATCCCACGGACACTTAGGTGAACGAAACTTACGCAAGACTTTGGTTTGGAGTGGGCTCGTATCTTCGCATGCCTTATTCTATCTCTGATATGCGTGGTACATGTCGAAATCACACATTTAAACATTTTTCAGGAGCTCCATTACAAAGCAAAAGCCAGAGAGAGACTGTGTTGTTTGGGGTGTCTCTTGGGTCCGCCAGAACCGCCGGGACTGTCCATGAATCCCAGTCAAATATAGCCACGCACCAGCGTGACGCGTCCCTCGGCGAGTGACGAGCTATGCCTGCCCATGCCGTACAGTGGCCCTTCGATGAGAGCAAACCGTCGACCCTAGAAAACCGTCAGCCCTAGATAGGTCCTGGAGCGCGTCAGTCACCAGGTAGGGCCGCAAGCCAATTATCAGCCTCTACATTGAAGGCTCTGCGCGTGTGTGAGGTGGCACGGTATGCACCTGCCTCCGACTTGCGAAGCACACCCCAGCTGGGCCTGATTTCCGCTGGAATCCTAGATGTATGTTAAAGAATATAGGGAAAACTGATCCTCCTCTCTCCGGGTCATTTCCAGTCGCTCAAACCGCCAAGCTTATAAGATGGGACAGTCTTCATGAGGACTTTATGGGCAATGGCGGCACATATTTTGTATACGTTCGTTGCGTTATGCTTCTCTCGTTTGGGGTTTGTTGATGGAGAAGATTAACGTCTCTTATTTAAAGACCAAGATGCCTTGCTTAACATCCGCACCAGCATACAGTCTGTACAGCCGCTTATGTGCGCTCGTGGTGTACCTTCAGCCGACAGTTTCAGGATTCATGCGAATATACACAACCTCCCCCGCCAGTTGTGTGCAGAAGTCAGAACAATCCGCTTGGAGCAATTCACTGGTTCTGTGCCCAACATTTCAAACGTAAAGCATAAATAATGGTATACATCCACGAGATTTGCGAGCGCCGATCTGATGTCTCTAGCCGTCTGTGATTATGAGCGGAAATTAGTCCCTGCCCTGTCTGTTACTCCCTGCCTAGCTTACATGCAGTCCATCGCCGCTTTACAGCTGCCATATCAGACACCAGTCCCCGCCCCGTCAGACGTGGGGGGGGGGGGGGGTCCGCACATGCTCCCAGAAGCGGTGTTGCCGCCGGAGAACAAGGCGGAGCCGCGTGGTGCCCAGCGGCCCCGAGCAGCCGTGTCCAGGCTCGCTGCAGAGGTCTCTCACGCTGCTGACAGCCCATCTCAGCCACGTCATTGCAGCATCGCACAGCCACATGACGTGGGATGCCGAAGAAAGTCGCTCCCCTTCCGAGTGGGGACTCGAGATGAGCAGGAAGCATTCTGGACGGGGACTCGAGATGATCAGCGTGATGACTCGGATGGTCCGAGATTCGTTAAACATAACGATTTTGTGCCAACATTTTGATGAAATGAATTTTTGGCATCAGTGTCCACCGTAAGCAGTGCGTGTCGCGTGAGCCCTGCCCACTATTAAATGTTTTACAACTTGAGGTACTGCTTTTGACACACCTGCCCTGGCCTATAGTTCGTCCACGTGTGCAATATGGCCTCTTGAGCGATCGAATGTAAAACCCGGCCGTTTGCGAAGCGTGAGTTTGTGAAAACGCACCAAGAAAACTAGCTTACCAAACTCGCCAGCACGTAGACTGGCTTACTCATCTACCAGGTGGTCATATCTAGTTGCACAGCGTAGTGCAGAACGTGCTGCGCGTTTACAACATTCTTAATTGCTGCAGGCTTTGCCACCGGAACCTAGCGGTTGACCTCTGTGACGGGGGGGCAATGTGAGCAAACGCTTGCTCGCGCAATAGTTCGGCAGCTCGAGCCGTTACGCCAGTTCCACACCGATGCTGTTCACCATCGATTGAACCTATGAGACCGATGACAGCCGGCGCCTTGCTGTGGCCCGATACTGCTACGGCACGGCGTTTTACGCCCGGATTGGTGAGAACCCGTACTTAAACATCACCGCTCCTCTCTCTTCTCTCTATCTCGCTCTCTCTCTCTCTCTCTCTCTCTCTCTCTCGCTCTCTCTCTCTCTCTCTCCTCCTCCTCCTCTCTCTCCTTCTCTCTCTCTCTCTCTCTCGTCTCTCTCTCTCTTCTCTATCTCTCTTCTCCTCTATCTCTCTCTCTCTCTTCTCTCTCTCTCTCTCTCTCTCTCTCTCTCGCTCCAGAGGACAGGACGCTCCAGCGGTGCCTCGCGAGAGCAAAGCTGATGCTCCACGGCTCCGATCCTCCGGCACCGACGGGCGCGAGACGGGTGGGGGTCGAGCGGCACTCGACGACGCGTCCGCAAGCCCGCCCGCCGCCCCCGCTCGCCTCGTCCTGCGCGCATCGGAGCCACCGCGGGGACAGACGGCGCGAGCGCCGCCCCGCCAGCCGTTGAGGCGCACCGTCAGACGTGCCGGTCTCGCCAGCTTGTTCAGCGCTGTTTGCGGACCGCTGGGGTGTTGGTGTCACTGGGCTGTTGGGGACGTGCACGGCGCTCAGCGGTCTGTCTTCAGTAGCAATGCGCTCTGTTTACGTCATGGGCAATGTTGTTGCAGATGATGGAGACACAGACGCACTAGAGACGAGGCACCTCATCGTAGGCCTAGTCCTAGTGTTATAAAATAGCTGCATCGCCCGAAATAAGAAGGCACGGCCTGACGCAAGTTTTTAGCTCTGTCTGTCGCGGGCTTCACGTCCGGTATCGCTTGATCTTCCACATTTCAGCAGCGGCTTATTAGTGAGGCTGTTGCCACTCGGTGCCGGCAAGGGGTACCAGGAGTTCCGGGTGGCCCACAGGTCCGTCGGTGCAACAAATAACCAAGAATCAGGCACTGTCGAAGTTGTCGGCGGGCTTGAGGAACTTACCGCCTACCGTTCCGCTCCCATGCAGCCTTGACCCGAGGAGTAGAAAACCAACCCGAGTTCTTTAGAATACAAATGGCTCAGAGGGGCTCCAAGCCAAGTCGACGAGAAATCTCCTGATTGAATTTACTCCTCGAAAGAAGCATGCTATCAATTCTAGTCACGCCTTTACCAGATTTGCTGGATATCTCATTCATGTCCTTGAGATATTCCGTTCATCTGTCGGGTACATTCAATCCATTTATCTTTTCACAGAGAATCCATTTGGCCCATTCATGGCTGATCATACAGTGCCACGTGGTAGTGATTAGTGCCAAGTCGGGCAGTGATTGGTGCTGTCTGGCGAGTTTGCGACCCTTGCAACAGAGAAAGAGAGAGAGAGAGAGGAGCGAGAGGAGAGAGAGGAGGGAGAGAGAGGAGAGATGAGAGATGAGAGGAGGAGAGAGAGAGAGAGAGGAGAGAGAGAAGAGAGAGAGAGGAGAGAGCGAGAGAGAGAGAGAGAGGAGAGAAGAGAGAGGAGAGAGAGAGAGAGGAGGAGATGAGGAGCGGAGTAGAGAGAGAGGAGAGAGGAGAGAGAGTGAGAGAGAGCTGAGAGAGAGGAGAGAGAGAGAGACGAGTGAGGAGGAGAGAGAGAGAGAGAGAGAGAGAGAGAGAGAGTCGGCCCCAACTGCAAAGCTCTGGTAATGAAGTCTTCTCCCGCGATGTTTCTCCACCGGCCATCCACATCCCGTGAGACCAGGCTGCGTTTGAGTTATGTTTTGTCGATCACAATAATCACCTCATAACTCACCAACAAACGGGATTCCCATGGCTACATACATTACAAGGATTCCCTTTTACAAGCTCTTCAATGTTAAGGGAATCATTCCACTGCGGCTGAGCTAACTGAACTAAAGGCAATTATATAGGTGTCAAAGTATAACACACGTTGGGATATTTCTTCATTTTATTTCTGTTGACTTAAGTTTGGAAATTTCTCCGCAGGGATGGTCCAGCAATGGTCTCGATCTAAGGGAGTAGTTCTCTTACCATCAAATGTAAGCTTCCAGCACGAAGATGTCATGTTGAGAACGGGTCGCATGAAATTATTTTAAAAACCATCGTGGTGTCTTAAGAATGAAGCTTCGATGAAAATCATCTGAGAGGGTACATGTTAGCCGATGACAGTAACGCTTACTTTCAAAGCTGGTGTTACCGCAACAAATATCGGCTACTCCGCAAACAGTTAATCATGTGCCTTACGCCGGAGACTTCACGAGGCGCCGCAAACATTTCACAAGCATACTCTTGAAATGTTGCGTTCGGACTTTTGGTTCAAAACCCTTTCGGTCGTTGGAGGAGCTGTCCTTTAGCCAGCATAACTTTTATAGGCTCAATAATTGTTGGAATCTCTATGAAATTATTTCATCCCCTAAGCATTCAAGCACCCAAGCATTCAGGTTGTATGCAGCTGATGGAAACGACGAGATGTGTGAACTCAGTCGACAGGAAACCTTGTTCTTTTTTTGGAAAAGGAGACACGTGTTCCGTTTAATCTTGGGTTTCTTTTAAGTTAATTGGTAGCACAACTGTGCGATGCTTACTCGCATGCGAGTTAATAACTTCGAATATATATTATCTTAAAAGGTGTAGATTACACATCGAATATATGTCGGTGCTTACGATACCAAAAAAAAAATGCAAACCCAAAAAGGTGCGACGTATTTCGCTGATAGACAATGCTGTTCCACCGGTTTCTACTCACCGTCCGCCTGAGACGTGGTCATCCCCAGCACCACCACCACGACCACCCCCACTGCCAGCGTCTGCGCCTCCGACCCGCGCATGGTGCCGGCTCAGGTCACGTCTGGCACCATGCCCGGCGGCAGTCGCGGTCACAGGGCGCGCGGGTCACGGCCGTGCACGGTGCGCTCGCACGTCCCGCTCCGACGCTCCGCCCGGCACGTCTGACCGCCGGCGCCCGGCGGTCAGACGTGCGGGACGCCCGACGTCGGTGTGGCGGCGCTCGGGGTGTACGCACGTTCGGAGGGGGCGGACCGGGAGGTGGGCAGCCGGCTGGCGCTGGAAGAAAAGACGGTATTCGGTCTAGCACCACAGTTTGCTGCAGAAGAGAGGCCTAGGCCTATGTTAACGTACCACAATAACGAATAAGGAGCATGTAGGATAGAGGTCAATCTTGCAAACTAGCCTGTGTACTAAAGTGTTTTGAATATAATTGGACGCAAATATTTGCGAGATATGTTATATGCGTACTTACGCATCTACCATATGCATACAACTGCACATGCAGTTCGTTGCCTGACCTGTTCATTCATATTTGTCAAATCCTTCACAGAGCTCTGCAATACCAAGTTCTCGGTCTGGAGTCGAATCCGGAATGGTGGGGTATAATAGCATTTCACGTACTTTGAGCCTTAAATGTCCACCTTGAGTGATAGTTGGCATAATTGATTTTGAAGTCGGTAAGTCAGCTTCTTTACTCTAATTCTCATTGAATTTCGGTCAACTAATGTCATCCCAAATCACGGGATAGACTTGCTCGTTTTGCTCGGGATGCGATATCAAATTTCACGGGTCGCGTTATGGTAAGCTGCTCGAAAATATCCGCTGGAAAGCGGCATGCGCAGTACATACTTAGGACCCAGTGCTCGCGGAGGAGAGAGAGCGACCGTAGGGGCCGATTAAGTGTGTAAAGTGTACAGACATTGCGTACAATCGCGAGCAAGCCATGATACGCCCGCTTCCCGTCATTGTTAAGAGTTTGAGACACGTTCCAGACACCAGAGGAGATAGCAGTTGCGATGTTTTGAGCAGCTGCGACGCTCTTTTAGACTTACGCGACGAGACAACACCTCACAGCAGAGTCACTTGATCCGGGTGTAGCGTGTCGGTCGGTATCACCTGACACGTCAACAAGGCTAGAGACCCGCGAGACTCCATTTCTGTTCGGCAATAAAGGGCCGTGCGACCAAGGATCCGTTGGGCAGCCATCATTCGGGATTCACTGGGCGCTGAACAGAAGCATGAAAGTCACATGACACCCTAAATATTTACCTCTGCTTTCCGAGTTTTTGGTTGTTTTTTCGCTTACGATTGCTGGCACTAAGCTTGTATTCGAGAAGCCTCGCCACGTGGTTGATTCTCTCCATATTGTTCGTGAAAACCCGAACATGTATGGAATACACAAACACTTACAACCCTCCGAGGAGATAGATGGAGGGAATATTTCGATGTCCCTCCCCTCTCCAATGTTTTGCCGATAGCGAATAAAAATCAAAACGCACAACGCGCTGAATTTTAATTGCCTGTTCCTTGGTCTTTCTTATACGTTCTATCGAGATTGAGGCCTGGTGTTGTGCAAAGTTACTGTCTCATGCCAGGCCACTCTGAGCTCACCCTCAGAGCACGTTTGGCAACTGACAACATGTTTGAGGTTAACCAATTTTGGCAAAATTTGCGGAAGAGGTAGAACAGCATGCATCATCAAATCTACATCTTTCAGATTTTCGAAATATACAATATCGGTGACCTGAGACAGGTCAATTTTATCCTATTTTCAGACTTGGTCCCAATTTTGACCGATTGTTACAGGACGTCGATGCCCAAATATTTTACGCAACATGCTATGCATTGCTGAAGATAACGCAAATATTTCACGCTATCGAATGACCTGTACCTATTCACTCAGTGGTTTGCCATTCCATAGCGTACAAACAGACGCTGAAATTTAATGCATGGTAAACATCAGTGTTTTCACTGAAGATTACCATGACAAAAAGGTCACTGGAGGTCATCCCAGGTTTACGACCCCTTCTGACCTCCTGATGCATTTGGTCATCTTCCGCGGCTTCGAATGAGGCACCGAAGCAAGCAAGAACAAGTTCAAAATCAAATCGCGATACATTTCCTCTAAATGCACTCTGTCCCGGAAAGGTAGCTCCAAAGGCCGGCCCGCGTGACTTTAATGCAATATTCCATATTTGAACATATTGAATCAACCACCAGATATGTTGAAATAAGCTAACTTAAAACTGCTGCTGTACCTTTAAGTGGAAAAGACTGCTCTTCACAACACAATTGCTCTATTTAGTAAGCATGTATTCAGTACATCACCGTTTGATTGTGTGATGGTACCTTGCACAACACTGATCGTGAGCCAAGTGACGGACGCTATCTGAAAATTGTGCTCACGAACGCCAAATATGAACGACTAGGTAATTACATTTGTCCTGGGTTTGATCGCCGCATGGCCGATGTGATAGCAGGATTTGAGTGGCGTTATTATGGCGTCATGGATGCCTGGATGACCTTGAAATTGCCTGCACGAGGAAGTCCACGCATTAACGGGCGCGTAACTCAGAAACTAGACGGGTTTAGGTCTGAAGAGCAGGGCTGTTAACTGCACCGAATGATCTTTAATGTGGACTATTTCAGTTAAAACCCCTACACAGAAGCGGGACACCTTTTTAAAGAGCCCGGCCATGAAGGGTGGCAAAGGGTGGCAAACTCAAACAAGATGTAGCCCTTTTACATCTGGAGAGCCTTTACAGAGCTGGAGCAGGTCTGATATGCCCGCGCTGTCATTTTGCGCTTGTGTGCTCGGACGCTATACTGACTACACTGATACGCCTTCGAGTCGAGCCGAACGCTTGCAGGTGGAGTTTCTGCTACATGGGCGTGGGCCTCGCAAGGCGGTCTTCGGCCTAGCGGATTGACGAAGAGTGGGTAGATAACGGACGCGGAGGCGAGATGCCAGCACGAAGCTACCTGGGATCATCACCGACCTGCAGCATCCGATCAATCTCTGGTCTGCTGCGAGCAGCTCAAAATTTTCTGCACAAGTCTGGATTTGAGAACTTTTTCCTCATGTCATCATCCACCGGATAACGGGTGATGAGTAAAACGTGGCCGTCTGCCGCTAACGTAGAAGGCCTGAACAATACGACTCTGATAACAGATGGCAGTGCCATACCCAATCAAGCAAGGCCATCAACGCTCTCCGGCTTGACATGTAGCTCATTGCCAGCCCCTGCCAGGAAAGGGATGAATGGTGAAAGAATAAAAAACCCGAGGTCATAATCAGAAAACATATACACGATGGTCTGAATAAAGTAAAGCAAGCTATCACCGCATGATTTTATCGTCACGGACGGAAGGCCAAACAGTGAAAGCTGTTTGTCCGAGGAGAGTGATGCATGTGCCGTGGCTGCGTCCGAGCTCAACAGCACATCCATTGTTTTGTTTTTTTACTCCACCAAGCGTTTGAAACGGACATTTCTGTTCTCGGATAACAGTGAAAGCGGCTCACAAAGGTGGGCTCTGCCGTCTGTTCTAACCGTGGGAAGAACGACCCGTCCATTGGTTGAGGTGTCAATGGAACGCCGACGAGACCAGTCTCCGGGAGGCATTTGTGCAGCTGGTGCAGTCACTGACACTGTTAGTCAGGGCTCGGGCAGATCAGAAGCCTGCTTCCGGCGAGGTCGAGTTTCTGCCCGTTGTTGAGGTTTTGTGCCAATCCAGAGAACGCTAACGAATCACTCCCTGAGGCTTACACCGGGCTTAACAGGGACCAGAAAAATCTTGACGGGCTGACATTCGGTGTGCGTACAGGCAGAGCTTGCCCTACAATCACCGGCAACAAGATTGACATCATGCCGGGCGGTTGATCGGGATTACCACGAGTGCTGCTCCAGTGCCTATGCCCTGACCAACCACCAGACAGCCTGATAAAACCCGTAAAATCAAGCGTTAAATGCAGCGCGCCAGTGTGGTGGCAAGCGCTAAGGGACGTGGTGGAGGTCGTCACCGAAGCCGCGTGGAAAGAAGCCAGGGGAAGCTCGGTATGGCTTCATTGTATCAAAGTCCAAGTGCCGCACCGCACTGCCAGCGTTTCGTAGCAATAGACATTTGAAATACATCTAAAAATTTATTTGAAAATTACCCGACAATTCACAGCTCAACCGACTTGAATACCGCGAGAATCGGTTCCATGAAGAGAAGCGTTGGTCCCTTCGGAACGCAAGCTTTGCGTTTCAGTTGGCTTTGCGGCTATGACGTGATAAATACGCCAGGCATTTCGGGGCTTCGAAAATTGCTGTAAATGCAGGAGCCTTACATATGCGTTACGCGTTATATGACTTGTTCGTGTAATTATACTGGTCTTTACGTGATGCTATAAATTGAACACAAAGTTTCGTATTTAAAAAAAGCAGTGGGATCCCTCCTGATAATTTATGTTGTTGCCGATATAAAGCGCTGCGTAACGCATCGTCGGACATTCAAACGATCAAGGCCGAATTAAATTTTAGCTTTCGCCGGTTTTGAGAGCATCTGCGTTTTTTTCTAACGGAATGCCTATAACGATTATAAATACAGCAAACAATTATAAACGAAATACTAAAGTATTTAACATGTAACTTAGTTTAATGTGCACCAAACTTGGTAGTGGTACGATCCTCCCCAAAAATTGAGACACGGTAATGCCTATGTGACGCCTTATTCAAAATTTCCCTTTCAACATGCTCCGCCGACTCCGCGGTAAATGTTCTATATAGCGAGAACAAAGGCAAAATCGGATCAGATGAATGGTATCTAAAGACAAAACATGAATTCCTGCGGGAAGTACAGACGACAGAGAGAAACAGCATTGCTTTTTGCGTAAGAAGGGCATCGTGGTGGTCTTTAACCGGAAATGTTGACTGCGCCGGTGCAGCGCACTGTGCTTACTGTGCACTATTCTTACGGCCGTCTGAGCGCAAAAGAGCCCCTGTATTCGGTGCGCCGACAAAGGCCAAATGTATCCTTGCCGCCGGGTTAGGATGAAATCTAAAAAAGTTTCCATGGTGCCGTAATGCACGGAAAAATATATCTACGGAAATGTTTGCTTGCGTTGTTTGACGAAATGTGTTACCATAGAGACATAATAACTATGTGTGGGGACCTCATGCCAAGTTTTGCACAGTGTGCTGATTTTATTTTTGTTTTGTTTTGTTTTTGTTTGTTCGTGTTTCTATTTCTGGTTGTCTCCGTCACCAGTATTTTCTGTCGAAGGCATATTTGGCACCAAGCTTCGCGTGAATGCATACATTTTTGTCGCCGACCTTATCCACAAAGTCGGCGGGTTTTACCATCCCCAGGGAACTGACTGGACCTCTGATGTACCATGTCCATGGGGCTAGAGGCGCAACCAAGTAGGGGGGAAGGGGCTGGCTAAACTTCACTATAATAAGAAATCCATGACTTGCACCGTTGTTGGTCCTGCTTGCCAACGTCCGCAGCGCAGCGAAGCATTGTCCTGTGCCAGCGACGCTCCTACGTAGCCATAGCAGGCTTTGCTGGAATGTCACCAGCGCTAATCTCGCACCGGCTGTCAGTCGCGCGGAGTCTACGCCTGCGCATCTAGTCTCGTGCCTAGAGATTTCCACTCAATTTGCGCATTGACTGGACCACAAGACGTTGCTGAGCGTTATAGCACTCATGAAGCAGTGGTCCTGTTCAGAATACTTGTTCATAGGGAGTTATATCCAGGCTGCCGGAGTCATATCCAGGCAAATCCAGGTAAGGGCGCTCACGCCCAAAGTTTGAACATGCGGAAGCGCTGCGTCGATGGAATACGACATATGGAGCGTGAATACGACACATGGAGCCGGAATGCCACACATGGAGCCGGAATGCGACACATGGAGCCTGAATACGACATATGGAGCGTGTATACGACACATGGAGCCTGAATACGACACATGGAGCCTGAATACGACACATGGAGCCTAAATACGATACATGGAGCCGGAATACGACACATGGAGCCTGAATACGACATATGGAGCGTGAATACGATACATGGAGCCGGAATACAATACATGGAGCCGGAATGCGACACATGGAGCCTGAATACGACACATGGAGCGGGTACACGACACATGGAGCCTGAATACGACAAATGGAGCCGGAATACGACACATGGAGCCTGAATACGACACATGGAGCCTGAAAACGACACATGGAGCCGGAATACGACACATGGAACCGGAATACGACACATGGAGCGGCGGGACCGTGAGACAGAGCGATAGGACATCAGGAGGCCGAGCATTAATGATGAGCTGAAGATGCTTGGGACAGCCGGCCGCCCAAGCGCCCAACATGTTTGTCATAAATGGTCAATGCACCACCATCTATAGTCTGAAATCGCACAGCTGCAGCCAAAACGCTAGCCACGCGTCCGACTGTTTCATGGAAATGTTTACTCAGATGATAACCTCGTGTTCGAGCCATTAATTCGTCAGCTCGTAACTTCGGTGGGCAGTAACTTCAGACTTTGTGCCGTGACAGCTCCGTGTTAATGCCGCGGCGCTTCGCATCTTCAGGCCAGGTCTGGGACTGCGAGGTCATTTAAGTGGTGCTATTGTCGACTCAGCCTAAAACACAATCTAGGTTTCACAACTGTGACAAACACTTCCACCTAGGCTGCTAAAATATCGCAGGTGTGGCATGCTGTTGTGATTCTTATGATGCCGTTTTTTGTCAGAAGTTTCTCGTCACCTTGTAATGCCTGCGATATATTTGCCTCTTTGGGGAATCCAATGCTATGCAGGCATCACGGGCAGCGCTTCTGTTGTGGCAGCGTTTTAGCCCGCCTTGTTACGTTAATTACACGTCCCAACTTTTGCATGTTTCTGGGAAAAACCAAATATATATTTTTGGCTAGTTAGCTCTGCAAAACCTCTCCCCAGTTGCGTCTCAAAGTACTTGGCGTGGACAATTGGTGTGCTTGTTGAGAAGAAGCTCCGTGGACTTACTTCATCAGGAAAAGCTATAGGTGGTCATCAGCTTGCGTGCAGATATTCCGAATTGGGGTACTAAAATGTGTACGATACAATTGTGCCAAAATGTTTGATGATTAAAATGTTGCGCACCAAAGGTATCACGCATTTGTGCAGCCTAAGGGCATCGCGCAAAACTATCCTACTGCTTCTAGATCAAAGCACCCTTGAAACTTGGAAGGTGTATTTACATGAGCGGCTTGCGTGATGCAGGAATGTGGCCTACATTTATGTTTTTCGGGGCGTCTTCCCGCCAGGACGTCTACCACAAGCGCGACGTCTATCATCAAAGCGGCAAACTTTTGCCTATAGGTGGCAGCACATGCAGAACAGTGCGATGGTTTCGTAGATTTACGACCACGACGTACGGTACAATGGCTTTTGTGACATCACGCAAGTACTGATGCAACCTGCTCACCAAACCAGAAAAAAGCATCTTGGATTCTCCATAGCTTATCGTGAAGTTCCAGTTCCATTTAATTATTTTATTTTAAAAAATTGATGCGTCTTTTGGCAGCCATAGCGAAGCCCCAACGGTCAGATGCCTCGTATCCAGCATGATCCGACCGGTCCTTTTGCATGTGCAGTCAAGCACCGGAAGCGAACATTTCTGTTGGATATTTCACTATAATTACCTCTGTCCTGTATGTGTTCCATTCGCCGCCGCGAATCATTTTTTACCAGGCGCGATGAGTCATCATCGGGCAACCCGCACGCAATGTAAGTTGCTATGTGAAGAGTGTTGCATTCAAGCCAAGAAAATAGCAGTTACAAAATCTTTTTACAAAAAACTATGAAAGGCTTCCTCGCCGAGCTGTTACGGTGTGTGTTTTTGGCACCCGCCTTCGGCGCCTAAGCTAGCTCTGATTGGTCATGATATCCCTGAGCAAACGACAACCGCTTAGTCAAGGAGCTTCAGAGTCGAGCAGCTTCACTATGAGTCAAAGGTGGATTAAGGGGTGTGGATGAGACGCCCTAACTTTGGAAAAAGCCAACATTAGTTCCATGGCGTTGCATGACGAGACCCAGCTCGCCTGTTGACTGACTGCATGGCTGAATCATACTGGACATCCGATCGAAACTGTGTTTCCTCACAACTGCAGTGCAAACATGTGCATCATAGCGACTGTTACCTGGTCACCTGTGAATGCATGTTTGAACAAGCTTGGCTTCCGCCCCATCCTGAATCTCGGCTGTAACATGTGACTGCAACAAAATGATACGGAAGCTTCAGGGCCTCCTCCTTCGGATTAAGTCAATTATAGACATGCTTATCCAACCTCAAGGTCATGCCAGAGCCACATCACAAAGTTCCGAGTCCATCGGATCAATCACGCCAGGAAGCCAAAAGACTGCAATCTATTTAGTGTCATTTCGCTGGCATCAAGGACAATTTAGCCGCCAGTAGTAGGTCAGGGTCTTGGCAACAAGCCGGCCGATGGGTTCAGACATCAGACGAACAGATAGTCGACGTCTGCGGCGAGAACTTACCGAGAACTGGACGAGTTTAAGGTCAAGGATTACTGTTTCGTCAGCGCGCTGTGTCAGATGCAGGCCCAACAAAGGTGCTTAATCGGGCACATGCGGCCTGTTGTGCAGAGATAAAATCGAAAGTGGGCAGATACAGCGCTTACAGTATGTTCAAGCGACATTCGGTAACGTTCAAGTATGCAGGCTCACGTCCACGACTTCCATTGGAGGTTTAATACGCCCATCCCCGTAACGTCACTCCTGGTTGCTTAGGCCGATCGGACCAGCTCTACCTCGGCTCATCGCGGCCACGAAGGGTTGTCTGGCTCGACCGTCTTTGTTCTCGATGTAAGGTGAATGCGTGAGCAACTAACGGGAGCCATATTGATGGTAACATGGTCTGGATTGGCTCAGACGGCTGGTTGACTTGCATGATGACTTGAGCAGGGGAGTGCTTGGTCCTCCTCGGTCTGTAACTGGTTTAAAGGAGGTGCTGTGTCGGAGCAGAGGCACTGCCGTCGTATAGGGCATAGCATTTCTGACTCCGCCGTGAGGCGACAAATCCAGGTTACGGTGTTTTGTGCCCGCCAATGACATATGCCTGAAGATAAAAAATGAAACTTATCTACGACGGACCAACAACTGTTAAAGGAAAAAGGAAAAAGTTAGGTGAGATGCAATTCAACAGCAATGGTATCAAAAACACAAGAAGCTAAAGACAGATCAAGCAATCAACAATAAATAAACAGGAAACAAAGGTAACTTTCAAATTGAAACAGTGGCAAGCGACAAACAAATATAAGCAGCTGGTAACAGTTCAAGCGGTGCAACGGACAGAATGCACACAAAACAGTTGTCCAAAGAGGGCATATTTCGCAGGTCAGCTGACGCATCCTCCACCGGACGAGGAGAAAACAGCGTCTCCCCACTTAAGTAAACTAGTGGGCTTGTGCAGCTGTGTAGACCAGGCAACAGTAAGTGTTTCGGTAGATCTTGTTTTGGGAAGCATGAAATATTAGGTTATAAATCACAGAACAAAACTAAAAACCGGTTCAAACCGGGTCATCTTGTTGGCAACCTAGGGCTTCAGCGATGCCAACACACAACACCAACACACAACACAACACAACTGTAATGGCAGACCTGTTTTTAGGACCGTTCTCAGCAACTGTTGTCAGACTTCGGTAACCAGACAAAGGTGAAGACGTTAAACCATGTACACGGCCTAGGTGAATGTGCTGTCTACAAATGCTTGGAAACGTCATTATTATCTGACCCATATAGGGGCTTGAAATTGATCTGAAAGTGGCTATTTTGGTGCCTTTTGAGTCTACACATCGAGTGAGCCACACTATGATTTAAAGCGAAAACTGACGATAAAAGTTGCACATACATATAACTTAGTCACTTTGACCAATACGCATCGAAAAAGTAAAGGATTCTGTAATACTTTGGCAAAGTCACCTGAAGCGAAAACCACTCGAGATAAATCGATTTCGAAGATTGAAATAAGCGAACTTTGCCAGGCAAATTCGAACCAATTTTGGAGCAATGGCATGTGTGAAGCTGTTCACGAACGCCTCATTGCAACCACTTTAACTGACACCTTATACAACTCCCATGTTTCAGTCGATTGATAAAACTGGTTTGCAGTGGGTTCTCACAGGCGACTGATATCATTCTCTCAGGTTTTGGTACAATCTACAGGACTGCTAAAATACCTAACGCCACCTCGTTCACCCACGTCGCAAGAACCCATCTGCTGCTCGCAACCTGTTCTACATGGTGAACTATCCGAAACCTTGGAGCAGTCGGTCAGTGGGGTAAGACAAATGCAACTCGTGGCAGGCCTCTGAGGGAAGGCCCGACAAACCCGTCATATACGTGAACATTATTCTGTTGCTATCGAAGACGTCCACGGCTTCTATACTGTTTTGCACTTCGCCCACTTTGACATTGCTTGTAATAAACTTCTTCCCATCTCGACAACTTTTCTTTGGACATCTTTTGTATTGACTCTTAGCGATGTTGCATCCCCTATGCTCCCCCTGGCTGGCTTAATGTACCCCGTTACCTGTTGCATAACATTTCCTTTTTCTTATTGCCATTTTATTTTTCAGTGCATTTCCTTTTACTAGATTTATTTGTGCCTCTTTTCTGGTGATCTGGTGCAATTGCTTAAAACACAATGCCTAGATCAACAGCAAGGTCATCTTTTATACGGCTTGTCTTCGGGATAAAAACATGCCGTTTCGACATATTCCCAGAACGCCAACCAATGTGTGACACACCTTACAGCTCTTCCGACGAATCGAATCGCTTCCTTACTTCCCACGCGTTCATTCTTCCGGTATCGTTTGCGCAACAGGCATCTTGCGGCGTTCTGGGTACGGCGCGCCCGGCTTTGCGCTGATTTCGCACCTGCGCGGCCAGGTGTCGGCGGCAGTGGTTTGTCGGATCGGGGTCAGTGGGACAGCGTGCGGGCGGGGTGCCGGCGGCAGGAAATGCCGTGATGCCGCCGCGACCCTGCCACTGCTGCCGGCCAACCAAGGTCAGTCATGACGCGGCGTTTGTCGGCAGGCCAGCGTGTTTTGCCGAGTGTGAATCAGAGGCGTTCATCCGGACGGGGCGCTGAAGATGGGTCCTGGGTCCGTTATCTGCAGCCGCGCTCACGGCAAAGTGGTGCTAGCCGCGTTTACAACGCAAATGAGTGTTGCCGCAGGCGCGGCTTAAGGTTTATCGCTGAACGTTCGACGAGGTCGACGGAAGGTTATGGTTTAATATAAACTGTCAGTGTCATTGCCGTACGCTGCAGAAACACAGGCCGTTGCATTCTGTCCGGTACTAACCAGAAGTGCCGTTTTCCGGAAGTTCTTGTTCAAAATCCAGTCCAAAGTCCAAAGATGGACCATATCTCTGTCAGACAGTGTCCAAACAATCAGGACTGCTCAAAAACTTCAAGTTTTTTTTACGTCAATTAGCAACTACCAACGACCAATAACCCCGGTCACTACTCCCGTAGCTGCATTCCCTTACTGGAATCGTATGACAAGAAAGAAAATGATCGTGGGTAAGTGATGTATATTGCGGGCTTTCGTGACATCAACAAATCACATTTACTATTTCTGCCCGCTAAGCTTGGCTGTCACTCGCCTATGCGACGGCAGTTTGGTCGGATAGTAGGTGGTGAGGAATCGTAACCAGGTAAGTTATAAGCATTACAGGCTCTCCTGAAGACACTAACATCGATGCCTCTTTTACCGATTCCCTTTATTACACAAGCTGTTGATCCTATCTTTCAGAAAGTAATGTGTTCTCATGTGCCCTAACAACAACTCGCTCAACCTTCAGAATCTTTTTTCAATAACAGCGTTACAAAAACCCAACTATTTTTGCTCCCGTGCATCCAGTTTCCAGACAGCACTTCAGAAAATTTTCGAATTCCAGAAACTGTGAGTACGAAGGTTCCTATGGTACTGACCTGCGTTGTGTACGTATCCTTAACTGCCGCACTTCGCGAAAAATATATTTCGCATTGTTTGTTTGTTCCCCGCGGATGCTGGCCAGAGCAAGCATCCATGAGTGGCACGGCGAGTCGGTTGACCTCTGTACAGGCGGCCCGGAGCAGTGGACACAGGAGCCAGTCTACATTGCTCCAGAACAACAGACAAAATGCCCATGAAATGAGTGATGTTATCGCCGAAACGTTTTGACTGGTTTCTTTTCCGACCGTTTTCCGGTATTAGTTGGCCATAGGAGTGACATCAGGAGGCTTGGCACGTAACGACGCCCCCCCCCCCCCCCCCCCAGATCTTTCTCAGTAGCAATGAGTCGTTATGGCGGCTGAAGATGTAACCGGCTGAAATGTCGCGCGTACAGTGCCACCAACGCTGGCCGGGACAGTACTCTAGATTATTATTCGGTTTCTGCTGACACCGTTTCTGAAGCATTTTGTAAACACATAGGCAGAATGAACCTTAAACTATTTTTTAGTCCTTGACAACACCGTGAAGGCTAACGCCTCTTTGCTTGATGCAAACGTAGGCTATATACGTGTGTTTAGTGCTAGTCCAAAGAGCTGGGATAGCTGCAAAGCGTCATTAATTGGGGGTAGAGGGGGAAACTGAGCCCAAGTTCGACGGGGGTTGGGGGATGTCGGAACTCCGCATTTATGATCTCATCATGCCGTCACAGTCACCAATAAAGTTAGCTCCTCCCGCACGGCACCTCATTTTGGTGGCAGCCATACGACAAAAGGTTGTCATTGCTGTCCGCTAACACTGGACAAGCCTCTGACCATGATGTATTCGCCAACCCCCAGCTGGCCAGTCCACCCGATGACTGATCTACAAAACAGCGTCGGGCACTCTTCTGCAAGTCCTTCAGTGAAGCTGATGGCTCTCCCTCTCCGTCAGTTTTCACGGATCTGAATATGAACTCTGTGCCTTGACTACGGCGGCTCAGACTCTTGGTAAACTGAGAGCTCATCGCACCTGCGGCACTGAGTCCTTGAATCCACGAGTCCCTGAGTTACCGAGTCCATAAGTCCCTGAACACATGAGTTCATGAGCCTGACGGGTTGATTGAGACAGGTGTCACTCAAGTTCGAGAAGACATCTAAAAAGTGAGCACCAACAGACAAACCCGAGCTTAAAACATAGAGCATACCAACTTCGGAACATATCGAAAACATCGGCAGCTTAAAAAAATGTCTGCCTTTGTGTCATTCTGTTTAAGGTCAGGTGACTGAATCAAAACGCTGATTGAACTCCGAACCGGCGCCTTCGTTAACCGTGGTTTGTATTGCAGGGGAATCGAACCCCGTACCTCTGGTTTCCCAGACGCGCAGTGGTTAACGCAAGGGGAATCGAACCCCGTATCCCTGGTTTCCCATACGCGCAGTGGTTAACGCAGACGCGTTAGTCCACTATACTACCGGCACCCCCAGCTGTGAAGCAGTTCGTGCGAAATATGGCCTCTCACCATGCGTTCATGGCGCATCAAAGGCACTATCTGCGAATTCAGCCGTGATTCAGCGCATTTCAAAGCTCTATTTGTGTCATGAGAACGTACTCACCCAGAAACAGCCCGAATGTTTTTAGCGGAAGCATACAACGCACCGTGACGTTGCCATACGCATGTCGCATATAGAAACGCACTTTACCTGTACACCAAACACACGGGATCGGAAACGAGAGGCATGCGGATGCTGAGACAAAGGAAGTCCACGGACTGGAGCGGCGGTGCGGCGGCACCGGCGGGCATGGACGAGGTCGCGGACTGTGCGTACTATGCGACAGCGTTTAACAGGGGATCGCGCCGCCCCACCGTAGTCCAAGCGGCCGCTGCCGACACGTAGACCACGTGATGCGGCCGCGCGGTAAGACGGCCGGGTCACGTGACGTGTTGTTGACCTTGCGGGGAGGGGCAGGCCCTTGTGCAGGATCGGACGCCGTATTTAAGAGCGGGGACGAAGATGTACGGCAGAAGTGTGTGCGTGCTTTCCGTGTGAGGTGCACGGTTCAGAGATGGTGCCGCAGACGTGGAACGCAGTTGCTCTGCTGATGACGGCATTGGTGTTAGTCTCGGACGCCATGAACTGTGAGTTAACCTGAAGCTTGGGTGACATTCGGCACACCTGCAAACTGACGGCCAGTTTGATCATGAAGCTGATGTTCGGTTTAGCAGCGACAGCCAATGCCTGTCATTCATTGCCTTGTCGGTGGCGGACAAAGGCTACGGAGTGTCGTTTCCTGGCGGAAAAAATGATCCTACCGCCAGAATGACACAAAACAAAGATTATTTCAAGTAAAGATGGGTTAAATAATTTCCTTTTCACGAAAAATGGAGAGAATCATATCAGCCTGCACTGCCACGTGTAATTTCTTTCCTGGATCAACGTGATAACAGCATTTAAACGTGCTGAACTGTACCGCTGTTTCTGTAGTAGCACGTCACATAGTGTTTTTGGTATTGATAACATACTTGTCCGTATCAAAGCACCAAGTCCAGCTCTGGCCGTACGCGGCACACGTTGTCTCGAAAGGCGAGGAAGTGCCATCAGCTTCCTTAAGTGGATGCTCCGGTTGATGACAAACCGCGCTCGCTGTTCGTCTGCTGAATTTGTGATTTCCATGCCACTCATCGAATGGATGATACGTTCTGGCGCCGCTGTTCTTCTGGCGAGCTTGCCCCGTGGACAGACACCCCCCTAACCCTCGCCCCTCACCCACTCCCCCAACGTTGCTGCCTCAAAGCGTGCCATGGTAAGAGACCCCCAATGTCGTTGTTACAGTGGCGGATGTGCCCTGTGGCAGACCCTGCCGTCGCTGATGTTTCAGTGGCGGACCTGGCCTGTGGTAGACCCTGTCCTCACTGTTGCTACAGTGGCGGACGTGCCCTGTTGTAGACCTTGTTGGCACTGTTGTTTCAGTGGCTGACGTGGCCCGTGGTAGACCCTGCCGATGCCGTTGTTACAGTAGCGGACGTGCCCTGCGGCGAGCAGCAGATCCTGGCCGCCCGCCTGAAGATCGTCGGAGGCAAGGCGGCCTACCACGGCGAGTACCCGTGGGCCGCCTCAGTGCAGTACAACAGGAAACACTTTTGTGGGGGCACCATCATCAACCGCCAGTACATCATCACCGCCAGTCACTGCCTGCAGGGGTGAGGAAGTTTACCCCGTCGTCTTAAGCGCGTATATCACATTGATGATAGGATTCTGTCAAGGTGCAATTGTTTAGCTCCCACAGCTGTTGTTTATCGGTCGGGCACGCTTTGAATGGTTGCCCGTTGCCCAACGTTGCCCGCACTGCCACAGCCGCTTCAAGTCATTATAAATAGGATGTCATTTAAACGTCAGGCTGCGCTGTTGTGCCCGATGATAATCGAGCTACGACGGTAGCACAGCTGGGTCCCGCCGCCAGCTAGTGCGTGCGGAGGCCACACCACTGTACCCAAATCAGTGTGACGATCAAGAACATGTGACGATAGTGCACCTCCCGGCAATCACCACACAGCTGACACCTGGAGCCGGAAATGGCGCTGGGCTCAGCCGTCACATCAGCCCTCCTGGCGGCTGGCGCGGTCGACGACGCACGTCACCTGACCGGCCTCGCCGGTCATGTCCGCGGAGCCGAGCCGGCGCTGACCTCGCGCCGTGTCCGCGGAGCCGAGATGTCCGCGGAGCCGAGCCGGCGCTGACCTCGCGCCGTGTCCGCGGAGTCGAGATGTCCGCGGAGCCGAGCCGGCGCTGACCTCGCGCCGTGTCCGCGGAGCCGAGATGTCCGCGGAGCCGAGCCGGCGCTGACCTCGCGCCGTGTCCGCGGAGCCGAGCTGTCCGCGGAGCCGAGCCAGCGCTGACTTCGCGCCCTGTCCGCGGAGCCGAGCCAGCGCTGACCTCGTGCCGTGTCCGCGGAGCCGAGCCGGCGCTGACCTCGCGCCGTGTCCGCAGTCGTGCCCGGCTGGATCTCTCGGTGGTGGTGGGTGAGCACGACCTGACCCGGGCCGAGCACTCCCAGGAGAGGCACCGGGTGGCCAAAGTGATCCGCCACGGCCAATATCGCTACCCCAGCTTCCAGAAAGACATCGCGCTGCTCCGGCTGAGTGACAAGGTGAGCTGCGCCAGGCGGCCGCCGCCTCGCCGCTCGCGTTAGTGGCAACGGCGCGCTCCGGCGCCGCTGCCAGCTCCGGCTCGCAGATGAAGTGGTGTGCGATCAGGCCTTTCCTTGTCGCCGATGGCGACGGTGGCTTAGCGTGTTCAGTGCCGGCGCATTTCTACAATTGGTCCTTACTCGTGGGTCTTAGAACTGGACTGCGCTCGACGTAATGACCATTCAGGAACGTAACACGAGCATTGGGGAATAAAATTAGAGTGAGCAATCGTTAAGCGCTCAATTTTTTCTACTAACCCCGTTTTGAACACAAGTACCTATTAGTTCAAGTGAAACGCCTCTGCGCTGCTGCGACAGTCACGGTCCACTGTGGTTGCTTCGCTGCAGCCTACCTTCAGCTCAGCTGACTCCCGCGTCCGTTCCAGATCACCTGGGACCAGTACAAGCAGCCGGTGTGCCTGCCCAGCGTCGGCTCGCCTCCCGTGCAGGGCGACCCAGCCACCGTGGCCGGCTGGGGATGGCTCGACGAGTACTCCAAAGGTCACTATCGACAACAATCCCCAAATATCGCTTGGTGTGGCCTTTGTCAAGCGTTGGCACAGTGTGGCATACTGGCTCCTAGCTTACGACATCAAGCGGCATACGCCATCTTTTACAAGTATAACTCGGAGCGGCAAACGGAAGCGGCGGATACGCCTCATACGCCGGTGTTTGCTGTTAAAAGTTCACCTGTAACCCGGACGTTTAGCAAGTCAGCACTGTGGCAATGTCGGTACATTAAATCCTTTGGACATAAGGTGCTGACAATGCTGCCGTAAGGGGTATTTGGAACAATGCATTGGTCAAAAGCGCCATTCCATGCGTAAGCGTGCCGCCATGGCTTTGGCACAAGAAGGCCGTGTGTGGACATGCGCTGCGTACCGACGCCACGTGCTCCGCCGGTAACGCAGCATTCCCACGTGCCGACGCAGGTGGGCAGCAAGCGAAGGTGCTGCAGCGGGTTCACGTGCCCGTGGTGACGGCCACCACGTGCTCCAGCTGGTTCAGCGAGGCCGAAAGAGGCGTGACCGTCAGACGCGGCCAGCTGTGCGCCGGCTACAAGAGCGGCGGCAAGGACGGCTGTCAGGTCAGAGAACGACAAGGACAGCTGTCAGGTCAGAGGGTGGTGTCAGATCAGCGGGCTGCGCGTGGCCCTGTCAGGCCAGAATGCGTCATGTGTCTCTGTCAGGCCAGAGTGCAAAATATGTCTCTGTCAGGTCAGAGGAGGCACGCAGCTCTGTCAGGTCAGAGGGCTGCACGTGGCTCCGTCAGGCCAGAGTGCGACATGTGTCCCGGCCAGGTCAGAGGAGAAACGCAGCACTGTCGTGGCTCCAGTGCGATCCCTTCGCGGTTCTGCCGCCGTCCCGGTATGGTTCCGGTGCGGTTCCATTACTGCAACGGCTCTCTGGGCTGTGTGCGCGGTCAAATGCATTCACCTGAGATTAATACGGCGGAGAGCGCTGCATTAACAGGTCTGCGCCGGATGTAGCCGGCACCATCACGAACACCGCATAGGTGCAGTGTCCCGTGCTATGTTGGCGCCGCACGAACCCCAGGCAGGCGGAGCTGTGCTGACTTGTGACGCCTCCGGTTGCAGGGCGACAGCGGCGGTCCCCTCGTGTCCCGGCGGAACGGTCACTACACACTGATCGGCGTCGTATCGGCCGGCATCGGCTGCGCTCGCCCCAACCTGCCCGGCATCTACACCGACGTGCACGAGTACCTCGACTGGATCGTCGAGAACGCCAGCGGCAGCTAACCGAAGACGCTCCGGCCAGCGGCCGGGCGGTCTGCTGTCAGAGCGGCAGCACTGCCCGGCGTCGTGACGGCGAGTGTGGAGGCGCCGGCGCCCGCTCCGTCGTGTTTGTTGCTTTAAAAATGGGCAATTCTATGACACCTGGCTAGTTCACCGCGACTGAAAACGCGACCTTCGACGGTCGCTCGTCAAGATCTCACGCCCGTGTCCATAACCGTCATGTGACCGGGCTTTGCTTGTCATCCAGAGCTCCCGGTACGCTCCCATGTGTCGGTGCGGCCTTCGGCCGCTCAGCTGGGGATGAGCATGCCGCACCTCTCCGGTGTTCTCCGGACTGTCGACTGCAGTGGCAGCAGGGGCTACGTTGGCGTGCGGCGATACACGTGGGCTAGCTGCCTCACCGCGGGCATGCACAGGTTATTCAGTTGTCGCTGGCATCCATGTCTACCTAAATTTCATGCAACATGAGGACGAGTTACAGTCAAAGGAGTTAATTCCCGTCCATGATGATTGCTCGTTGACAGCTACCTCGAATAAATTGCATGAATTAGCTCATGAGTTAATTACATGGCTTGGTTCCTAGGTAATTACATTTGTGTTAAGTAAGATGTGGATGCTGCAGCGCTGGACCTAAGCTCGTGAGGAGACCATCATTCAGTTAGGCATGTGGGGAGAGTTCGGGAGAATATTGCAAGAGACTGAAGTGCCTCCGCAGCTAAGACAGAGCGTTCGCATCTCACCGTGACGGCCCTGCACGAAGATAAACACCTGTCTGATCCCGTCCGTACGCCACGCACCGAGCACGACGGCAAGTGTGTGCCATCGTGCCGAACCGGGAACGACGGCAAGTGTGTGCCATGGTACCGTACCGGGGGCGACGGCAAGTGTGTGCCATGGTACCGTACCGGGGGCGACGGCAAGTGTGTGCCATGGTACCGCTCAGGTCTCTGTTACATGATGCATTAATTTAAAGGGAGCGAATGTCCAGTTTAGTGCCTACTATTGTGTCCATCCGCGATGCCCCATGTCTATTTGATGGTGTTTGAAATAAATTGTTGCTGTTGACGAGTGCGGATGACCGGGCTTTACGTCAGACCGGTTGCGATTTATGTGAGGTCAACGCACAGAGTGGCGTAGCTGACGAGTTGTGTGACCATTGTTTCGTCCTGTGAATGATGTGCGCACGCATTACACCAAATAAAAGGCGTAGATGAGTAAAGGTTTCGCCTGATATCAGGATTCATGACGTCTTACAGCTTGGTACTTGATGTTTAAAGCTCCTCTCATGCTTCAAATCAGACTCCTCATGAGTGGCGAGGAACAGGAGCACAAAACAGGCTGGGTCAGCTGACCGTTCAGCTATACAGCCATCGCTGACAAGTTAACCGGTGGGAGTGGCTCAAAGACATGAAATGTTTTTGTCCTTGGTACTTACATCATCCACATTTCAGCTGTGTTGTCTTTGTGGTCGCGTAACAAAATGCAGGCGTACTTGATTCAGAGGTAAATATATCTAACAGTGAATTTCGACGGCATAGACAATGGGGATGAATGTGGAATATTTGGCGGGCTTACAGCGTATACGTTTTGAATGTCCATGACGTATTTCACGTACCCGGGAGAGTTCTGGCGTTTACATCGACTCGCACTGCATTGAAATCAAAAGGGGTGTTTATCAAGAACCAAGATTTACTACTGAATTGTGCTGGAAGAATCAGCAGGAACTAGGATCCAGCTTGAACCCAAGCGAAGAGATACAACAAGGACCTATATCCTGTCTGGGGTATTAACAGTACTACAGCAAGAGCCAAGATCCACCCTGGAATTTAGCCGAGATGTCCAGCAAGGATTCAGATTCAGCTTGGGATATATTCAGAAATCAGGCTAGAATCCCAGTCCTGGCGGGAATTCTGCTGACGATCCAGCAATAGCCAAGGTCCAGTATGATGTCAAAGGAACCAGCGAGAACCAAATCTTAGCCGGAGTTATTGCCAGGAGCCAGTGGGTATCCACACAGTGCATATCATTAGATAACTACAAAATGGAAACCCGATCCACCGCTTACGAAGGAACCACTGATGAGAAGGAAATAGCAACCGTTCTTTTCTGAGCGAGCCACCGACAACCATAAAAATGGGTCTGTCGTTTTTGAGGAACCAATGGTAACCACGAACCCGTGCTTGGTCTTTGTGACTGAACAAGCGGGAGCCACAAACCATGGTCTGATGTTGGTGACGGAACTAGTGGAAATAAGAAACCAAGGTCTTGTGTTCGTCAAAAGCCAATTTTGACTGACTGTAGTGAAGGCTGGATGCATTGTGGGAGCACGATTCTTGTCACACGCGACGATGAATGAATTATGGACATGTGCTGTCAGCCAGGCCCTATTAGGTCCTATGGTAGCGGTATGCGGGGCAAGTCTCTGTCATCTCTACGCTCTCTTTGCTCTAAGGAGGGGGGGGGGTCCCTTAACGGACACGTGGTTCACGATATCATCGCTACATATGTGCAAGACAACTCCGGCGTTTCCAAACCTGTGGTTAATCGCTGCTTCGAAGATACTGGATTGGCCCGAATGACCGCTTACAATGTCTTAAAGAATCTGCAGAGAAGAGGGATGTTCGTTACACCGAACACCTGATTAGACCTACACCAAATGAGACACACTTGATGTCTTTTTAGAAATCCACGGAAATGCGGTAAAGCTAACCATTTGGATGTGGATCTAAACGTGTTTTACCCCTTAACATGAATTATTGTCGACTGAGGTTAAGCTTTCTGGCGGCTATTGTGATTTCATCGACCCAGTAATTTCAGTCCTTACCCTGGGTCTCTCGAGATGCATGGCCTCAAAATGGCTACGAATTTGTTTTGTATCAACACGATTCCATTTCACATCGGTTGTTTGTTGTTTTTTTTTTTTTTGGCGGTTCTCTGTGGTGAAACGCAGGTGTGCATCAGCCGAAGTGCATGCTTTATTTGCTTGCGTCTTAGGTGTTATCGTTAAACCATGCCAGGCCGCCTGTACCAATGGGTTTGGCTTAATGCGATGCACAATGCCCTTCTTGGCCAAGCACACTGGACACAAACATTTCTTATCTGGCAGCATTAAATATATATGGCCCAATAAAGAACAAAATTTCATGGACCAAGCAATCTTGTAGCATCTAGCCGTTTCAGCCACCCTCGATATCTCGCACCTGTAACATTTACAGTCTCATGGCACTTCAACCTCCTTTTATCATACATGACCCGCTACCATGATACAAATATGTAAAGATCGTAATCTTCTCACGGTCATTTCAACCCAGACTGCCTCAACATGACGGCCCACTGCTTTCTTCGCTCCGCCCCCCCCCCCCCCCCCCCTCCCGCCCCGGCCATTTTGAGCCATTTAAATGTCGTTAAATCTGTAATTTTCTTGGGACAAAATGACTGTCATGCATTGCTCGAACGAGGTTACTGGAACGCGAAATGCGATAGGCCTAGATATGACACGCCAGTGATAACGATATGATCTTTTTCATGTACAGGTAAGTAGGCCATGCTTTCTCAAACGACTTTGCACTGTAGCAAACTAAGCCCTTTTTCGGTGTGCAAGAACTTTAAAAAGAGTAGCTCACTCGGACACATGCCTTTCTTCAAATGCATGGCATCAGCGCCTTTTGGAAAACACACAAGCAACGGCACAGATGGTGGGCAGCATTTTCATCCACACCCATTCCCGGCGGCTCTTGGTTTTCCTGCTTTGCTCGGTAGATAGCATCCCATGTGTCTCGGGCAGTTCAACATTTTTTGGACGATGAACGGAATCGATCCATGGGTGCTTCTGTTTGATTGCTTATTGCGACATGATTGCAGTTTGTTGAGCAAGTTCTTTCGGCTCAAAGATATACCCAATTAATCTGGAAAAATGACAACTCAGGCCACGACCAGTCTTAACGAATGTGGTAAAGACTTGGACGCAAAGCTTTGGCGATTATGTGGCTTAAAAGCAAATCAAAGCTGCAAATACATTTTCAAGGACGATCCGGCAACATATCGCACCGGATCAATTGAAACCATGGTAAAGCACTGTGGCGTGCACCGTAGACGCACGTGCGCCTACGGTGCACGCCACATGTAACCTGTGTGACATGAGCTATGTACTCGCTGCAGGTGTTCTGGAAACATAAATCAGGACCGTGGCGAAATATCCCCTAAGCCTTGAACAAGCCGCATGGCCTTGGGCAACACCTGGCCATACCAGTGCATCGACTCATTCACCTTCTGCTGACTCTAAGCCAGCTCATTACCTGACCTCACTGGAGCCAGCGTAGTCACCGATCCCACGAGATGCGGCACGGCAGCTGGTCTCACAAGACCCAATGCAGTAGCCGAACCCACCACTTACTGGTCAATCGTAATTAATATCCACCAGTGAAAATTGGAAAACCGAGCTATGTGAAAGAATATGATAATAGCGCACCAGTGCCCGTGGATCCATTCTGGAAATATAGTGGAGGGCTGACGCGATGAGTATCTCTTTATTTATATTATTTCTTCACTGATGTATTTGTTTCAGGTACCATTTTGATTCCATCGTTATCATTTTGTATTACCGTAGTTCTATATCTATTACCTTTTGTTACATTATCATCAAATATTTTCATGCACACTGCATGTATTGTCAAGTACAGAACAGAGTGGAGGAGCCCCTGCCCCCCCCCCCCCCCCCCTCCTTATCTGCTGCCGTGCTTTGAGACCCAACTGCAGGCATTGGTTTTAAATCAATACGATAACAGACGTGGTCAGGAAACATGCAAAACCATAAGGAGTGAAAAACCAAAGAACAGACAAAAACATTTTCCAATTTCCTAGTATCCCATCCCCCGCCCCCACCCCCGCAGCAACAACGTTCAGAGGCACCGTTTCGCCAGGGTGAAATCTCCATAGCAACCAGTTTTTGGCGTATTCTGCGGGTAGGCTGAGTCCTTTCCCACAGTTCAGCCTCCCCCTCCAAACTCATTTTGCGAAACTACGCTCCTGGCGTGCTGCATACTCCCTGAGCTCCTGGCGCCTCGCTTAAGAAAATCCTGGTTGCGCCCCTGTTCGGGGGCATGCAAAATGATGTATACGAGAACCAGAAATAATGGAAGGGTAGAAAGGGCACGGGAGAGTGTATCATCAAGACTGTATATTATATCAGGAAGTACGGAAAAGTTGTATAATGTTCAAATAGTATCAGAGTGATTTATTCAAATCATGCAATGGATGGCAGGGTTGAATCACTCAGCTGAAGCACAGTAGCACTCACTGCCTTTCAGTCTTACTTCGGCCGTGAACGCGCGCACAACTTGGGATGAGCGCCACAGATCAGGTTTTTGAATGTCAATGAAAACTATAGCGATCGGTGTAGATGTGTGTTTGAGGGCTTACGGTATAACAAGGCCATTCTGAATGTCATAATGAGTGGTGCACAAGTGCATGTGTCGGATGTACCGCAAGCCATTTGGCGTCTGCTTGCCAAAAATTTATGGATGGTACGAACTTTCTTCTAAGATGTTGGGCAGTACATGTTGCATCAACTGTACATGGGGCATGTTGTGTCAGAGATACAACGCATCGAATATATGTCATTGATTGACTTGCTGCCAATGATTGAATGACATGATTATCAAAACTTAATGTCACCCAGAAAACGAGATGGTGCTTACACTATGTCTGTAGACCTAAAATTTCTAACTGAACGACTGAAACTGAGGTGGCCGCAATCGTAAAAATCACAGATTGATATTAGGGGAAACAATTATGTCATGTTGCCACGACGAAGAATCATGAAATAGCACGGATGGGCCATTTGGTATATATGTCGTAGCGCATGTAGCTTGCTTGCGACGTAACTAACTCCATGACAAAGAAAATATAAGCTTAACTTCCTCCACCATGTGATACAATTTACCCCAGGGGGGGGGGGGGGGGCGAGTTGCCTCATTGGAAACAAGGTCATTTAGACGCCATTCACCAAAAACAAAGACGTGCTCTTTGTCGCTACATATAAAGCTGAAGGCTATGCGTGCCTGCAGATCTAAGAATCTCAGTCCTGCCATCGCTGCTTAAAGTAAGAGGGAGCTCAGAATAAAAGCTGATGCATATCTCCCTTCTTTCCCCCACCCAGCACCATCGCTACAAAAACATTCAAGTGAACGCTGTTGCGCCGCATCAAGATAAGCGAGACCAAATGTCCGCCGCCCCTCCCCGTCTCCCAAGAGGATATGCCAGGACTAGCGAACATCCAATGGCAAACACGGAGCTGAAAACACCAGCGCACTCAGCTGACATGCAGCAGTCTGACACCAGCGCACTTAGCTGACATGCAGCAGTCTGACACCAGCGCACTTAGCTGACATGCAGCAGTCTGACACCAGCGCACTTAGCTGACATGCAGCAGTCTAACATCAGCGCACTTAGCTGACATGCAGCAGCCAGACATCAGCGCACTTAGCTGACATGCAGTAGTCTGACCTCTCAAATTCATGCCCCGCTGCCTGGAGTCTGCATTTAGCTGCAAAATTGGCAATGCAGGCTTGCATCGACCGATACACTCTTTTACTTGTTTATAGGATATCAATACCTTCTTGAGAAGCATTACAATCTGAATGCACGAAGAAGCAGAAGAAGAAGTAGTAGAAGAAACACGATACCAAGTAGCAAGTAGAAGAAGCAAGTAGAAGCAAGTAGAAGCAAGTAGAAGAAGCACGATACCAGCGTGCACCAAGTGTAGTTTATGATCAAATGCGAGCTTTGCTCCATAGAGCAGAAAGTACACTTGTGCCTAAGTATACTTGGGCACTTACCTACTGATCCATAATGGCAGAGGCGCGGAATTTATCGCGCTATGGAAGGGGGGGGGGGGGCTTTGGAGGCTCAAGTCTCCCCCTTCCAAGTCCCCCAACATGTAGTGGTGCCCCATGAGCCGCTAATCCTGGACATGAAAACAGGAGCTTGTTGGGATGGCAAAAGGGTTATTAGTAGGGTCCAAGTCTGTATATATATATATATATATATATATATATATATATAATCCTCATAAATGATTTTCTAGACGTCCAAGTGTCATGCACCAGCAAAAAATTAATTGGAGGAGCGTGAGGGGTGCCGTTGTAGGACGTCATTCCTTTTGCTTGTGTTGACAAACGTGAGCCTGCAGTTAAACACCACAATGGTGCGTGTAATGTTATGTAATAATTCATAACCTAGTACAACTTCAATGGATTCGTAAATATCACATGGCGGGTAGTGTGCAATGTATGTCAAACTACGAGTTCATTACCTCGCAGTCCTACCTGCATTGTAGGAATTTGCCTTTCAAGCGTTGGGTGTTCTGTAACTCGCCCGGTTTACCTCAGTTTGTCCAGTTTGCCTGCGAGATGAAACCATTTTACAGCTGATGCCCCTCTTCCGATCGTAGACATCTGCTAGTAATTGAACATGGGTGTTGCCAATTTAGTGGCATGATATATTTATGGTAACGGCCGTTTTGAACCTTGCAAAACCGCTGACGTATTGAAGTGAGACGTTATTGGGACTGTGCACATTTGTACGCACTGATCACCGATTGCATTACGCGACCGCACGGTATGCAACGGCGAGACGGTGAAGCGCGCGCCGGCCATGCTGCAGCACGTAGGCCAACAGCGGCACGCGGTCCAGCGCGGCTGACCAATAATCGAGCATGCTGTCCGCAAGTTGCGATGAACTCTCATGAACTGCGAAGTTTTGAGCCTATTGAGCAAAACGAAAAAAAAACGTAGAATGCTTTAGGTTCACTCATCAGTCATCATCACCCGTAGCTAAGAAAGTCTATAATCGCTACTACCTGTAAGTTACGGGACGTTTCCTGTCAGGTCGATCACTTATGGTGGAGGGGCCAACCAGTGGCTAGGGAGCATCCGATTTCGTTGGCTGGCTGCGTTACTGATAGTGAGACTATGAAGAGAGCAGAGTGCGAACCCGGTAAATCGTGTTTGATCTGATACATACCAATCGGTTAAGTAGGATCCAAATCCAAATCCAATTCTTTCAACTTCTTCCAAGGCTGATCTCATCCAAATCCAATCCACTCAAAATAAGAGCCAAAGCCAGTATACCAGAGTCTCATTCGCAGCTGTCAACTGGCCATGATCTTGTTGGGACTGTACTTCACAAGCGCCCCAGTGCTGGATGTTGTATGCACCATTGATTCAGCGATTCTTCATGCCTATTTTACAAACACCGGACTGTTTTGTACATACCGCTGGACTGTTTTGCAGCAAATGGTCCTGAAAACGATTAAATGGCATATTGTAGCGAAATGTTGGATCTCAGACTATCTACTGGCTTGTTTGAACATAGTGCTTACATATTTGTTTCAAATCGATGAAAACCTGGAAACACATGAAAGCACAAATATTCATCGGGTCCGAAGCCGCTTGCTCAACCTGTTTGTTGATCCCATCAACAGCTGACCCACTGTAATGGATTAGACCGCATCACCCGCCGGATCGACCCAGCTCATTTTCCTCGTTTCACTTGCACGTTTTGAATCGAACGCGTCGTCGTCATTGGGGCGTGAAGACGCACTCAGGTGCTGAAGTTGTATGGCGTCGCCTGCCCCTCTCCCTGACAGGAAGGGCGGACACCGCGAGGACCCGAACCCCGTATCTCAGGTTTCTCAGACGCGCAGAAGCTCGCGTATATGCGTTAACCACTGCACCATCGGCACCCTTTTGAGTGCAGCGCAAAATTCACTGAAAAGAGCACAGGCGCAAAAATGCTGGAAAATATGTGTGGCGTAAAGCCGTTTCAGTTGATCTTTCTAGGCCCCCGCCAACTGGCATCTCTGTGATGACCTTGTGATGACCTTGTCAGTCGCGCGCTGGCAGCTGATATGCGGAATCAAAACATCGGAAACAGATAATGGGGGACAACACACGCACCAGCGGAACGGCCGAGGCGGTACTCCCAACCATGGAACATTGTTTCCGCATTGTCGAAATGTCATCAATGGCAGCTTCATTGCTGCAGTGGACAATATCGCCCCGGACCACAGCCGCCGGTGATATGCTGAAACTGCAATGGAAATTACCGGCGCAGAATATTGTCCAGCACGTCCCCGATGGCCGTCTCTCACGCATCTGCGACATGGACCAAGGCCACACCACTATGCGCCGGTGACATCCGTCTCTGAGTACAGACCTCGGCGTCACAGTCCGGACATCTCACCGGCGCCGACCGTCCTCACTGGCCCGCCAGAGCTGCTAGCTCGCGCGCTGCGCTTCCGCAAACAGGCGCTGCCGTGTCCGGTCTGACCTCGTGTAAGGTCACAGGGGGCGGCAGGTCGACGCGTGCGGCGCGGGACGCCACACAGTGGCTGGCTTGTTTCGCCGCCGAGCTGGCACCGGAAGCCGACGTGCAGCCCTGCAAATGCTTCCAATTCGTCCGGAAGCGACCTTGCATGGCGTCATCCGCGCACCGAGGAAGCAGAGTGAGTGTACTTAAATAAAGCTAACGATGGAAACATTGTCAGTGCAGCTACGCAGTGCAGGGAATCGGGATTGTTTGGTGTCCTGTAAAGAGAGGTGTTGTGCAAAATGACGAGACTCGTGGTGCTTTTGTCCGCCATTGGTGTGCTTTGCCAGAGCACGAGAGCGATGAACTGTAAGTACAGCTATGGATATAACCCTGTGTTTAAGCAGGGTTATACGGGGTTAAAGGGATACAGGCACCAGCCGGGTTGCGTACATCATTTTTGCCTATGGTCAACCAAAACTATTCAAACACGCTGCCTGGTACAACATGAACTTATCAGTTGATATATTGACGGGAACATGGATAGCATGACATTGTTTTCCAAATGTATTTTACATCGCATAGCGAGACATGGCACTTTCTTCGCCGAGTACCCAGAATAGCATTCAAGACTGCATTATGCATACCTATCCTACCTTGCAGGACCGCATCTCGCATACCAGCCCTGCATTAGTTGTCCCGTTTTAGCAGGACATGAGCATTATATCAGGCGAAATGATGTTGCGGCTATTTAAAGATCTCCGTACCTAGGCGGCCAAAAAAGCACCATTATAGCACGATACATGGCAACCCTCCTGTCACCGACTACCAAAGCCCCATGCCCTCACTGCGAACACGGAGTCCACGACACTTCAGTGACGGGTGGTGTCTGTGCCTGCAGTGGCGAACGTGCCCTGCGGCCGCCGTCTGGTGGCCGGGCGGCAGACGCGGGTCAAGGGCGGCCAGGCGGCGTACCACGGCCAGTTTCCCTGGTCGGCCTCAGTCCAGCACCACGGCTCACACTTCTGCATGGGCGCCGTGCTCAACGACGAGTACGTGCTGACGGCGGCGCACTGCTTCGGCGACCGGCCGGCCAGCCAGTTCACGGTGACCGTGGGCGGTCACAACCTGACCCAGCCCGAGGCGAGCAGACACAGCGTGGCCATCGCCGAGCGCATCGTGCACGACGGCTACCAGGAGGGCAAGTTCGACGACGACATCGCCTTGCTGAGGCTGGCCACAAAGGTGGGAGCCGGCGACGACGCCGGAGCTGCTGCAGGTGCGCCATGCTGGCACGCTGGAAGACCTAACTTTGTTTTGTCTCACGCACGACTTGATTCCAAACAAACAGCTTTGCAACAAGATGGCGCATGCGTGTTTCACGAGGCGTGCATAGTCACAGTCGCCGTTCTTGGGTGACGTTTTCTTTTAAGCTGTTCATGGCCGTGACCACCGTGGAGTCTGGACCTCATCAATTCCATGTGTGATTGTGACCCTGCAGTCGTTGTCGTCAGCACCAGGCTCAGTCCCTTCCCTTTGGCATTGCATCGTCAAATCATACGTTATGCCGACATATCGAGAGAGTGCTGACCATCTCAAGATGTGGCACCAAACCAAGTCCGATATTGACGTTCTCTTGGCTTCCCTTCAGCTCACCTGGAGTGACTACGTGCAGCCGGTGTGCCTGCCGCCAGTCGGAGGCGAGAAGTTCACGGGCAGGAGTGCCATCATGGCCGGCTGGGGCTATCTGGACGAGTGGAGGAGAGGTGAGGCGGCTGCCGTCACGGGGACCGCGCTACAGCGGCTCAGACACCACCTGACTGTCGGGCTCAGATTCGCTGTCAGACCTGCAGAAGCCAGCGTTTCAGGGCATACTTAAGTATCAAGGTCACGGCTCAAGTCTGGTCGGAAAAACCTTAATGACGCCGTTCCGGTCATCATTTCTGATCGAATTTCCAACCTAGAAATAGGGCGGTTGTTTGATCTGGACACGTAGGGTCTCGGGAATTTGGTTCAACTTGTGAAAATCTGATTAACTGACCAGATATTATTTTCTTCATAAAAGACCTTTAGACAGTATTAGGTGAGTGCATGCTGCTAGCACTGCGAACTGCACAGCATGTAATATTACAATCGTTGAGCCATGGTTGCTGTGCAGGTGGAACTCGTCCCGACACCCTGCAATGGACGGAGGTGCCCGTCCTCTCCAGACAGACCTGCCAGGACTGGTTCACCGAAGCTAAGAAAAGCATCAAAATAAGCGAGGGCAAGATATGTGCCGGGTACAAGGAGGGCGGCAAGGACAGCTGCCAGGTGAGATGCTGGAGAACAGGCGGAACAATTACAAGTCCTCAACATGGTGTTCTTCACTTAGAAATGGTTCACATGCATATCTGGTGATGTGTGACCGTCACGTAGCATACGCCAAGTGTTGTTCATATGACGTCACGTCACATACGCCATGAAAGTGCACAAGTGTCTGATGCTCATATAAGCGGTCTGTACCGACTAGGGCGCTGGCTCCTCTCTGCCCTCGTTCTCGCTGATTCCTGCATACTCGCGACGCCCCGTTTTACCCCGGGCACGCTGCATACGCCAGCCTTGAGTGGGCGGCCTATCGGGGTCTTCATCCAAGCGCAGGGCACATACCCCTCGCAGGAGTCCCTATGTGGGCTAAGTCTCGGCGAAGAACCCCCAGGCGCATGTAGTGTTCCCCACTATTCCCCACACTTCTTCATGTCAAAGCTACCAAATAGTTAATACCGGCAGGCATACAGGCTTGCTAGGCCCTGATGATGCCACATACTTAGCATTTTCCCGGAAGAGAGCAGCCTCCCGCTGGTACAACAGTGGACGTCTTTAGCTTTCCTTCCAGCGGTCGAGAGGCCCTCCAAACAGCGGCGGCCCTCTGGTGGCATCTGAGACACACATCCTTCTTCCGCTGACGGGTGCTCGTGCACCCCTCCCGGCAGGCGGACAGCGGCGGTCCGCTGGTGGTGCAGGTGGGGAAGGAGTACCAGGTGGCCGGCGTCGTGTCGGCCGGCATTGGCTGTGGCAGGCCCAACCTTCCGGGCATCTACACTGACCTCACCGTGTACGCCAAGTGGGTGGTGGGCCAGATCAGCGCCCGCACCAGCTTTTGAAGCGCATGTACGCACACACAGGTGAGAGGGCCGAGACGGGCGGCGGAGGCATACGATGTCAAAAACACGGGGGCTCGCGCCTCGCTGCTGAAAAACCCGGTGTGAATGATCAAACTTACAGTCTTTGGCATCGTGCAACCCTCCATAAATACAGGGAAAACTCAGCTGGGATTTGTGACGGTACTTGCATAGTTATCACAAGTCGCTTGTGAGGCCACCCCTCGCTCGCATGAGAGATATGTGATGTATACCATAAAATATCCATAACAAATGATGTCAGCAATCATGCGCATCAAAGCAACCCGGAGGTATGCTTAGACTCTCCCAACACTTCCGCGCAATCACCAAAAATACATCAGTGTTCTTAGTGTTCTTTTGTATAAACTGCTAGCTGAGATTATCGCGTTATTTCAGCCCGATGATTCCACGCGAATGTGCGCCGGATGTACAGCTGTGGCTTTATCCGACAGATGGCGGTGGGGAGCTGCCGCCGGCAGGTCGAGGATCAGCCGATTACCGTGCCATCAGATCACTGCTGTTCCGGGAGGCTTAGCTGTGTGACCTCAGCAGGGTGTGAGCGACGCAGCATGCTGACAAGACATGAAAAACTGAAAGCAAGGCTATTCAGGCATCCAACGTTGTTGGAGTTTTACGCGTTTTAGTATGATGGAGGCGTCAGACAGCACATGTGAGATCTGATGCAGCTGAAGCGCTATGACGGTTCCGGAAGCGCTCAGGATAATGCCATGCTTTGAAGGTGTGATGCAATGAACCTTGAATGAGCCTTCAGGTTCATGTGATCTCAGCCGCGCAAACTGTGGCAAGTGTGAGACTTGTTTACCGTGATGAGTATTTGTCCTAATGTAATATAGCTGAAACGAAATTATCTGTTTATTGGGCATCGTACGACGAGGCCACTAAGTCCAGCAACTGAATGCTAGATAGATGCATGTGATATACATGAAAACGAACAGTGCATGGCCAAGCTTGCTGGTGGTGGCAGTTAGATATCACAAATGCGCACTGCAAACGCGCAGAACCACAAAAGGATCACAAATCTCCCGGAACTTGGCAAAGGTAAAAAGCCTACCCTACCCACAATTCAGGAGCTAAAGAATGTCGTCGAGCCTTTCGCACAAATCTCCGGAAAGGGGCCGTGATAAAACGTCGTCGGAACTTTTTGAAGGGCCTGTCCACATGTTGATGCAGGCGGGGAAAGTACATTGATCATGCTCTGCGCCAAAACGCTGTAGAAGTAAAACCAAAAGCGTTACCTAAAACAATTTTTTACCAGATGAATGACAGTAAACTCATTAGTATCCATATATTTTATACTGCCTTACGTCTAGTGACGTCTTTGGAAATACGTGAATCTGGTTTCACGCCATCACATTGCATTAACTGGATTGAAATTCATAAGTATCACATGGTTGTCAAATTCATCTACATACTACGAGGACAAAGACCGCAAAAGAGCAGGGCTGGGCAATATAGCTAAGACAGTTTAGCTGCCTTTCCTTGCTACCTATAATTTAGATCGATCTTATTATCAAGATCACATTCACCTTGGCCTCGACCAGCTCATATGGGTGCATGCTATACAAAGTTTGATATTTGCCTGAAATCGGTAATATCCGCTGATCAGATTATTTTCCGTCATCCCTTGGAGGCAGCTTCCGCTCTGGAGGTTATCTGAGGTCAGTGACACCTTATGACATCGAATGTGCACTTGACATCTTGCTGCGGCCTTCAGCGAGTCGGCCTGCGTCGGACCATTCCTTCTAAATGTGTTCATAAAAAGTCATGCTCAGTTGTGTGCCTACCAAGACATTAAAGGGAATGTTCCACATTTGAAGATATTGAGTTAGGCATCAGATATGATGGGAAATCCTTCTTTGTAACTATTGGCAACCTTTCAAAGTTCAAAAACGACGGTAAGTAGCCTAATTTCAAAGTTTATAAAGATGGGCCCCTGTTACGTTATCGTTTGATTGCATCATGAATTGCGTTTGTGGCGACAGTAAAACCTGGCAGCATCTGGCAGCCAGACCTACAGAATACCTCAAAACACACGAAAGCTGACGCCAACCGGTCATTCTCGTCGCGGGGTCTGTGTGTGTAGGGGGGGGGGGGGAGGGCGGATTAGTGGGTGGGTTGTTTATGGATTTTTGTATTGGTGCTGGCCGTAAGAAAAGCTTTCGTGGACTGTCTGACATGCGCAACATGGCGACTGCCAACTTTATGTCAGATTAGTAATATCGAAGCACGATATGCTGTGCTGCTGCTGTTGCTGCTTTGCTGTTGATGATTTTGTCAATACTTTATTGTCGACCCATCATTGCGCGGAGTGCTGTGGTCCTGACTTTGGCATTATGTGATGTGTACAGTAATCACTGTCCTCATTGTTTACAACTCGAAATGGGGTGTCGTGCCAAAATTAACAAAGTTGTAACATTATCTCAATTGTTTGTAACTCGAATGTGGTGTCATGCGAAAATTAATAAAGTTATGATGTTGCCATGCATTGATTGTCAAAGCATTGCTATTGATATTGTAAGGATGGTAACGTTGGGCAACCGGGATTTTTTGGGCTTAGTATTATTCATGCAGTTACTACTTAACCCTGATATAACCATTGTGGTCCAACGACATTCTTACCGTAGACAGTCCTCTGGCATTGTTAGATAGATTTTTACCAGTCATTCATAAATTATAAGCTGCTATCTCATAGGCTTGACATAGAGTACTCAACCAATGTGGCACATTGTGTTATGGCAGTGGTCAATAGCTTCATTGTGGCACTATCTCCGTGCTGTACTGTGGCACGACATAATGAACAACAATATGGTTTTTCGACTGCATTCCATGCCGCTTTCATAATAAGTTCCAGCATGAAAAGATGGGTCAAGCATGTGCTCTTCTATTGATTTCCCATCTGACATATGACTGACCAAAAACACATGATACCCAATACAAATCCCTTTCAGCAAAGCAGAGAACCAATAAGTGGCATCGCCTGGTACGCCTGATTCGGAAATCCAGAAAACGCAGGTGAGAAACATGCAAACACATCCTGCACTTCATGGTCATACATGCTGCAGCCATCAGGCTGCTGTACTAAGAAATAACAGGAAAATTTTACATGTGGTGAAATGACACTGCAAACATGCTGACCTTGCACAAGGCTGGAGACATGACAAGTGCATGTAGCTGAGGTTGGATGGGCAAAATGCAAGGAAGTGATGAAGCTGCCAGTGCACACAAGTTGCAGTGACTATGACATCAATTACTCCGGAGCAATGATCGCCTGCACACAATATTTGGGAAGACAGTATAATGTGCATCAGTAATAATAAAACTATATTTTCAGAATTATTTAACAAAAGACAATTTTGCAGAGCCATGTAATGTGAGCCTATACTGAGCATTTTCATTAATGTGCTGCACACACCAGCCCCTACTGCCAAAGTGAAGTGCTGATATAATGACATGCAATGGGTTAATTCAATGCTGTAGTACCTCAATAGGTTTACAATGTTGGCATGTTCATGATGAAGTAGCAGTGCCAGTACCTTCCTTGTACATCACTGCAGCATAAGTGCTAGTGTTTCTCTTAGTTTGCCAGCATTCCTTTGCCATGTTCAAACATAAACAAAGGTAGAGGCAGGCATCAATATCAATAGGCATTAATATATCAGACATCAATGCATCACATTGTATTGGGAGTCGGCAGATTAAAGAATATCAAAACAATGTTCTCTCTCAGAAGAACAAACCTCGCACGCACACTCCCTATCACATCAATGCCAATACAAGCCACTGGCACACACCACCAGTGATCACACCAATTTCGAGCCCCCGAATCACACTTTTTGCTAAATAGGTGTGATCTCACATTTGAACGGTTCGTGGGACTATTAAATTGCAGGTTTTCTCACAATTTCCGCACAGATCCTCAGCCACAACTCCGAACTTCACCGCGACCCCCCTTCAAAACAAAGTCCTGTTCAAGGCCTGAAGTTGTACGATGTGTGTGAAATACTTAAGAAAAATAAATCTAAAAATACTGTAATGTTTCCATAGTTTCATGATGTCTTGCTAACCCATAAACCCGTGGAAGGTTCTGTGCTCCGGTACACAAGGCGCCAACCGAGCTGTTTATAAGAGATAGGTTAGTAGAAGAAGAAAAAGAACGCCAGCAGGAGAAAAAAGACAGATTTGCCGCCGCGTCTTTTTTTTGGTAGCTTCGGGAGAGTGCCCATTTTTGGGGTACCGTACTCTTTTGCATCCAGTGGTGCTCTTTTTATGGCATTGACCTGTGGCCTAGAAATAAGGAAAATGACCCCTTTCACAACGAGTGTCGCACAACGTGAAAATGCCCACGCTTGTGTTCGCGACACGAATTCAGCAGTAAAATCTTCCTAACAGCCAATCATTATCAGCGGAATGTACCACATGTGCAGCATCATCGCCTTTGTGAATGTAGCAGTGGCCATTCTGTGTTGAAGATCAACAAAAAACAGGCTGCACTATCACGGAGATCTAATGAAGCTTCTATGGCCTAATTAATCAGAAAGCGATTTTCAAGCTGGCTGTAAATAAACCTTTTTCATACTTTGCGAGCGTGCAACTCAGGAACCAGAGCGTTTTGGGTCTTAAAAGAGCATGACCGTAAACTGCATCAAAATGTCCTCAAGATGGCTATTTCAGTTAAAAACGCCATACAAATGTGAAACATTTGCCTTAATATATATCAACGCTGTTTGACACCGTTCCATTCCACGCGTTTGAGAGTTCAACAGACGTGTTCAAGCCCAGTTTTTCAAAGATTAGAATACATTTACCCACGTTGAAGTGAATCTCTCATTCAAAAGCGATAATGATGTTATGTTCTTCCGCATGTTCGCTGTGCACAACCAACGTCTATACGTGACAATCAGTATGTGACAGTGTGCGCTGACATGATTAAAATGGGTGTAAAAGTTGGTACCAGTGAGTAAGATAAAGCATAAGAGATGCAGCGCAAAAGAAGATCATGCTCGTTCACCCCAACTGACGTGAGGCCACTTGTCGTGAATGAGATTCACTTCGGCTAATTACTCATGCATAATCTCCTTGTTGGATCATAATACAAGCATAATCGCCCTCCTGAGGCTTGCCACAAAGGTGGGAGCCGGTGTCGACGACCGGAGCTGCTGCAGGTGCGCCATGCTGGCACGCTGGAGGGCCTAACTTTGTTTTATCTCACACGCGTTTTGATTCCAAATCAAACAGCTTTGTAACAAGGTGGCGCATGTGTGTTTCACGAGACGTGCTTAGTCACAGTCTCCGTTCTTGGGTGACAACTGCTTTATATCTGTTCATGGCTGTAACCACCGTGGGGTCTGGGGCTCTGTCGATACTATGTGGGTTTGTGGCCCTGCAGTCGCTGTCGTCAGCACCAGGCTCAGTTCTTTCCATTTGACATTGCATCGTCAAATCATACGCTGTGCCGACACATTGAGCAGTGCAGACCACTCGACCACACTGTGGCACAAAACCAATTCCGATATTGACGTTCACTTGGCTTCCCTTCAGCTCACCTGGAGTGACCACGTGCAGCCGGTGTGCCTGCCGCCCGTCGGAGGCGAGAAGTTCACGGGCAAGTGTGCCATCATGGCCAGCAGGGGCTATCTCGACGAGTGGAGGAGAGGTGAGGCGGCTGCCGTCACGGGGACCGCGCCACCGGGGGTCAGACATCAGCTGACTATGCACGCACACAAAGCTGAGAGGGACGGGACGGGGGACGAGGCAGACGATGCCGAATGCACATAAGTGTCCTTTACAAGAGTAGGAATGTTGTCAAAAAGCTGTTCTTGGTTTATGCCAGACCACATCTAGAGTACTATGTACAGGATTGGTCCCCCTGCTTCCAAAAAGACCTAGATAGTCTGGAGAGAGTACAAAGAAAAGCAAGTAGGATCATAAATAGCATTGGCAGCTTACAATGAAACGAAAGGCTTAAAGCTGTGGAATTGTATTCATTGAAATATCATACACTTAGGTATTGAGGTATTAAAGGTGATAGGTATTATATATATAGGTGATATATATATAAAGGTGACAGAGGTATTAAAGATTATGAAAGGAATAGACAAGGTAGATCTACAAGGAGCGCTGGAAATTAGGTCGAGACTTAGAGGAAATCAGTTTTAATTAGCAAAAAGTATTAGCAGGAACTATGGAGAGGCAGATTCATTGAGTTGTAAAGAGTGGTTAGTCATTGAAATGGACTGCCAAACATTTGGTAGGAAGTCCCTTCCTAGTAACATTTAAAAGTCGTTTGGACATCTTCTGTTAATCTAAGGGTCTCATTTAGAGCTAAATTCAGGCAGGTCATGTGGTGAGATTGTTCAAGAGTGGCTGAGGGACCCCAGGGTAGGCCAAATTCTATAGAATTGTGTGATTCTTTGTTAGTTTAATGCCTATATATGTGTGTGTGTATATATATATATATCTATATAATATATATATACAATATATATACACACTACATACACACACATATATATATATATAATATATATATATATAGATATATATATATATATGTGGTGTGCGTGCTGTGCTGTGCTGGCGTGCGTGCGTGCGTGCGTGCGTGCGTGACGTGCGTGCGTGCGTGCGGCGTGCGTGCGTGTGTGTGTGTGTGTTGTTGTGTGTGTGTGTGTGTGTGTGTGTGTTGTGTGTTGTGTGTGTGGCACGGGGTTTCGCGCCGCGCTCGCGAGAAAGCCCGGCGTGAACAATCCATGAATGAAGTAAAATGTCATCTTGAGTTTGTGGAGGCACTTGTGTAATTAACATAAGTGGCTGCTAAAGCGAGACCCTCGCTCCCATGCCAGATGTGTAATGCCATAAAATAGCAATCACAAATGAAATTTATGTCAGCAACCATGCGTAGCAGAACAACACATAAGGCATGTTTATGAATACCCCAGTGTTTTTCCACATCTCGAAAATAGATCAAGTGTTTTTTAGTGCTCTTTGTATTGCAACTACTAGGTGAGATTACCACATCATTCAGCCCGATGGTTTCATGGGAATGTGCACCGAATGTATAGTTGTGGATTTATCCGACAGATGGACGGTGAGGAGCTGCCGCTTGCAGGTCGAGGACCATCCGATCACTATGCCACCAGCCCACAGCTGTTCCGGGAGGCTTAGCTGTCTGGCCTCAGCAGGGTGGGAGCAGTAAGACAGGGTGCGTAGCAGGCTGGTCAGGCATGAAGGAAGGGTATTCAACCATTCAACGTTGTTGGAGCTTTACACGTTTTACCATGATGAAGGCATCAGACAGCACATGCGAGATGTGATGAAACTGAAGCGCCACGAGGATTTCGTAATAGCTCAGGATGATGCTATGGTTATGGAGTCGTGATGCAATCAACCTTGCACGAACTGTCAGGTTCATCGATCTCATCCGTGCAAACTGTGACACGTACAAGATATGTCTACCGTGATAAGAACTGGCTCCAGTGCAATATAATTGAACCGAAAGATATCTGTTGAGTGAGCATCACAGTGATTAGCCACATAGTGCAGCAAATGAAGATCAGCTAGTTTCACGTGATTAACATGAAAACAAAACATACCATGCAAAATTTTGTTGGTAATGACAGATGTCACAACACCGGCCTGCAGGGGCCTACGCATGCATATACTTTAAATGCATAACATACAACGCTATATCATTTGCGTTATTGGCTGCGCCAGCTTCACGTCCATATGTTTCGACATTAAACATGCCAGTTTGCATAGTAATAAAGCATGTGTTCGGGTCCCGGTCAAAATGCTCCGTTCTGGTTCCGGGTGGGTCCCTCCCATCTCAACAATTTAAAGCGCCCACGATCCAAAATTTAGGAGGTAGCCTAACACTCTACGTGAAATCTCTTGCATCAGGTTGAGATTTTTGGTTCGTGGGTCTTCACGTCCAAATCCGGGTTGAACAATGTCAATTACATACGGTTCGTCCGCAAGTACCTTCAGAGCTCCTGGTGCAAGGAGCCTTAATGTACATACCACTTATAAGCAAACTGCCAGTGGTGCTCACATCAGGTTATTGTCCATATTTGATCTTGAGTAGGTAACGATGGCGAAAAACCTTCAGGGTCATTATTCTAACATTGCAATCAGTACCAAGTGATGTTCTAGACGGCATGCCCCCAAAAGCAAATTACATATTGATCAACGGCAGTTGGGGTCAGTGACCCGACATTGATCAAGCTGCAGTAAGGCATCTGTTGACATTGCAGTGATCCAATAATTCAAAATAAGCACAAAAACCACATCATAAAGCAGGGTTTTCAGCAATAAAGCGAGTCCGAATTGCTCTGATCTGACCTAAAAACATGACTCAAGATCAATGCAACTATAGCAGATCCTACTTTCAAAAGTGCAGTTGTCTAAAAAATCATCCAAAACGGTATGACTTCGTGTAACACTACGTTTTTGCAGCATGTTGAACACTTCATGAAACTGTCTTTGTTGACAACCAGGGCCTGACTTAAAACTGCCGTAGGTAGGCAACCTGCAAGGTACATTCAATTTTGTATGAGCGGCTATGCTATTCCATTGTTTATATGCGTGCAATGTTTGTTGCGACTGTGTCTCACCGTTCGGAAGTTGTTTTAAAAATATTTTGCGGCGTAGATTTGACCACAGAGCATGTGTTTATCGGTTTTCAAAATGTTCGGTCCTTCCAACCAGTTTTCGTTGCGTGCATTGATCTCTATCGGTCAATCTAATTTTTTTATAATTTGTAAGATTTGTTTCCGCTGAGAAACCTCACCACGCTTGCAGTCGCATTTATGTTCCCGTATCGCACGCAGATGCAAAATGTGAAGCATTAAATACTTGTAAAGAGACGCCCAGTATGTCACCCAAAGCTTTTCTGTATTTTAGCAGCTCCTCACGCTCCACAGCAGCTCCTCACGGTGCTTCTCCCCCCCCCCCCCCTGCTCTCCGCACGGTAACTGCCGACCGTCGGGGGCCACGAGCCGGGGCCGCCCCCGAACCCGACACCACCACGCGGCTGCGGCGCGCACTCGCCACACCCCCGCCCCAGCAGAGGCGCAGGACACAAAGCACAACTGTGCCACAAACAATACTTTCACAAGATGCGAGCAGATAAAATGACACAGCTTCAGTGACGCACGCATACATTTTGAAGGGGTTAGAAACAATAGTCAAACGCAGCTATTTCCTTCATTTTCGCTATACTCAGCCAAATGACAAATAACATTACAGGATAAAATGTTAGATGTGCCTGAAAACAGCTTGTCATTACGACAGAAAATGCACATTTTCTTGGCGTAGCTCCCGCAGCACTGGCAAAGTTTCCACATCTTTTAAAAAGAGCATATGTATGTGCACGTGGCTTTATATAGAGATAAATATCGTCTCAACATTGTGGTCAAAATATTTTGATATAGCTGCGTGCGATATGGATAATTTAAGTTTGTTTTTGTCAGGGGGTAGTGTTCTAACTCATTTTGGAAATCGTATCAAAACATAAGAAACTAAGCAAGAGTAAAATTTTCACCCCTCTGGCGTAAGCCCCACGTACCTCTTTCCGCATGACATGCTAAGGATAACGGGTAAGAAATAAATCGGAGGCAAATCAGAAGCTGAAGAATATCATCGAGCCTCTCGCACAAATTTTCGACAAGGAGCCGTGAGTAGATGTCATCAGAACTTTTCTATCTTTGGAGGCGGGGAAAGTTCATAGAGCATGTACCCCGCTGAAGCGCTGTAGCAAGTAAAACTAACAGCGATCCTTGAAAAATGATTTAAATGATGAATGACAGCAAATTCTCCTAATCATAGCTTTAAGACAACGTCACGATCAGTGGCGTCTTTTGAGATATGTGAATCTAATTTGACGCCGTAACATTCATCAACCGGGTTGAAATTCAAAGCGCAGAATGGTTGTCTTGTACATCTTCTTGATGCGAAGGCAAAGACAGCAATACAGCAAGGTTGGGCAATACAGCTAAGAGAGCTTAGTGTTTTGTTTGCCACCTATAATTAGGTTCGATCTCATCATCAAGAAGGCTTGTATAATTCTGAACATTTTAATTCTGATCTTTTCGAATATTGAAGTGCGGAATTCGGAATTTTTGAAAATGTACCTTGGTTGATGTTACATGACCCATAAACTTTTGGTCACCTTTAAATGGTGTCTGAATGCCTTTAAAGTGCTTGTGCGTCTCAAGAGCGCCCTAGCATATGCGAATCCGTGGACAAACTCGATCAAGTGCAGGGAAAAGAGAAGCGTTTGTCTTGTGCATGTCGTCTACGTTGAAGAGTTATACATGACTGACATGACCCGTGCTAAAAGCGGCCAGCATTTGTCGCTGTCGGAGGTACCGGAAGCCGCCGTGTAGCCCTGCAAACACTTCCAATTCGTCCGGAAATGACCTTGCGTGATGCCATCCGCACGCCGGGGACGCAGAGTGAGTGCATTTAAATAAAGCTGACGATGGAAACATTGTCAGTGCAGCTACGCGGTGCAGAGAACACGGATCATTCAGCGTCCTGCAACGAGAGGTGTTGTGCAGAATGGCGAGGCTCATGGTGTTTTTGTCCGCCATTGGCGTGCTTTGTCACAGCACAGCAACGAAGAACTGTAAGTACAGCTGTGGAAATAGCCCTGTGCAGACGTCGAGTAGCAAAACTTAGTTTTGCCTGTGGTCAGCCGCTGTATTCAAAAACCCGTGTCTGGAAACAAAA
>NW_023596136.1:13208041-13222896 GCF_011947565.3 Pollicipes pollicipes | reverse complement strand
GGAGCCGAGCTGTCCGCGGAGCCGAGCCAGCGCTGACTTCGCGCCCTGTCCGCGGAGCCGAGCCAGCGCTGACCTCGTGCCGTGTCCGCGGAGCCGAGCCGGCGCTGACCTCGCGCCGTGTCCGCAGTCGTGCCCGGCTGGATCTCTCGGTGGTGGTGGGTGAGCACGACCTGACCCGGGCCGAGCACTCCCAGGAGAGGCACCGGGTGGCCAAAGTGATCCGCCACGGCCAATATCGCTACCCCAGCTTCCAGAAAGACATCGCGCTGCTCCGGCTGAGTGACAAGGTGAGCTGCGCCAGGCGGCCGCCGCCTCGCCGCTCGCGTTAGTGGCAACGGCGCGCTCCGGCGCCGCTGCCAGCTCCGGCTCGCAGATAAGTGGTGTGCGATCAGGCCTTTCCTTGTCGCGATGGCGACGGTGGCTTAGCGTGTTCAGTGCCGGCGCATTTCTACAATTGGTCCTTACTCGTGGGTCTTAGAACTGGACTGCGCTCGACGTAATGACCATTCAGGAACGTAACACGAGCATTGGGGAATAAAATTAGAGTGAGCAATCGTTAAGCGCTCAATTTTTTTCTACTAACCCCGTTTTGAACACAAGTACCTATTAGTTCAAGTGAAACGCCTCTGCGCTGCTGCGACAGTTACGGTCCACTGTGGTTGCTTCGCTGCAGCCTACCTTCAGCTCAGCTGACTCCCGTGTCCGTTCCAGATCACCTGGGACCAGTACAAGCAGCCGGTGTGCCTGCCCAGCGTCGGCTCGCCTCCCGTGCAGGGCGACCCAGCCACCGTGGCCGGCTGGGGATGGCTCGAAGAGTACTCCAAAGGTCACTATCGACAACAATCCCCAAATATCGCTTGGTGTGGCCTTTGTCAAGCGTTGGCACAGTGTGGCATACTGGCTCCTAGCTTACGACATCAAACGGCATACGCCATCTTTTACAAGTATAACTCGGATCGGCAAACGGAAGCGGCGGATACGCCTCATACGCCGGTGTTTGCTGTTAAAAGTTCACTTGTAACCCGGACGTTTCGCAAGTCAGCACTGTGGCAATGTCGGTACATTAAATCCTTTGGACATAAGGTGCTGACAATGCTGCCGTAAGGGGTATTTGGAACAATGCATTGGTCAAAAGCGCCATTCCATGCGTAAGCGTGCCGCCATGGCTTTGGCACAAGAAGGCCGTGTGTGGACATGCGCTGCGTACCGACGCCACGTGCTCCGCCGGTAACGCAGCATTCCCACGTGCCGACGCAGGTGGGCAGCAAGCGAAGGTGCTGCAGCGGGTTCACGTGCCCGTGGTGACGGCCACCACGTGCTCCAGCTGGTTCAGCGAGGCCGAAAAAGGCGTGACCGTCAGACGCGGCCAGCTGTGCGCCGGCTACAAGAGCGGCGGCAAGGACGGCTGTCAGGTCAGAGAACGACAAGGACGGCTGTCAGGTCAGAGGGTGGTGTCAGATCAGCGGGCTGTGCGTGGCCCTGTCAGGCCAGAATGCGTCATGTGTCTCTGTCAGGCCAGAGTGCAAAATATGTTTCTGTCAGGTCAGAGGAGGCACGCAGCTCTGTCAGGTCAGAGGGCTGCACGTGGCTCCGCCAGGCCAGAGTGCGACATGTGTCTCGGCCAGGTCAGAGGAGAAACGCAGCTCTGTCGTGGCTCCAGTGCGATCCCTTCGCGGTTCTGCCGCCGTCCCGGTATGGTTCCGGTGCGGTTCCATTACTGCAACGGCTCTCTGGGCTGTGTGCGCGGTCAAATGCATTCACCTGAGATTAATACGGCGGAGAGCGCTGCATTAACAGGTCTGCGCCGGATGTAGCCGGCACCATCACGAACACCGCATAGGTGCAGTGTCCCGTGCTATGTTGGCGCCGCACGAACCCCAGGCGGGCGGAGCTGTGCTGACTTGTGACGCCTCCGGTTGCAGGGCGACAGCGGCGGTCCCCTCGTGTCCCGGCGGAACGGTCACTACACACTGATCGGCGTCGTATCGGCCGGCATCGGCTGCGCTCGCCCCAACCTGCCCGGCATCTACACCGACGTGCACGAGTACCTCGACTGGATCGTCGAGAACGCCAGCGGCAGCTAACCGAAGACGCTCCGGCCAGCGGCCGGGCGGTCTGCTGTCAGAGCGGCAGCACCGCCCGTCGTGACGGCGAGTGTGGAGGCGCCGGCGCCCGCTCCGTCGTGTTTGTTGCTTTAAAAATGGGCAATTCTGTGACACCTGGCTAGTTCACCGCGACTGAAAACGCGACCTTCGACGGTCGCTCGTCAAGTTCTCACGCCCGTGTCCATAACCGTCATGTGACCGGGCTTTGCTTGTCATCCAGAGCTCCCGGTACGCTCCCATGTGTCGGTGCGGCCTTCGGCCGCTCAGCTGGGGATGAGCATGCCGCACCTCTCCGGTGTTCTCCGGACTGTCGACTGCAGTGGCAGCAGGGGCTACGTTGGCGTGCGGCGATACACGTGGGCTAGCTGCCTCACCGCGGGCATGCACAGGTTATTCAGTTGTCGCTGGCATCCATGTCTACTAAATTTCATGCAACATGAGGACGAGTTACAGTCAAAGGAGTTAATTCCCGTCCATGATGATTGCTCGTTGACAGCTACCTCGAATAAATTGCATGAATTAGCTCATGAGTTAATTACATGGCTTGGTTCCTAGGTAATTACATTTGTGTTAAGTAAGATGTGGATGCTGCAGCGCTAGACCTAAGCTCGTGAGGAGACCATCATTCAGTTAGGCATGTGGGGAGAGTTCGGGAGAATATTGCAAGAGACTGAAGTGCCTCCGCAGCTAAGACAGAGCGTTCGCATCTCACCGTGACGGCCCTGCACGAAGATAAACACCTGTCTGATCCCGTCCGTACGCCACGCACCGAGCACGACGGCAAGTGTGTGCCATCGTGCCGAACCGGGAACGACGGCAAGTGTGTGCCATGGTACCGTACCGGGGGCGACGGCAAGTGTGTGCCATGGTACCGTACCGGGGGCGACGGCAAGTGTGTGCCATGGTACCGCTCAGGTCTGTCTGTTACATGATGCAATTTAAAGGGAGCGAATGTCCAGTTTAGTGCCTACTATTGTGTCCATCCGCGATGCCCCATGTCTATTTGATGGTGTTTGAAATAAATTGTTGCTGTTGACGAGTGCGGATGACCGGGCTTTACGTCAGACCGGTTGCGATTTATGTGAGGTCAACGCACAGAGTGGCGTAGCTGACGAGTTGTTGACCATTGTTTCGTCCTGTGAATGATGTGCGCACGCAATTACACCAAATAAACGGCCGTAGATGAGTAAGGTTTCGCCTGATATCAGGATTTCATGACGTCTTACAGCTTGGGACTTGAGTGTTAAGCTCCTCTCATGCTTCAAATCAGACTCCTCATGAGTGGCGAGGAACAGGAGCACAAAACAGGCTGGGTCAGCTGACCGTTCAGCTATACAGCCATCGCTGACAAGTTAACCGGTGGGAGTGGCTCAAAGACATGAAATGTTTTTGTCCTTGGTACTTACATCATCCACATTTCAGCTGTGTTGTCTTTGTGGTCGCGTAAACAAATGCAGGGCGTACTTGATTCAGAGGTAAATATATCTAACAGTGAATTTCGACGGCATAGACAATGGGGATGAATGTGGAATATTTGGCGGGCTTACAGCGTATACGTTTGAATGTCCATGACGTATTTCACGTACCCGGAGAGTTCTGGCGTTTACATCGACTCGCACTGCATTGAAATCAAAAGGGGTGTTTATCAAGAACCAAGATTTACTACTGAATTGTGCTGGAAGAATCAGCAGGAACTAGGATCCAGCTTGAACCCAAGCGAAGAGATACAACAAGGACCTATATCCTGTCTGGGGTATTAACAGTAATACAGCAAGAGCCAAGATCCACCCTGGAATTTAGCCGAGATGTTCAGCAAGGATTCAGATTCAGCTTAGGATATATTCAGAAATCAGGCTAGAATCCCAGTCCTGGCGGGAATTCTGCTGACGATCCAGCAATAGCCAAGGTCCAGTATGATGTCAAAGGAACCAGCGAGAACCAAATCTTAGCCGGAGTTATTGCCAGGAGCCAGTGGGTATCCACACAGTGCATATCATTAGATAACTACAACATGGAAACCCGATCCACCGCTTACGAAGGAACCACTGATGAGAAGGAAATAGCAACCGTTCTTTTCTGAGCGAGCCACCGACAACCATAAAAATGGGTCTGTCGTTTTTGAGGAACCAATGGTAACCACGAACCCGTGCTTGGTCTTTGTGACTGAACAAGCGGGAGCCACAAACCATGGTCTGATGTTGGTGACGGAACTAGTGGAAATAAGAAACCAAGGTCTTGTGTTCGTCAAAAGCCAATTTTGACTGACTGTAGTGAAGGCTGGATGCATTGTGGGAGCGCGATTCTTGTCACACGCGACGATGAATGAATTCTGGACATGTGCTGTCAGCCAGGCCCTATTAGGTCCTATGGTAGCGGTATGCGGGGCAAGTCTCTGTCATCTCTACGCTCTCTTTGCTCTAAGGAGGGGGGGGGTCCCTTAACGGACACGTGGTTCACGATATCATCGCTAAATATGTGCAAGACAACTCTGCCGTTTCCATACCTGTGGTTAATCGCTGCTTCGAAGGTACTGGATTGGCCCGAATGACCGCTTACAATGTCTTAAAGAATCTGCAGAGAAGAGGGATGTTCGTTACACCGTACACCTGATTAGACCTACACCAAATGAGGCACACTTAATGTCTTTTTTAGAAATCCACGGAAATGCAGTAAAGCTAGCCATTTGGCTGTGGATCTAAACGTGTTTTACCCCTTAGCATAAATTCTTGTCCACTCAGGTTAAGCTTTCTGGCGGCTATTGTGATTTCATTGGCCCAGTAATTTCGGTCCTTACCCTGGGTCTCTCGAGATGCATGGCCTCAAAATGGCTACGAATTTGTTTTGTATCAACACGATTCCACTTCACATCGGTTGTCTTGTTGTTTTTTTTTTGTTTTTTTGGCGGTTCTCTGTGGTGAAACGCAGGTGTGCATCAGCCGAAGTGCATGCTTTATTTGCTTGCGTCTTAGGTGTTATCGTTAAACCATGCCAGGCCGCCTGTACCAATGGGTTTGGCTTAATGCGATGCACAATGCCCTTCTTGGCCAAGCACACTGGACACAAACATTTCTTATCTGGCAGCATTAAATATATATGGCCCAATAAAGAACAAAATTTCATGACCAAGCAATCTTGTAGCATCTAGCCGTTTCAGCCACCCTCGATATCTCGCACCTGTAACATTTACAGTCTCATGGCACTTCAACCTCCTTTTATCATACATGACCCGCTACCATGATACAAATATGTAAAGATCGTAATCTTCTCACGGTCATTTCAACCCAGACTGCCCCAACATGACGGCCCACTGCTTTCTTCGCTCCGCCCCCCCCCCCCCCCCCCTCCCGCCCCCGGCCATTTTGAGCCATTTAAATGTCGTTAAATCTGTAATTTTCTTGGGACAAAATGACTGTCATGCATTGCATCCGAACGAGGGTTACTGGAACGCGAAATGCGAATAGCCTAGATATGGACACGCCAGTGATAACGATATGATCTTTTTCATGTACAGGTAAGTAGGCCATGCTTTCTCAAACGACTTTGCACTGTAGCAAACTAAGCCCTTTTTCGGTGTGCAAGAACTTTAAAAAGAGTAGCTCACTCGGACACATGCCTTTCTTCAAATGCATGGCATCAGCGCCCTTTTGGAAAACACACAAGCAACGGCACAGATGGTGGGCAGCATTTTCATCCACACCCATTCCCGGCGGCTCTTGGTTTTCCTGCTTTGCTCGGTAGATAGCATCCCATGTGTCTCGGGCAGTTCAACATTTTTGGACGATGAACGGAATCGATCCATGGTGCTTCTGTTTGATTGCTTATTGCGACATGATTGCAGTTTGTTGAGCAAGTCTTTCGGCTCAAAGATATACCCAATTAATCTGGAAAAATGACAACTCAGGCCACGACCAGTCTTAACGAATGTGGTAAAGACTTGGACGCAAAGCTTTGGCGATTATGTGGCTTAAAAGCAAATCAAAGCTGCAAATACATTTTCAAGGACGATCCGGCAACATATCGCACCGGATCAATTGAAACCATGGTAAAGCACTGTGGCGTGCACCGTAGACGCACGTGCGCCTACGGTGCACGCCACATGTAACCTGTGTGACATGAGCTATGTACTCGCTGCAGGTGTTCTGGAAACATAAATCAGGACCGTGGCGAAATATCCCCTAAGCCTTGAACAAGCCGCATGGGCCTTGGGCACACATGGCCATACCAGTGCATCGACTCATTCACCTTCTGCTGACTCTAAGCCAGCTCATTACCTGACCTCACTGGAGCCAGCGTAGTCACCGATCCCACGAGATGCGGCACGGCAGCTGGTCTCACAAGACCCAATGCAGTAGCCGAACCCACCACTTACTGGTCAATCGTAATTAATATCCACCAGTGAAAAATTGGAAAAACCGAGCTATGTGAAAGAATATGATAATAGCGCACCAGTGCCCGTGGATCCATTCTGGAAATATAGTGGAGGGCTGACGCGATGAGTATCTCTTTATTTATATTATTTCTTCACTGATGTATTTGTTTCAGGTACCATTTTGAGTCCATCGTTATCATTTTGTATTACCGTAGTTCTATATCTATTACCTTTTGTTACATTATCATCAAATATTTTCATTGCACACTGCATGTATTGTCAAGTACAGAACAGAGTGGAGGAGCCCCTGCCCCCCCCCCCCCCCCCCCCCTCCTTATCTGCTGCCGTGCTTTGAGACCCAACTGCAGGCATTGGTTTTAAATCAATACGATAAACAGACGTGGTCAGGAAACATGCAAAACCATAAGGAGTGAAAAACCAAAGAACAGACAAAAACATTTTCCAATTCCTAGTATCCCATCCCCCGCCCCCACCCCCCGCAGCAACAACGTTCAGAGGCACCGTTTCGCCAGGGTGAAATCTCCATAGCAACCAGTTTTTGGCGTATTCTGCGGGTAGGCTGAGTCCTTTCCCACAGTTTCAGCCTCCCCCTCCAAAACTCATTTTGCGAAACTACGCTCCTGGCGTGCTGCATACTCCCTGAGCTCCTGGCGCCTCGCTTAAGAAAATCCTGGTTGCGCCCCTGTTCGGGGGCATGCAAAATGATGTATACGAGAACCAGAAATAATGGAAGGGTAGAAAGGGCACGGGAGAGTGTATCATCAAGACTGTATATTATATCAGGAAGTACGGAAAAGTTGTATAATGTTCAAATAGTATCAGAGTGATTATTCAAATCATGCATGGATGGCAGGGTTGAATCACTCAGCTGAAGCACAGTAGCACTCACTGCCTTTCAGTCTTACTTCGGCCGTGAACGCGCGCACAACTTGGGATGAGCGCCACAGATCAGGTTTTTTGAATGTCAATGAAAACTATAGCGATCGGTGTAGATGTGTGTTTGAGGGCTTACGGTATAACAAGGCCATTCTGAATGTCATAATGAGTGGTGCCACAAGTGCATGTGTCGGATGTACCGCAAGCCATTTGGCGTCTGCTTGCCAAAAATTTATGGATGGTACGAACTTTCTTCTAAGATGTTGGGCAGTACATGTTGCATCAACTGTACATGGGGCATGTTGTGTCAGAGATACAACGCATCGAATATATGTCATTGATTGACTTGCTGCCAATGATTGAATGACATATTATCAAACTTAATGTCACCCAGAAAACGAGATGGTGCTTACACTATGTCTGTAGACCTAAATTTCTAACTGACGACTGAAACTGAGGTGGCCGCAATCGTAAAAATCACAGATTGATATTAGGGGAAACAATTATGTCATGTTGCCACGACGAAGAATCATGAAATAGCACGGATGGGCCATTTGGTATATATGTCGTAGCGCATGTAGCTTGCTTGCGACGTAACTAACTCCATGACAAAGAAAATATAAGCTTAACTTCCTCCACCATGTGATACAATTTACCCCAGGGGGGGGGGGGGGGGCGAGTTGCCTCATTGGAAACAAGGTCATTTAGACGCCATTCACCAAAAACAAAGACGTGCTCTTTATCGCCACATAGAAAGCTGAAGGCTATGCGTGCCTGCAGATCTAAGAATCTCAGTCCTGCCATCACTGCCTAAAGTAAGAGGGAGCTCAGAATAAAAGCTGATGCATATCTCCCTTCTTTCCCCCACCCAGCACCATCGCTACCAAAACATTCAAGTGAACGCTGTTGCGCTGCATCAAGATAAGCGAGACCAAATGTCCGCCGCCCCTCCCCGTCTCCCAAGAGGATATGCCAGGACTAGCAAACATCCAATGGCAAACACGGAGCTGAAAACACCAGCGCACTCAGCTGACATGCAGCAGTCTGACACCAGCGCACTTAGCTGACATGCAGCAGTCTGACACCAGCGCACTTAGCTGACATGCAGCAGTCTGACACCAGCGCACTTAGCTGACATGCAGCAGTCTGACACCAGCGCACTTAGCTGACATGCAGCAGTCTGACACCAGCGCACTTAGCTGACATGCAGCAGTTCTAACATCAGCGCACTTAGCTGACATGCAGCAGCCAGACATCAGCGCACTTAGCTGACATGCAGTAGTCTGACCTCTCAAATTCATGCCCCGCTGCCTGGAGTCTGCATTTAGCTGCAAAATTGGCAATGCAGGCTTGCATCGACCGATACACTCTTTTACTTGTTTATAGGATATCAATACCTTCTTGAGAAGCATTACAATCTGAATGCACGAAGAAGCAGAAGAAGAAGTAGTAGAAGAAACACGATACCAAGTAGCAAGTAGAAGAAGCAAGTAGAAGCAAGTAGAAGCAAGTAGAAGAAGCACGATACCAGCGTGCACCAAGTGTAGTTTATGATCAAATGCGAGCTTGCTCCATAGAGCAGAAAGTACACTTGTGCCTAAGTATACTTGGGCACTTACCTACTGATCCATAATGGCAGAGGCGCGGAATTTATCGCGCTATGGAAGGGGGGGGGGGGGGGCTTTGGAGGCTCAAGTCTCCCCGTTCCAAGTCCCCCAACATGTAGTGGTGCCCCATGAGCCGCTAATCCTGGACATGAAAACAGGAGCTTGTTGGGATGGCAAAAGGGTTATTAGTAGGGTCCAAGTCTGTATATATATATATATATATATATATATATATATATATAATCCTCATAAATGATTTTCTAGACGTCCAAGTGTCATGCACCAGCAAAAAATTAATTGGAGGAGCGTGAGGGGTGCCGTTGTAGGACCGTCATTCCTTTTGCTTGTGTTGACAAACGTGAGCCTGCAGTTGAAACACCCACAATGGTGCGTGTAATGTTATGTAATAATTCATAACCTAGTACAACTTCAATGGATTAGTAAATATCACATGGCGGGGGTAGTGTGCAATGTATGTCAAAAACTACGAGTTCATTACCTCGCAGGTCCTACCTGCATTGTAGGAATTTGCCTTTCAAGCGTTGGGTGTTCTGTAACTCCGCCCGGTTTACCTCAGTTTGTCCAGTTTGCCTGCGAGATGAAACCATTTTACAGCTGATGCCCCTCTTCCGATCGTAGACATCTGCTAGTAATTGAACATGGGTGTTGCCAATTTAGTGGCATGATATATTTATGGTAACCCGGCCGTTTTGAACCTTGCAAAACCGCTGACGTATTGAATGTGAGACGTTATTGGGACTGTGCACATTTGTACGCACTGATCACCGATTGCATTACGCGAACCGCACGGTATGCAACGGCGAGACGTGGAAGCGCGCGCCGGCCATGCTGCAGCACGTAGGCCAACAGCTGGCACGCGGTCCAGCGCGGCTGACCAATAATCGAGCATGCTGTCCGCAAGTTGCGATGAACTCTCATGAACTGCGAAGTTTTGAGCCTATTGAGCAAAACGAAAAAAAAACGTAGAATGCTTTAGGTTCACTCATCAGTCATCATCACCCGTAGCTAAGAAAGTCTATAATCGCTACTACCTGTAAGTTACGGGACGTTTCCTGTCAGGTCGATCACTTATGGTGGAGGGGCCAACCAGTGGCTAGGGAGCATCCGATTTCGTTGGCTGGCTGCGTTACTGATAGTGAGGACTATGAAGGAGAGCAGAGTGCGAACCCGGTGTAAATCGTGTTTGATCTGATACATACCAATCGGTTAAGTAGGATCCAAATCCAAATCCAATTCTTTCAACTTCTTCCAAGGCTGATCTCATCCAAATCCAATCCACTCAAAATAAGAGCCAAAGCCAGTATACCAGAGTCTCATTCGCAGCTGTCAACTGGCCCTGATCTTGTTGGGACTGTACTCACAAGCGCCCCAGTGCTGGATGTTGTATGCACCATTGATTCAGCGATTCTTCATGCCTATTTTACAAACACCGGACTGTTTTGTACATACCGCTGGACTGTTTTGCAGCAAATGGTCCTGAAAACGATTTAAATGGCATATTGTAGCGAAATGTTGGATCTCAGACTATCTACTGGCTTGTTTTGACATAGTGCTTTACATATTTGTTTCAAATCGATGAAAAACCTGGAAACACTGAAAGCACAAATATTCATCGGGTCCGAAGCCGCTTTGCTCAACCTGTTTGTTGATCCCATCAACAGCTGACCCACTGTAATGGATTAGACCGCATCACCCGCCGGATCGACCCAGCTCATTTTCCTCGTTTCACTTGCACGTTTTGAATTCGAACGCGTCGTCGTCATTGGGGGCGTGAAGACGCACTCAGGTGCTGCAAGTGTATTGGCGTCGCCATGCCCCTCTCCCTGAAGGAAGGGCGGACACCGCGAGGGGCCCAGAACCCTCGTATCTCAGGTTTCTCAGACGCTGCAGAAGCTCGCGTATACTGCGTTTAACCACTGACACCATCGGCACCCTTTTGAGTGCACGCCGCAAACTTCACTGAACCCAAGAGCACAGGCGCAAAAATGCTGGAAAATATGTTGTGGCGTAAAGCCGTTTCAGTTGATCTTTCTAGGCACCCGCCAACTGGCATCTCTGTGATGACCTTGTGATGACCTTGTCAGTCGGCGCGCTGGCAGCTGATATGCGGAATCAAAACATCGGAACAGATAATGGGGGACAACACACGCACCAGCGGAACGGCCCGAGGCGGTACTCCCAACCATGGAACATTGTTTCCGCATTGTCGAAATGTCATCAATGGCAGCTTCATTGCTGCAGTGGACAATATCGCCCCGGACCACAGCCGCCGGGTGATATGCTGAAACTGCAATGGAAATTACCGGCGCAGAATATTGTCCAGCACGTCCCCGATGGGCCGTCTCTCACGCATCTGCGACATGGACCAAGGCCACACCACTATGCGCCGGTGACATCCGTCTCTGAGTACAGACCTCGGCGTCACAGTCAGGACATCTCACCCGGCCCGCCGACCGTCCTCCACTGGCCCGCCAGAGCTGCTAGGCTCGCGCGCTGCGCTTCCGCAAACAGGCGCTTGCCGTGTCCGGTCTGAACCTCGTGTAAGGTCACAGGGGGCGGCAGGTCGACGCGTGCGGCGCGGGACGCCACACAGTGGCTGGCTTGTTTCGCCGCCGAAGCTGGCACCGGAAGCCGACGTGCAGCCCTGCAAATGCTTCCAATTCGTCCGGAAGCGACCTTGCATGGCGTCATCCGCGCACCGAGTGAAGCAGAGTGAGTGTACTTAAATAAAGCTAACGATGGAAACATTTTCAGTGCAGTTACGCAGTGCAGGGAATCGGGAGTGTTTGGTGTCCTGTAAAGAGAGGTGTTGTGCAAAATGACGAGACTCGTGGTGCTTTTGTCCGCCATTGGTGTGCTTTGCCAGAGCACGAGAGCGATGAACTGTAAGTACAGCTATGGATATAACCCTGTGTTTAAGCAGGGTTATACGGGGTTAAAGGGATACAGGCACCAGCCGGGTTGCGTACATCATTTTTGCCTATGGTCAACCAAAACTATTCAAACACGCTGCCTGGTACAACATGAACTTATCAGTTGATATATTGACGGGAACATGGATAGCATGACATTGTTTTCCAAATGTATTTTACATCGCATAGCGAGACATGGCACTTTCTTCGCCGAGTACCCAGAATAGCATTCAAGACTGCATTATGCATACCTATCCTACCTTGCAGGACCGCATCTCGCATACCAGCCCTGCATTAGTTGTCCCGTTTTAGCAGGACATGAGCATTATATCAGGCGAAATGATGTTGCGGCTATTTAAAGATCTCCGTACCTAGGCGGCCAAAAAAGCACCATTATAGCACGATACATGGCAACCCTCCTGTCACCGACTACCAAAGCCCCATGCCCTCACTGCGAACACGGAGTCCACGACACTTCAGTGACGGGTGGTGTCTGTGCCTGCAGTGGCGAACGTGCCCTGCGGCCGCCGTCTGGTGGCCGGGCGGCAGACGCGGGTCAAGGGCGGCCAGGCGGCGTACCACGGCCAGTTTCCCTGGTCGGCCTCAGTCCAGCACCACGGCTCACACTTCTGCATGGGCGCCGTGCTCAACGACGAGTACGTGCTGACGGCGGCGCACTGCTTCGGCGACCGGCCGGCCAGCCAGTTCACGGTGACCGTGGGCGGTCACAACCTGACCCAGCCCGAGGCGAGCAGACACAGCGTGGCCATCGCCGAGCGCATCGTGCACGACGGCTACCAGGAGGGCAAGTTCGACGACGACATCGCCTTGCTGAGGCTGGCCACAAAGGTGGGAGCCGGCGACGACGCCGGAGCTGCTGCAGGTGCGCCATGCTGGCACGCTGGAAGACCTAACTTTGTTTTGTCTCACGCACGACTTGATTCCAAACAAACAGCTTTGCAGCAAGGTGGCGCATGTGTGTTTCACGAGGCGTGCATAGTCACAGTCGCCGTTCTTGGGTGACGTTTGCTTTTAAGCTGTTCATGGCCGTGACCATCGTGGAGTTTAGACCTCATCAATTCCATGTGTGATTGTGACCCTGCAGTCGTTGTCGTCAGCACCAGGCTCAGTCGCTTCCCTTTGGCATTGCATCGTCAAATCATACATTTTTCCGACATATCGAGAGAGTGCTAGCCATCTCAAGATGTGGCACCAAACCGAGTCCGATATTGACGTTCGCTTGGCTTCCCTTCAGCTCACCTGGAGTGACTACGTGCAGCCGGTGTGCCTGCCGCCAGTCGGAGGCGAGAAGTTCACGGGCAGGAGTGCCATCATGGCCGGCTGGGGCTATCTGGACGAGTGGAGGAGAGGTGAGGCGGCTGCCGTCACGGGGACCGCGCTACAGCGGCTCAGACACCACCTGACTGTCGGGCTCAGATTCGCTGTCAGGCCTGCAGAAGCCAGCGTTTCAGGACATACTCAAATATCAAGGTCACGGCTCAAGTCTGGTCGGAAAAACCTTAATGACGCCGTTCCGGTCATCATTTCTGATCGAATTTCCAACCTAGAAATATGGCAATTGTTTGATCTGGACACGTAGGGTCTCGGGAATTTGGTTCAACTTGTGAAAATCTGATTAACTGACCAGATATTGTTTTCTTCATAAAAGACCTTTAGACAGTATTAGCTGAGTGCATGCTGCCAGTACTGCGAACTGCACAGCATGTAATATTACAATCGTTGAGCCATGGTTGCTGTGCAGGTGGAACTCGTCCCGACACCCTGCAATGGACAGAGGTGCCCGTCCTCTCCAGACAGACCTGCCAGGACTGGTTCACCGAAGCTAAGAAAAGCATCAAAATAAGCGAGGGCAAGATATGTGCCGGATACAAGGAGGGCGGCAAGGACAGCTGCCAGGTGAGATGCTGGAGAACAGGCGGAACAATTACAGGTCCTTCACATGGTGCTCTTCACTTAGAAATGGTTCACATGCATATCTGGTGATGTGTGACCGTCACGTAGCATACGCCAGTGTTGTTCATACGTCACGTCACATACGCCATGAAAGCGCACAAGTGTCTGATGCTCATATAAGCGGTACCGACTAGGGCGCTGGCGCCTCTCTGCCCTCGTTCTCGCTGATTCCTGCATACTCGCGACGCCCCGTTTTACCCCGGGCACGCTGCATACGCCAGCCTTGAGTGGGCGGCCTATCGGGGTCTTCATCCAAGCGCAGGGCACATACCCCTCGCAGGAGTCCCTATGTGGGCTAAGTCTCGGCGGAGAACCCCAGGCGCATGTAGTGTTCCCCACTATTCCCCACACTTCTTCATGCCAAAGCTACCAAATAGTCAATACCGGCAGGCATACAGGCTTGCTAGGCCCTGATGATGCCACATACTTAGCATTTTCCCGGAGAGAGCAGCTTCCCGCTGGTACAACAGTGGACGTCTTTAGCTTTCCTTCCAGTGGTCGAGAGGCCCTCCAAACAGCGGCGGCCCTCTGGTGGATCTGAGACACACATCCTTCTTCCGCTGACGGGTGCTCGTGCACCCCTCCCGGCAGGCGGACAGCGGCGGTCCGCTGGTGGTGCAGGTGGGGAAGGAGTACCAGGTGGCCGGCGTCGTGTCGGCCGGCATTGGCTGTGGCAGGCCCAACCTTCCGGGCATCTACACCGACCTCACGTGTACGCCAAGTGGGTGGTGGGCCAGATCAGCGCCCGCACCAGCTTTTGAAGCGCAATGTCGCACACACAGTGAGAGGGCCAGAGGGCGGCGGAGGCATACGAGTCAAAACAACGGGGCTCCGCCTCGCTGCTGAAACCCGGTGTGATGACCAAACTTACTTACAGTCTTTGGCATCGTGCAACCCTCCATAAATACAGGAAAACTCAGCTGGGATTTGTGACGGTACTTGCATAGTTATCACAAGTCGCTTGTGAGGC
>NW_023596136.1:12811096-13207041 GCF_011947565.3 Pollicipes pollicipes | reverse complement strand
GGCAAGTGTGTGCATGGTACCGTACCGGGGGCGACGGCAAGTGTGTGCCATGGTACCGTACCGGGGGCGACGGCAAGTGTGTGCCATGGTACCGTACTGGGGGCGACGGCAAGTGTGTGCCATGGTACCGCTCAGGTCTCTGTTACATGATGCCTTAATTTAAAGGGAGCGAATGTCCAGTTTAGTGCCTACTATTGTGTCCATCCGCGATGCCCCATGTCTATTGATGGTGTTTGAAATAAATTGTTGCTGTTGACGAGTGCGGATGACCGGGCTTTACGTCAGACCGGTTGCGATTTATGTGAGGTCAACGCACAGAGTGGCGTAGCTGACGAGTTGTGTGACCATTGTTTCGTCCTGTGAATGATGTGCGCACGCATTACACCAAATAAAAGGCGTAGATGAGTAAAGGTTTCGCCTGATATCAGGATTCATGACGTCTTACAGCTTGGTACTTGATGTTTAAAGCTCCTCTCATGCTTCAAATCAGACTCCTCATGAGTGGCGAGGAACAGGAGGACAAAACAGGCTGGGTCAGTTGACCGTTCAGCTATACAGCCATCGCTGACAAGTTAACCGGTGGGAGTGGCTCAAAGACATAGAATGGTTTTGTCCTTGGTACTTACATCATCCACATTTCAGCTGTGTTGTCTTTGTGGTCGCGTAACAAAATGCAGGCGTACTTGATTCAGAGGTAAATATATCTAACAGTGAATTTCGACGGCATAGACAATGGGGATGAATGTAGAATATTTGGCGGGCTTACAGCGTATACGTTTTGAATGTCCATGACGTATTTCACGTACCCGGGAGAGTTCTGGCGTTTACATCGACTCTCACTGCATTAAAATCAAAAGGGGTGTTTATCAAGAACCAAGATTTACTACTGAATTGTGCTGGAAGACTCAGCAGGAACTAGGATCCAGCTTGAACCCAAAGCGAAGAGATACAACAAGGATCCTATATCCTGTCTGGGGGTATTAACAGTAATACAGCAAGAGCCAAGATCCACCCTGGAATTTAGCCGAGATGTTCAGCAAGGGATTCAGATTCAGCTTGGGATATATTCAGAAATCAGGCTAGAATCCCAGTCCTGGCGGGAATTCTGCTGACGATCCAGCAATAGCCAAGGTCCAGTATGATGTCAAAGGAACCAGCGAGAACCAAATCTTAGCCGGAGTTATTGCCAGGAGCCAGTGGGTATCCACACAGTGCATATCATTAGATAACTACAACATGGAAACCCGATCCACCGCTTACGAAGGAACCACTGATGAGAAGGAAAATAGCAACCGTCTTTTCTGAGCGAGCCACGAAACCATAAAAATGGGTCTGTCGTTTTTGAGGAACCAATGGTAACCACGAACCCGTGCTTGGTCTTTGTGACCTGAACAAGCGGGAGCCACAAACCATGGTCTGATGTTGGTGACGGAACTAGTGGAAATAAGAACCAAGGTCTTGTGTTCGTCAAAGCCAATTTTGACTGACTGTAGTGAAGGCTGGATGCATTGTGGGAGCACGATTCTTGTCACACGCGACGATGAATGAATATGGACATGTGCTGTCAGCCAGGCCCTATTAGGTCCTATGGTAGCGGTATGCGGGGCAAGTCTCTGTCATCTCTACGCTCTCTTTGCTCTAAGGAGGGGGGGGGGGTCCCTTAACGGACACGTGGTTCACGATATCATCGCTACATATGTGCAAGACAACTCCGGCCGTTTCCAAACCTGTGGTTAATCGCTGCTTCGAAGATACTGGATTGGCCCGAATGACCGCTTACAATGTCTTAAAGAATCTGCAGAGAAAGAGGGATGTTCGTTACACCGAACACCTGATTAGACCTACACCAAATGAGACACACTTGATGTCTTTTTAGAAATCCACGGAAATGCGGTAAAGCTAACCATTTGGATGTGAATCTAAACGTGTTTTACCCCTTAACATGAATTATTGTCGACTGAGGTTAAGCTTTCTGGCGGCTATTGTGATTTCATCGACCCAGTAATTTCAGTCCTTACCCTGGGTCTCTCGAGATGCATGGCCTCAAAATGGCTACGAATTTGTTTTGTATCAACACGATTCCATTTCACATCGGTTGTTTGTTGTTTGTTTTTTTTTTGGCGGTTCTCTGTGGTGAAACGCACGTGTGCATCAGCCGAAGTGCATGCTTTATTTGCTTGCGTCTTAGGTGTTATCGTTTAAACCATGCCAGGCCGCCTGTACCAATGGGTTTGGCTTAATGCGATGCACAATGCCCTTCTTGGCCAAGCACACTGGACACAAACATTTCTTATCTGGCAGCATTAAATATATATGGCCCAATAAAGAACAAAATTTCATGGCCAAGCAATCTTGTAGCATCTAGCCGTTTCAGCCACCCTCGATATCTCGCACCTGTAACATTTACAGTCTCATGGCACTTTAACCTCCTTTTATCATACATGACCCGCTACCATGATACAAATATGTAAGATCGTAATCTTCTCACGGTCATTTCAACCCAGACTGCCTCAACATGGCGGCCCACTGCTTTCTTCGCTCCGCCCCCCCCCCCCCCCCCCCCCCCCCTCCCGCCCCGGCCATTTTGAGCCATCTAAATGTCGTTAAATCTGTAATTTTCTTGGGACAAAATGACTGTCATGCATTGCTCGAACGAGGTTAATGGAACGCGAAATGCGATAGGCCTAGATATGACACGCCAGTGATAACGATATGATCTTTTTCATGTACAGGTAAGTAGGCCATGCTTTCTCAAACGACTTTGCACTGTAGCAAACTAAGCCCTTTTTTCGGTGTGCAAGAACTTTAAAAAGAGTAGCTCACTCGGACACATGCCTTTCTTCAAATGCATGGCATCAGCGCCTTTTGGCAAACACACAAGTAACGGCACAGATGGTGGGCAGCATTTTCACACCACACCCATTCCCGGCGGCTCTTGGTTTTCCTGCTTTGCCTCGGTAGATAGCATCCCATGTGTCTCGGGGCAGTTCAACATTTTTTGGACGATGAACGGAATCGATCCATGGGTGCTTCTGTTTGATTGCTTATTGCGACATGATTGCAGTATGTTGAGCAAGTTCTTTCGGCTCAAAGACATACCCAATTAATCTGGAAAAATGACAACTCAGGCCACGACCAGTCTTAACGAATGTGGTAAAGACTTGGACGCAAAGCTTTGGCGATTATGTGGCTTAAAAGCAAATCAAAGCCGCAAATACATTTTCAAGGACGATCCGGCAACATATCGCACCGGATCAATTGAAACCATGGTAAAGCACTGTGGCGTGCACCGTAGACGCACGTGCGCCTACGGTGCACGCCACATGTAACCTGTGTGACATGAGCTATGTACTCGCTGCAGGTGTTCTGGAAACATAAATCAGGACCGTGGCGAAATATCCCCTAAGCCTTGAACAAGCCGCATGGCCTTGGGCAACACCTGGTCATACCAGTGCATCGACTCATTCACCTTCTGCTGACTCTAAGCCAGCTCATTACCTGACCTCACTGGAGCCAGCGTAGTCACCGATCCCACGAGATGCGGCACGGCAGCTGGTCTCACAAGACCCAATGCAGTAGCCGAACCCACCACTTACTGGTCAATCGTAATTAATATCCACCAGTGAAAATTGGAAAACCGAGCTATGTGAAAGAATATGATAATAGCGCACCAGTGCCCGTGGATCCATTCTGGAAATATAGTGGAGGGCTGACACGATGAGTATCTCTTTATTTATATTATTTCTTCACTGATGTATTTGTTTCAGGTACCATTTTGACTCCATCATTATCATTTTGTATTACCGTAGTTCTATATCTATTACCTTTTGTTACATTATCATCAAATGTTTTCATGCACACTGCATGTATTGTCAAGTGCAGAACAGAGTGGAGGAGCCCCTGCCCCCCCCCCCACCCCCCTCCTTATCTGCTGCCCTGCTTTGAGACCCAACTGCAGGCATTGGTTTTTAAATCAATACGATAACAGACGTGGTCAGGAAACATGCAAAACCATAAGGAGTGAAAAACCAAAGAACAGACAAAAACATTTTCCAATTTCCTAGTATCCCATCCCCCGCCCCCACCCCCGCAGCAACAACGTTCAGAGGCACCATTTCGCCAGGTGTGAAATCTCCACAGCAACCAGTTTTTGGCGTATTCTGCGGGTAGGCTGAGTCCTTTCCCACAGTTCAGCCTCCCCCTCCAAACTCATTTGCGAAACTACGCTCCTGGCGTGCTGCATACTCCCTGAGCTCCTGGCGCCTCGCTTAAGAAAATCCTGGATTGCGCCCCTGTTCGGGGGCATGCAAAATGATGTATACGAGAACCAGAAATAATGGAAGGGTAGAAAGGGCCGGGAGAGTGTATCATCAAGACTGTATATTATATCAGGAAGTACGGAAAAGTTGTATAATGTTTCAATAGCATCAGAGTGATTTATTCAAATCATGCAATGGATGGCAGGGTTGAATCACTCAGCTGAAGCACAGTAGCACTCACTGCCTTTCAGTCTTACTTCGGCCGTGAACGCGCGCACAACTTGGGATGAGCGCCACAGATCAGGTTTTTGAATGTCAGTGAAAACTATAGCGATCGGTGTAGATGTGTGTTTGAGGGCTTACGGTATAACAAGGCCATTCTGAATGTCATAATGAGTGGTGCACAAGTGCATGTGTCGGATGTACCGCAAGCCATTTGGCGTCTGCTTGCCAAAAATTTATGGATGGTACGAACTTTCTTCTAAGATGTTGGGCAGTACATGTTGCATCAACTGTACATGGGGCATGTTGTGTCAGAGATACAAACGCATCGAATATATGTCATTGATTGACTTGCTGCCAATGATTGAATGACATGATTATCAAAACTTAATGTCACCCAGAAAACGAGATGGTGCTTACACTATGTCTGTAGACCTAAAATTTCTAACTGAACGACTGAAACTGAGGTGGCCGCAATCGTAAAAATCACAGATTGATATTAGGGGAAACAATTATGTTATGTTGCCACGACGAAGAATCATGAAATAGCACGGATGGGCCATTTGGTATATATGTCGTAGCGCATGTAGCTTGCTTGCGACGTAACTAACTCCATGACAAAGAAAATATAAGCTTAACTTCCTCCACCATGTGATACAATTTACCCCAGGGGGGGGGGGGGGCGAGTTGCCTCATTGGAAACAAGGTCATTTAGACGCCATTCACCAAAAACAAAGACGTGCTCTTTGTCGCTACATATAAAGCTGAAGGCTATGCGTGCCTGCAGATCTAAGAATCTCAGTCCTGCCATCGCTGCTTAAAGTAAGAGGGAGCTCAGAATAAAAGCTGATGCATATCTCCCTTCTTTCCCCCACCCCAGCACCATCGCTACAAAAACATTCAAGTGAACGCTGTTGCGCCGCATCAAGATAAGCGAGACCAAATGTCCGCCGCCCCTCCCCGTCTCCCAAGAGGATATGCCAGGACTAGCGAACATCCAATGGCAAACACGGAGCTGAAAACACCAGCGCACTCAGCTGACATGCAGCAGTCTGACACCAGCGCACTTAGCTGACATGCAGCAGTCTGACACCAGCGCACTTAGCTGACATGCAGCAGTCTGACACCAGCGCACTTAGCTGACATGCAGCAGTCTAACATCAGCGCACTTAGCTGACATGCAGCAGCCAGACATCAGCGCACTTAGCTGACATGCAGTAGTCTGACCCCTCAAATTCATGCCCCGCTGCCTGGAGTCTGCATTTAGCTGCAAAATTGGCAATGCAGGCTTGCATCGACCGATACACTCTTTTACTTGTTATAGGATATCAATACCTTCTTGAGAAGCATTACAATCTGAATGCACGAAAGAAGCAGAAGAAGAAGTAGTAGAAGAAAACACGATACCAAGTAGCAAGTAGGAAGAAAGCAAGTAGAAGCAAGTAGAAGCAAGTAGAAGAAGCACGATACCAGCGTGCACCAAGTGTAGTTTATGATCAAATGCGAGCTTTGCTCCATAGAGCAGAAAGTACACTTGTGCCTAAGTATACTTGGGCACTTACCTACTGATCCATAATGGCAGAGGCGCGGAATTTATCGCGCTATGGAAGGGGGGGGGGGCTTTGGAGGCTCAAGTCTCCCCCTTCCAAGTCCCCCAACATGTAGTGGTGCCCCATGAGCCGCTAATCCTGACATGAAAACAGGAGCTTGTTGGGATGGCAAAAGGGTTATTAGTAGGGTCCAAGTCTATATATATATATATATATATATATATATATATATATATATAATCCTCATAAATGATTTTCTAGACGTCCAAGTGTCATGCACCAGCAAAAAATTAATTGGAGGAGCGTGAGGGGTGCCGTTGTAGGACGTCATTTCTTTTGCTTGTGTTGACAAACGTGAGCCTGCAGTTAAACACCACAATGGTGCGTGTAATGTTATGTAATAATTCATAACCTAGTACAACTTCAATGGATTCGTAAATATCACATGGCGGGTAGTGTGCAATGTATGTCAAACTACGAGTTCATTACCTCGCAGTCCTACCTGCATTGTAGGAATTTGCCTTTCAAGCGTTGGGTGTTCTGTAACTCGCCCGGTTTACCTCAGTTTGTCCAGTTTGCCTGCGAGATGAAACCATTTTACAGCTGATGTCCCTCTTCCGATCGTAGACATCTGCTAGTAATTGAACATGGGTGTTGCCAATTTAGTGGCATGATATATTTATGGTAACGGCCGTTTTGAACCTTGCAAAACCGCTGACGTATTGAAGCGAGACGTTATTGGGACTGTGCACATTTGTACGCACTGATCACCGATTGCATTACGCGACCGCACGGTATGCAACGGCGAGACGGTGAAGCGCGCGCCGGCCATGCTGCAGCACGTAGGCCAACAGCGGCACGCGGTCCAGCGCGGCTGACCAATAATCGAGCATGCTGTCCGCAAGTTGCGATGAACTCTCATGAACTGCGAAGTTTCGAGCCTATCGAGCAAAACGAAAAAAAACGTAAATGCTTTAGGTTCACTCATCAGTCATCATCACCCGTAGCTAAGAAAGTCTATAATCGCTACTACCTGTAAGTTACGGGACGTTTCCTGTCAGGTCGATCACTTATGGTGGAGGGGCCAACCAGTGGCTAGGGAGCATCCGATTTCGTTGGCTGGCTGCGTTACTGATAGTGAGACTATGAAGAGAGCAGAGTGCGAACCCGGTAAATCGTGTTTGATCTGATACATACCAATCGGTTAAGTAGGATCCAAATCCAAATCCAATTCTTTCAACTTCTTCCAAGGCTGATCTCATCCAAATCCAATCCACTCAAAATAAGAGCCAAAGCCAGTATACCAGAGTCTCATTCGCAGCTGTCAACTGGCCATGATCTTGTTGGGACTGTACTTCACAAGCGCCCCAGTGTTGGATGTCGTATGCACCATTGATTCAGCGATTCTTCATGCCTATTTTACAAACACCGGACTGTTTTGCACATACCGCTGGACTGTTTTGCAGCAAATGGTCCTGAAAACGATTAAATGGCATATTGTAGCGAAATGTTGGATCTCAGACTATCTACTGGCTTGTTTGAACATAGTGCTTACATATTTGTTTCAAATCGATGAAAACCTGGAAACACATGAAAGCACAAATGTTCATCGGGTCCGAAGCCGCTTGCTCAACCTGTTTGTTGATCCCATCAACAGCTGACCCACTGTAATGGATTAGACCGCATCACCCGCCGGATCGACCCAGCTCATTTTCCTCGTTTTACTTGCACGTTTTGAATCGAACGCGTCGTCGTCATTGGGGCGTGAAGACGCACTCAGGTGCTGAAGTTGTATGGCGTCGCCTGCCCCTCTCCCTGACAGGAAGGGCGGACACCGCGAGGAACCGAACCCCGTATCTCAGGTTTCTCAGACGTGCAGAAGCTCGCGTATACGCGTTAACCGCTGCACCATCGGCACCCTTTTGAGTGCAGCGCAAAATTCACTGAAAAGAGCACAGGCGCAAAAATGCTGGAAAATATGTGTGGCGTAAAGCCGTTTCAGTTGATCTTTCTAGGCCCCCGCCAACTGGCATCTCTGTGATGACCTTGTGATGACCTTGTCAGTCGCGCGCTGGCAGCTGATATGCGGAATCAAAACATCGGAAACAGATAATGGGGGACAACACACGCACCAGCGGAACGGCCGAGGCGGTACTCCCAACCATGGAACATTGTTTCCGCATTGTCGAAATGTCGTCAATGGCAGCTTCATTGCTGCAGTGGACAATATCGCCCCGGACCACAGCCGCCGGTGATATGCTGAAACTGCAATGAAAATTACCGGCGCAGAATATTGTCCAGCACGTCCCCGATGGCCGTCTCTCACGCATCTGCGACATGGACCAAGGCCACACCACTATGCGCCGGTGACATCCGTCTCTGAGTACAGACCTCGGCGTCACAGTCCGGACATCTCACCGGCGCCGACCGTCCTCACTGGCCCGCCAGAGCTGCTAGCTCGCGCGCCGCGCTTCCGCAAACAGGCACTGCCGTGTCCGGTCTGACCTCGTGTAAGGTCACAGGGGGCGGCAGGTCGACGCGTGCGGCGCGGGACGCCACACAGTGGCTGGCTTGTTTCGCCGCCGAGCTGGCACCGGAAGCCGACGTGCAGCCCTGCAAATGCTTCCAATTCGTCCGGAAGCGACCTTGCATGGCGTCATCCGCGCACCGAGGAAGCAGAGTGAGTGTACTTAAATAAAGCTAACGATGGAAACATTGTCAGTGCAGCTGCGCAGTGCAGGGAATCGGGATTGTTTGGTGTCCTGTAAAGAGAGGTGTTGTGCAAAATGACGAGACTCGTGGTGCTTTTGTCCGCCATTGGTGTGCTTTGCCAGAGCACGAGAGCGATGAACTGTAAGTACAGCTATGGATATAACCCTGTGTTTAAGCAGGGTTATACGGGGTTAAAGGGATACAGGCACCAGCCGGGTTGCGTACATCATTTTTGCCTATGGTCAACCAAGACTATTCAAACACGCTGCTTGGTACAACATGAACTTATCAGTTGATATATTGACGGGAACATGGATAGCATGACATTGTTTTCCAAATGTATTTTACATCGCATAGCGAGACATGGCACTTTCTTCGCCGAGTACCCAGAATAGCATTCAAGACTGCATTCTGTACACCTATCCTACCTTGCAGGACCGCATCTCGCATGCCAGCCCTGCATTAGTTGTCCCGTTTTAGCAGGACATGAGCATTATATCAGGCGAAATGATGTTGCGGCTATTTAAAGATCTCCGTACCTAGGCGGCCAAAAAAGCACCATTATAGCACGATACATGGCAACCCTCCTGTCACCGACTACCAAAGCCCCATGCCCTCACTGCGTACACGGAGTCCACGACACTTCAGTGACGGGTGGTGTCTGTGCCTGCAGTGGCGAACGTGCCCTGCGGCCGCCGTCTGGTGGCAGGGCGGCAGACGCGGGTCAAGGGCGGCCAGGCAGCGTACCACGGCCAGTTTCCCTGGTCGGCCTCAGTCCAGCACCACGGCTCACACTTCTGCATGGGCGCCGTGCTCAACGACGAGTACGTGCTGACGGCGGCGCACTGCTTCGGCGACCGGCCGGCCAGCCAGTTCACGGTGACCGTGGGCGGTCACAACCTGACCAGGCCCGAGGCGAGCAGACACAGCGTGGCCATCGCCGAGCGCATCGTGCACGACGGCTACCAGGAGGGCAAGTTCGACGACGACATCGCCTTGCTGAGGCTGGCCACAAAGGTGGGAGCCGGCGACGACGCCGGAGCTGCTGCAGGTGCGCCATGCTGGCACGCTGGAAGACCTAACTTTGTTTTGTCTCACGCACGACTTGATTCCAAACAAACAGCTTTGCAGCAAGATGGCGCATGTGTGTTTCACGAGGTGTGCATAGTCACAGTCGCCGTTCTTGGGGGACGTTTTCTTTTAAGCTGTTCATGGCCGTGACCACCGTGGAGTTTGGACCTCATCAATTCCATGTGTGATTGTAACCCTGCAGTCGTTGTCGTCAGCACCAGGCTCAATCCCTTCCCTTTGGCATTGTATCGTCAAATCATACGCTTGTGCCGACATATCGAGAGAGTGCTGACCATCTCAAGATATGGCACCAAACCAAGTCCGATATTGACGTTCGCTTGGCTTCCCTTCAGCTCACCTGGAGTGACTACGTGCAGCCGGTGTGCCTGCCGCCAGTCGGAGGCGAGAAGTTCACGGGCAAGAGTGCCATCATGGCCGGCTGGGGCTATCTGGACGAGTGGAGGAGAGGTGAGGACGGCTGCCGTCACGGGGACCACGCTACCGGGGGTCAGACATCAGCTGACTTTCGGGCTCAGATTCGCTGTCAGGCCTGCAGAAGCCAGAGCTTTAGGACATACTTAAGTATCAAGGTCACGGCTCAAGTCTGGTCGGAAAAACCTTAATGACGCCGTTCTGGTCATCATTTCTGATCGAATTTCCAACCTAGAAATATGGCGATTGTTTGATCTGGACACGTAGGGTCTCGGGAATTTGGTTCAACTTGTGAAAATCTGATTAACTGACCAGATATTATTTTCTTCATAAAAGACCTTTAACAGTATTAGCTGAGTGCATGCTGCCAGTACTGCGAACTGCACAGCATGTAATATCACAATCGTTGAGCCATGGTTGCTGTGCAGGTGGAACTCGTCCCGACACCCTGCAATGGACGGAGGTGCCCGTCCTCTCCAGACAGACCTGCCAGGACTGGTTCACCGAAGCCAAGAAAAGCATCAAAATAAGCGAGGGCAAGATATGTGCCGGATACAAGGAGGGCGGCAAGGACAGCTGCCAGGTGAGATGCTGGAGAACAGGCGGAACAATTACAGGTCCTTCACATGGTGCTCTTCACTTAGAAATGGTTCACATGCATATCTGGTGATGTGTGACCGTCACGTAGCATACGCCAAGTGTTGTTCATGTGACGTCACGTCACATACGCCATGAAAGCGCACAAGTGTCTGATGCTCATATAAGCGGTGAGTACCGACCAGGGCGTTGGCGCCTCTCTGCCCTCGTTCTCGCTTATTCCTGCATACTCGCGACGCCCCGTTTTACCCTGGGCACGCTACATACGCCAGCCTTGAGTGGGCGGCCTATCGGGGTCTTCATTCGGGCGCAAGGCACATACCCCTCGCAGGAGACCCTGTGTGGGCTAAGTCGCGGCGGAGAACGCTCAGGTGCATGTAGTATTCTTCACTATTCCCCCCTCTTCTTCATGCCAAAGCTGCGAAATGGTCAATACCGGCAGGCTTACACGATTGCTAGGCCCTGATGATGCCCCATACTTAGCATTCTCTCGGGAGAGAGCAGCTTCCCGCCGGTACAACGGTGGACGTCCTTAACTTTCGTTCAAGTGCTCGAGAGGCCCTCTAAACAGCGGCGGCCCTCTGGTGGTGCCTGAGACACACATCCTTCTTCCGCTGACGGGTGCTCGTGCACCCCTCCCGGCAGGCGGACAGCGGCGGTCCGCTGGTGGTGCAGGTGGGGAAGGAGTACCAGGTGGCCGGCGTCGTGTCGGCCGGCATCGGCTGTGGCAGGCCCAACCTTCCGGGCATCTACACCGACCTCACCGTGTACGCCAAGTGGGTGGTGGGCCAGATCAGCGCCCGCACCAGCTTTTGAAGCGCATGTACGCACACACAGGTGAGAGGGCCGAGACGGGCGGCGGAGGCAGACGATGTCAGAAATACGGGGGCTCGCGCCTCGCTGCTGAAAAACCCGGTGTGAATGATCAAACTTACAGTCTTTGGCATCGTGCAACCCTCCATAAATACAAGGAAAAATCAGCTGGGATTTGTGACGGTACTTGCATAGTTATCACAAGTCGCTCGTGAGGCCACCCCTCGCTCGCATGAGAGATCTGTGATGTACACCATAAAATATCCATCACAAATGATGTCAGCAATCATGCGCATCAAAGCAGCCCGGAGGTATGATTAGACTCTCCCAGCACTTCCGCACATCACCAAAAATACATCAGTGTTTTTAGTGCTCTTTTGTATAAACTGCTAGCTGAGATTATCGCGTTATTTCAGCCCGATGATTCCACGCGAATGTGCACCGGATGTATAGCTGTGGCTTTATCCGACAGATGGCGGCGGGGAGCTGCCGCCGGCAGGTCGAGGATCAGCCGATTACCGTGCCATCAGATCACTGCTGTTCCGGGAGGCTTAGCTGTGTGACCTCAGCAGGGTGTGAGCGACGCAGCAGGCTGACAAGACATGAAAAACTGAAAGCAAAGCTATTCAAGCATTCAACGTTGTTGGAGTTTTACGCGTTTTAGTATGATGGAGGCATCAGACAGCACATGTGAGATCTGATGCAACTGAAGCGCTATGACGGTTCCGGAAGCGCTCAGGATAATGCCATGCTTTGAAGGTGTGATGCAATGAACCTTGAATGAGCCTTCAGGTTCATGTGATCTCAGCCGCGCAAACCGTGGCAAGTGTGAGACTTGTTTACCGTGATGAGTATTTGTCCTAATGTAATATAGCTGAAACGAAATTATCTGTTTATTGGGCATCGTACGACGAGGCCACTAAGTCCAGCAACTGAATGCTAGATAGATGCACGTGATATACATGAAAACGAACAGTGCATGGCCAAGCTTGCTGGTGATGGCAGTTAGATATCACAAATGCGCACTGCAAACGCGCAGAACCACAAAAGGATCACAAATCTCCCGGAACTTGGCAAAGGTAAAAAGCCTACCCTACCCACAATTCAGGAGCTAAAGAATGTCGTCGAGCCTTTCGCACAAACCTCCGGAAAGGGGCCGTGATAAAACGTCGTCGGAACTTTTTGAAGGGCCTGTCCACATGTTGATGCAGGCGGGGAAAGTACATTGATCATGCTCTGCGCCAAAACGCTGTAGCAGTAAAACCAAAAGCGTTACCTAAAACAATTTTTTACCAGATGAATGACAGTAAACTCATTAGTATCCATATATTTTATACTGCCTTACGTCTAATGACGTCTTTGGAAATACGTGAATCTGGTTTCACGCCATCACATTGCATTAACTGGATTGAAATTCATAAGTATCACATGGTTGTCAAATTCATCTACATACTACGGAGACAAAGACCGCAAAAGAGCAGGGCTGGGCAATATAGCCAAGACAGTTTAGCTGTTTTTCCTTGCTACCTATAATTTAGATCGATCTTATTATCAAGATCACATTCACCTTGGCCTCGACCAGCTCATATGGGTGCATGCTATACAAAGTTTGATATTTGCCTGAAATCGGTAATATCCGCTGATCAGATTATTTTCCGTCACCCTTGGAGGCAGCTTCCGCTCTGGAGGTTATCTGATGTCAGTGACACCTTATGACATCGAATGTGCACTTGACATCTTGCTGCGGCCCTCAGCGAGCCAGCCTGCATCGGACCATTCCTTCTAAATGTGTTCATGAAAATCATGCTCAGTTGTATGCCTACCAAGACATTAAAGGGAACGTTCCACATTGCAAGATATTGAGTTAGGCATCAGATATGATGGGAAGTCCTTCTTTGTAACTATTGGCAACCTTTCAAAGTTCAAAAACGACGGTAAGTAGCCTAATTTCAAAGTTTATAAAGATGGGCCCCGTTACGTTATCGTTTGATTGCGTCATGAATTGCGTTTGTGGCGACAGTAAAACCTGGCAGCATCTGGCAGCCAGACCTACAGAATACCTCAAAACACACGAAAGCTGACGCCAGCCGGTCATTCTCGACGCGGGGTCTGTTTGTGTGGGAGGGGGGGGGGGGGGCGATTAGTGGGTGGGTTGTTTATGGATTTTTGTATTGGTGCTGGCCGTAAGAAAAGCTTTCGTGGACTGTCTGACATGCGCAACATGCGACTGCCAACTTTATGTCAGATTAGTAATATCAAAGCACGATATGCTGTGCTGCTGCTGTTGCTGCTTTGCTGTTGATGATTTTGTCAATACGTTATTGCCGACCCATCATTGCGCGGAGTGCTGTAGTCCTGACTTTGATATTATGTGATGTGTACAGTTATCACTGTCCTTATTGTTTGCAACTGGAAATGGGGTGTGGTGCCAAAATTAGCAAATTTGTAACATTGTCTCAATTGTTTGCAACTGGGAATGTGGTGTCATGCGAAAATTAATGAAGTTGTAATGATGCCATGCATTGATTGTCAAAGCATTGCTATTGATATGGTAAGTACGGTTACGTTGGGCAACCGGGATTTTTTGGGCTTAGTATTATTCATGCAGTTACTACTTAACCCTGATATAACCATTGTGGTGCAACGACATTCTTGCCGTAGACAATCCTCTGGCACTGTTAAATAAATTTTTTACCAGTCATTCATCAATTATGAGCTGCCATCTCATAGGCTTGACATAGAGTACTCAACCAATGTGGTACATTGTGTGATGGCACTGGTCAATAGTGTCATTTTGGCACTATCTCGGTGCTGTACTGTGGCACGACATAATGAACAACGATATGGCTTTTCGACTGCATTCCATGCCGCTTTCATAATAAGTTCCAACATGAAAAGATGGGTCAAGCATGTGCTCTTGTATTGGCTTCCCATCTGACATATGACTGACCAAAAACACATGATACCAAATACAAATCATTTTCAGCAAAGCAGACAACCAATAACTGGCATCGCCTGGTACGCCTGATTCGGAAATCCAGAAAACGCAGGTGAGAAACATGCAAACACATCTTGCACTTCATGGTCATACATGCTGCCGCCATCAGGCTGCTGTACTAAAAAAAAAACAGGAAAATTTTACATGTGGTGAAATGACGCTGCAAACATGCTGACCTTGCACAATGCTGGAGACATGACAAGTGCATGTAGCTAAGGTTGGATGGGCAAAATGCAAGGAAGTGATGAAGCTGCCAGCGCACACAAGTTGCAGTGACTATGACTTTGATTACTCAGAAGCAATGCTCGCCTGCATACAAGAGTTGGGAAGACAGTACAATGTGCATCAGTAATAATAAAACTATATTTTCAGAATTATTTACCAAAAGATAATTTTGCAGAGCCATGTAATGTGAGCCTATACTGAGCACGTCCATTAATGTGCTGCACACACCGGTCCCTACCGCCAAAATGAAGTGCTGATATGACACGCAATGGGTTAATTCAATGCTGTAGTACCTCAATAGGTTTACAATGTTGGCATGTTCATGATGAAGTAGCAGTGCCAGTACCTTCCTTAAACATCCCTGCAACATAAGTGCCAGTGTTTCTCTTAATTTGCCAGCATTCCTTTGTCATGTTCAAACATAAACATACAGGTGGAGGCAGGCATCAATATCAATAGGCATCCATATATCAGACATCATTATATGCCGTTTTATTGGGAGTCAGTAGGTTGAAGAATATTAAAACAATGTTCTCTCTCAGAAGAACAAATCCTCGCACGTACACTCCCCACCGCATCAATGCCAATACAAGCCACTGGCACACACCACCAGTGATCACACCAATTTCGAGCCCCCGAATCACATTTTTTGCTAAATAGGTGTGATCTCACATTTGAACGGTTCGTGGGACTATTATATTGCAGGTTTTCTCACAATTTCCGCACAGATCCTCAGTCACAACTCCGAACTTCACCGCGACCGCCCTTCAAAACAAAGTCCTGTTCAAGATCTAAAGTTGTCGTACGATATGTGAGAAATACTTGGAGAAAAATAGATCTAAAATCACTGTAATGTTTCCATAGTTTCATGATGTCTTGCTAACCCATAAACCCGTGGAAGGTCCTGTGCTCCTGTACACAAGGAGCCAACCGAGCTGTCTGTAAGAGATAGGTTAGTAGAAGAAGAAAAAAACGCCAGCAGGAGAAAAAAGACAGATTTGCCGTCGCGTCCTTTTTTTTGGTAACTTTGGGACAGTGCCCATTTTTGGTGTGCCGTACTTTTTTGCATCCAACGGCGTTCTTTTTTATGACATTGACCTGTGGCCTAGAAAGAAGGCAAAATGACCCGTTCACGACGAGTGTCGCACAACCCGAAATTGCTCACGCTTGTGTTCGCGACACGAATTCAGCAGTAAAATCTTCCTAACAGCCAATCATCATCAGCGGACTGTACCACATGTGCAGCATCATCGCCTTTTGCGAATGTAGCAGTAGCCATGTTGTGTTGAAGATCAACAAAAAACAGCCTGCACTATCACGGAGATCTAATGACGCTTCTATGGCCTTATTAATCAGAAGGCGATTTTGAAGCTGGCTGTATGTAAGCCTTTTTCATACTTTGCGCGCGTGCAACTCAGGAACCAGAGCGTTTTGGGTCTTAAAAGGGCATGACCGTTAACTGTGTCAAAATGTCCTCAAGATGGCTATTTCAGTTAAAAACGCCATACAAACGTGGAACATTCACCTTAATATATCTCAACGCTGTTTGACACCGTTTCATTTGACGCATTTGACAGTTCAACAGACGTGTTCAAGCCCAGTTTTTCAGAGATTAGAATTCATTTACCCACGTTGAAGTGAATCTCTCATTCAAAAGCGATAATAATGTTATGTTCTTCCGCATGTTCGCTGTGCACAACCAACGTTTATCCGTGACAGTCACTATGTGACAGTGTGCGCTGACATGATTAAAATGGATGTAAAAGTTGGTACCAGTGAGTAAGATAGAGCATAACAGATGCAACGCAAAAGAAGGTCATGCTCGTTCACCCAAACTGACGTGAGGCCACTTGTGAATGAGCGTCACTTCGGCTAATTAATCATGCATAACCTCCTTGCTGGATCAAAACACACGCATAATCGCCCTGCTGAGGCTGGCCACAAAGGTGGGAGCCGGCGACGACGCCGGAGCTGCTGCAGGTGCGCCATGCTGGCACGCTGGAGGGCCTAACTTTGTTTTATCTCACACGCGTTTTGATTCCAAATCAAACAGCTTTGCAACAAGGTGGCGCATGTGTGTTTCACGAGGCGTGCTTAGTCACAGTCTCCGTTCTTGGGTGACAATTGCTTTATAGTTGTTCATGGCCGTAACCACCGTGGGGCCTGGGCTCTATCGATACTATGTGGGTTTGTGGCCCTGCAGTCGTTGTCGTCAGCACCAGGCTCAGTTCTTTCCATTTGACATTGCATCGTTAAATCATACGCTGTGCCGACACATTGTGACAGTACAGACCACTCGACTACACTGTGGCACCAAACCAAGTCCGATATTGACGTTCACTTGGGTTCCCTTCAGCTCACCTGGAGTGACCACGTGCAGCCGGTGTGCCTGCCGCCCGTCGGAGGCGAGAAGTTCACGGGCAGGAGTGCCATCATAGCCGGCTGGGGCTATCTGGACGAGTGGAGGAGAGGTGAGACGGCTGCCGTCATGGGGACCACGCTACCGGGGGTCAGACATCAGCTGACTATGCACGCACACAAAGGTGAGTGGGACGGGACGGGGGACGAGGCAGACGATGCCGAGTGCACATAAGTGTCCTTTACAAGAGTAGGAATGTTGTCAAAATGCTGTTCTTGGTTTATGCCAGACCACATCTAGAGTATTATGTACAGGATTGTTCCCCCTTCTTCCAAAAAGACCTAGATAGTCTGGAGAGAGTACAAAGAAAAGCAAGTAGGATCATAAATAGCATTGGCAGCTTACAATGAAACGAAAGGCTTAAAGCTGTGGAATTGTATTCATTGAAATATCATACATTTAGGTATTGAGGTATTAAAGGTGATAGGTATTATATATATAGGTGATATATATATAAAGGTGACAGAGGTATTAAAGATTATGAAAGGAATAGACAAGGTAGATCTACAAGGAGCGCTGGAAAATGACACTGAGACTTAGAGGAAATCAGTTTCATTTAGCAAAAGGTATTAGCAAGAACTATGGAGAGGCAGATTTCATTGAGTTAAAGAGTGGTTAATCATTGGAATGGACTGCAAACATTTGTAGGAAGTCCCTTCCTAGTAACATTTAAAAGTCGTTTGGACAGGTTCTATTAATCTAAGGGTCTAATTTAGAGCTAAATTCAGGCAGGTCAGGTGGTGAGATTAGTTCAAGAGTGGCTGAGGGACCCCAGGGTAGGCCAAATTCTATAGAATTGTGTGATTCTTTGTTAGTTTAATGCCTATATATGTGTGTGTATATATATATATATACATATATATATATATATATATATATATACACACACACACACACATATATATATATATATATATATATATATATATATATATATATATATATATATATGTGTGTGTGTGGTGGTGCGTGCGTGCGTGCGTGCGTGCGTGCGTGCGTGCGTGCGTGCGTGCGTGCGTGCGTGCGTGCGTGCGTGCGTGTGTGTGTGTGTGTGTGTGTGTGTGTGTGTGTGTGTGTGTGTGTGTGTGTGTGTGTGTGTGTGTGTGTGTGTGTGTGTGTGTGGCACGGGGTTTCGCGCCGCGCTCGCGAGAAAGCCCGGCGTGAACAATCCATGAATGAAGTAAAATGTCATCTTGAGTTTGTGGAGGCACTTGTGTAATTAACATAAGTGGCCGCTAAAGCGAGACCCTCGCTCCCATGCCAGATGTGTAATGCCATAAAATAGCAATCACAAATGAAATTTATGTCAGCAACCATGCGTAGCAGAACAACACATAGGCATGTTTAGAATACCCCAGTGTTTTTCCACATCTCGAAAATAGATCAGTGTTTTTAGTGCTCTTTTGTATGCAACTACTAGGTGAGATTACCACATCATTCAGCCCGATGGTTTCATGGGAATGTGCACCGAATGTATAGTTGTGGATTTATCCGACAGATGGCGGTGAGGAGCTGCCGCTTGCAGGTCGAGGACCATCCGATCACTATGCCACCAGCCCACAGCTGTTCCGGGAGGCTTAGCTGTCTGGCCTCAGCAGGGTGGGAGCAGTAAGACAGGGTGCGTAGCAGGCTGGTCAGGCATGAAGGAAGGGTATTCAACCATTCAACGTTGTTGGAGCTTTACACGTTTTACCATGATGAAGGCATCAGACAGCACATGCGAGATGTGATGAAACTGAAGCGCCACGATGATTTCGTAATAGCTCAGGATGATGCTATGGTTATGGAGTCGTGATGCAATCAACCTTGCACGAACTGTCAGGTTCATCGATCTCATCCGTGCAAACTGTGACACGTACAAGATATGTCTACCGTGATAAGAACTGGCTCCAGTGCAATATAATTGAACCGAAAGATATCTGTTGAGTGAGCATCACAGTGATTAGCCACATAGTGCAGCAAATGAAGATCAGCTAGTTTCACGTGATTAACATGAAAACAAACATACCATGCAAAATTTTGTTGGTAATGACAGATGTCACAAACACCGCCTGCAGGGGCCTACGCATGCATATACTTTAAATGCATACATACAACGCTATATCATTGCGTTATTGGCTGCGCCAGCTTCACGTCCATATATTTCACATTAAACATGCCAGTTTGCATAGTAATAAAGCATGTGTTCGGGTCCCGGTCAAATGCTCCGTTCTGGTTCCGGTGGGTCCCTCCCATCTCAACAATTTAAAGCGCCCACGATCCAAAATTTAGGAGGTAGCTAACACTCTACGTGAAATCTCTTGCATCAGGTTGAGATTTTTGGTTCGTGGTCTTCACGTCAAATCCGGTTGAACAATGTCAAATTACATACGGTCGTCCGCAGTACCTTCAGAGCTCCTGGTGCAAGGAGCCTTAATGTACATACCACTTATAAGCAAACTGCCAGTGGTGCTCACATCAGGTTATTGTCCATATTTGATCTTGAGTAGGTAACGATGGCGAAAAACCTTCAGGGTCATTATTCTAACATTGCAATCAGTACCAAGTGATGTTCTAGACGGCATGCCCCCAAAAGCAAATTACATATTGATCAACGGCAGTTGGGGTCAGTGACCCGACATTGATCAAGCTGCAGTAAGGCATCTGTTGACATTGCAGTGATCCAATAATTCAAAATAAGCACAAAAACCACATCATAAAGCAGGGTTTTCAGCAATAAAGCGAGTCCGAATTGCTCTGATCTGACCTAAAAACATGACTCAAGATCAATGCAACTATAGCAGATCCTACTTTCAAAAGTGCAGTTGTCTAAAAAATAATCCAAAACGGTATGACTTCGTGTAACACTACGTTTTTGCAGCATGTTGAACACTTCATGAAACTGTCTTTGTTGACAACCAGGGCCTGACTTAAAACTGCCGTAGGTAGGCAACCTGCAAGGTACATTCAATTTTGTATGAGCGGCTATGCTATTCCATTGTTTATATGCGTGCAATGTTTGTTGCGACTGTGTCTCACCGTTCGGAAGTTGTTTTAAAAATATTTTGCGGGGTAGATTTGACCACAGAGCATGTGTTTATCGGTTTTCAAAATGTTCGGTCCTTCCAACCAGTTTTCGTTGCGTGCATTGATCTCTATCGGTCAATCTAATTTTTTTTATAATTTGTAAGATTTGTTTCCGCTGAGAAACCTCACCACGCTTGCAGTCGCATTTATGTTCCCGTATCGCACGCAGATGCAAAATGTGAAGCATTAAATACTTGTAAAGAGACGCCCAGTATGTCACCCAAAGCTTTTCTGTATTTTAGCAGCTCCTCACGCTCCACAGCAGCTCCTCACGGTGCTTCTCCCCCCCCCCCCCCCTGCTCTCCGCACGGTAACTGCCGACCGTCGGGGGCCACGAGCCGGGGCCGCCCCCGAACCCGACACCCACCACGCGGCTGCGGCGCGCACTCGCCACACCCCCGCCCCAGCAGAGGCGCAGGACACAAAGCACAACTGCGCCACAAACAATACTTTCACAAGATGCGAGCAGATAAAAATGACACAGCTTCAGTGACGCACGCATACATTTTGAAGGGGTTAGAAACAATAGTCAAACGCAGCTATTTCCTTCATTTTCGCTATACTCAGCCAAATGACAAATAACATTACAGGATAAAATGTTAGATGTGCCTGAAAACAGCTTGTCATTACGACAGAAAATGCACATTTTCTTGGCGTAGCTCCCGCAGCACTGGCAAAGTTTCCACATCTTTTAAAAAGAGCATATGTATGTGCACGTGGCTTTATATAGAGATAAATATCGTCTCAAAATTGTGGTCAAAATATTTTGATATAGCTGCGTGCGATATGGATAATTTAAGTTTGTTTTTGTCAGGGGGCAGTGTTCTAACTCATTTTGGAAATCGTATCAAATCATAAGAAACTAAGCAAGAGTAAAATTTTCACCCCTCTGACGTAAGCCCCACGTACTTCTTCCCGCATGACATGCTAAGGGTAACGGGTATGAAATAAATCTAAGACAACTCAGAAGCTGAAGAATATCATCGAGCCTCTCGCACAAATTTTAGACAAGGGGCCGTGAGTAGATGTCATCAGAACTTTTCTATCTTTGGAGGCGGGGAAAGTTCATAGAGCATGTACTCCGCTGAAGCGCTGTAGCAAGTAAAACTAACAGCGATCCTTGAAAAATGATTTAAATGATGAATGACAGCAAATTCTCCTAATCATAGCTTTAAGACAACGTCACGATCAGTGGCGTCTTTTGAGATATGTGAATCTAATTTGACGCCGTAACATTCATCAACCGGGTTGAAATTCAAAGCGCAGAATGGTTGTCTTGTACATCTTCTTGATGCGAAGGCAAAGACAGCAATACAGCAAGGTTGGGCAATACAGCTAAGAGAGCTTAGTGTTTTTGTTTGCCACCTATAATTAGGTTCGATCTCATCATCAAGAAGGCTTGTATAATTCTGAACATTTTAATTCTGATCTTTTCGAATATTGAAGTGCGGAATTCGGAATTTTTGAAAATGTACCTTGGTTGATGTTACATGACCCATAAACTTTTGGTCACCTTTAAATGGTGTCTGAATGCCTTTAAAGTGCTTGTGCGTCTCAAGAGCGCCCTAGCATATGCGAATCCGCGGACAAACTTGATCAAGTGCAGGGAAAAGAAAAGCGTTTGTCTTGTGCATGTCGTCTACGTTGAAGAGTTATACATGACTGACATGTCCCGTGCTAAAAGCGGCCAGCTTATGTCGCTGTCGGAGGTACCGGAAGCCGCCGTGTAGCCCTGCAAACACTTCCAATTCGTCCGGAAATGACCTTGCGTGATGCCATCCGCACGCCGGGGAAGCAGAGTGAGTGCATTTAAATAAAGCTGACGGTGGAAACATTGTCAGTGCAGCTACGCGGTGCAGAGAACACGGATCATTCAGCGTCCTGCAACGAGAGGTGTTGTGCAGAATGGCGAGGCTCATGGTGTTTGTGTCCGCCATTGGCGTGCTTTGTCACAGCACAGCAACGAAGAACTGTAAGTACAGCTGTGGAAATAGCCCTGTGCAGACGTCGAGTAGCAAAACTTAGTTTTGCCTGTGGTCAGCCGCTGTTATTCAAACCCGTTGTCTGGAACAAAATGTATTAATCCGTTAATATGCTGACGAATGCTTAAATATCAGGGCATTTTTCTGTAAAAATGTGCTTCACATCGTGTGGGGAAACATGAAATTTTACTACAGAGTATTGAGAATAGCCTTGCAAAATTCCATTCCAAGATAGCCTGACCTGCCTCGCAATACCATATCCTGCATACCATTCCTTCTTGATTAAAGTTCTTTACAGCAGGACAAGCACGTTATAACAGACTAACCAACGTTGGGGCCATGTGACTCCGTACCTCGGAGGCAATAAAAAGGCACCATCATAACACAATGCATGAGTCTTGTCACCCTCCTGTCACCGACTACCAAAGTCCCATGCCCTCACTGCGTACACGGAGTCCACGACACTTCAGTGACGCGTGGTGTCTGTGCGTGCAGTAGCGAACGTGCCCTGCGGCCGCCGTCTGGTGGCCGGGCGGCAGACGCGGGTCAAGGGCGGCCAGGCGGCGTACCACGGCCAGTTTCCCTGGTCGGCCTCAGTCCAGCACCACGGCTCACACTTCTGCATGGGCGCCGTGCTCAACGACGAGTACGTGCTGACGGCGGCGCACTGCTTCGGCGACCGGCCGGCCAGCCAGTTCACGGTGACCGTGGGCGGTCACAACCTGACCCAGCCCGAGGCGAGCAGACACAGCGTGGCCATCGCCGAGCGCATCGTGCACGACGGCTACCAGGAGGGCAAGTTCGACGACGACATCGCCTTGCTGAGGCTGGCCACAAAGGTGGGAGCCGGCGACGACGCCGGAGCTGCTGCAGGTGCGCCATGCTGGCACGCTGGAAGACCTAACTTTGTTTTGTCTCACGCACGACTTGATTCCAAACAAACAGCTTTGCAACAAGATGGCGCATGTGTGTTTCACGAGGCGTGCATAGTCACAGTCGCCGTTCTTGGGTGACGTTTGCTTTTAAGCTGTTCATGGCCATGGCCACCGCGGAGTTTGGACCTCATCAGTTCCATGTGTGATTGTGACCCTGCAGTCGTTGTCGTCAGCACCAGTCTCAGTCCTTTCCATTTGACATTGCATCGTCAAATCATACGCTGTGCCGACACATTGAGACAGTGCAGACCACTCGACCACACTGTGGCGCCAAACCAAGTCCAATATTGACGTTCGCTTGGCTTCCCCTCAGCTCACCTGGAGTGACTACGTGCAGCCGGTGTGCCTGCCGCCCGTCGGAGGCGAGAAGTTCACGGGCAGGAGTGCCATCATGGCCGGCTGGGGCTATCTGGACGAGTGGAGGAGAGGTGAGACGGCTGCCGTCACGGGGACCGCGCCACCGGGGGTCAGACATCAGCTGACTGTCGGGCTCAGATTCGCTGTCAGGCCTGCAGAAGCCAGAGCTTTAGGACATACTTAAGTATCAAGGTCACGGCTCAAGTCTGGTCGGAAAAACCTTAATGACGCCGTTCTGATCCTCATTTCTGATCGGCTTCCCAAACTATCAATATGGCGATTGTTTGATATGGACACGTAGGGTCTCGGGAAGTTGGCTGAACTTGTGATAATCTGATTAACTGACTAAATATTATTTTCTTCATAAAAGACCTTTAAACAGCATAAGCTGAGAGCATGCTGCCAGTACTGCGAACTGCACAGCATGTAATATTACAATCGTTGAGCCATGGTTGCTGTGCAGGTGGAACTCGTCCCGACACCCTGCAATGGACGGAGGTGCCCGTCCTCTCCAGACAGACCTGCCAGGACTGGTTCACCGAAGCTAAGAAAAGCATCAAAATAAGCGAGGGCAAGATATGTGCCGGGTACAAGGAGGGCGGCAAGGACAGCTGCCAGGTGAGACGCTGGAGAACAGGCGGAACAATTACAGGTCCTCCACATGGTGCTCTTCACTTGGAAATGGTTCACATGCATATCTGGTGATGTGTGACCGTCACGTAGTATACGCCAAGTGTTGTTCATGTGACGTCACGTCACATACATCATGAAAGTGCACAAGTGTCTGATGCTCATAAAAGCGGTGAGTACCGACCAGGGCGTTGGCGCCTCTCTGCCCTCGTTCTCGCTTATTCCTGCATACTCGCGACGCCCCGTTTTACCCTGGGCACGCTACATACGCCAGCCTTGAGTGGGCGGCCTATCGGGGTCTTCATTCGGGCGCAAGGCACATACCCCTCGCAGGAGACCCTGTGTGGGCTAAGTCTCGGCGGAGAACGCTCAGGTGCATGTAGTATTCTTCACTATTCCCCCCTCTTCTTCATGCCAAAGCTGCGAAATGGTCAATACCGGCAGGCTTACACGATTGCTAGGCCCTGATGATGCCCCATACTTAGCATTCTCTCGGGAGAGAGCAGCTTCCCGCCGGTACAACGGTGGACGTCCTTAACTTTCGTTCAAGTGCTCGAGAGGCCCTCTAAACAGCGGCGGCCCTCTGGTGGTGCCTGAGACACACATCCTTCTTCCGCTGACGGGTGCTCGTGCACCCCTCCCGGCAGGCGGACAGCGGCGGTCCGCTGGTGGTGCAGGTGGGAAAGGAGTACCAGGTGGCCGGCGTCGTGTCGGCCGGCATTGGCTGTGGCAGGCCCAACCTTCCGGGCATCTACACCGACCTCACCGTGTACGCCAAGTGGGTGGTGGGCCAGATCAGCGCCCGCACCAGCTTTTGAAGCGCATGTACGCACACACAGGTGAGGGGGCCGAGACGGGCGGCGGAGGCAGACGATGTCAGAAATACGGGGGCTCGCGCCTCGCTGCTGAAAAACCCGATGTGGACGATCAAACTTAGTCTTTGGCATAGTGCAACACTCCATAAATAAAGGAAAAAGTCAGCTGGGATTTGTGAAGGTACCTCCGCAGTTATCACAAGTCGCTCGTGAGGCTACCCCCTCGCTCGCATGAGAGATCTGTAAAATATACCATAAAATATCAATCACAGATGAAATTTCATGTCAGCAATCATGCGCATCAAAGCAATCTGGAGGTATGCTTAGACTCTTCCAGCATTTCCGCACATCACCAAAAATACATCAGTGTTTTTAGTGCCCTTTTGTATAAACTGCTAGCTGAGATTATCACGTTATTTCAGCCCGATAATTCCACGCGAATGTGCACCGAGCGTATAGCTGTGGCTTTATCCGACAGATGGCGGCGGGGAGCTGCCGCCGGCAGGTCGAGGATCAGCCGATTACCGTGCCATCAGATCACTGCTGTTCCGGGAGGCTTAGCTGTGTGACCTCAGCAGGGTGTGAGCGACGCAGCATGCTGACAAGACATGAAAAACTGAAAGCAAGGCTATTCAAGCATCCAACGTTGTTGGAGTTTTACGCGTTTTAGTATGATGGAGGCATCAGACAGCACATGTGAGATCTGATGCAACTGACGCACTATGGCGGTTCCGGAATCGCTCAGGATGATGCCATGCTTTGAAGTTGTGATGTAATGAACCTTGACTGAGCCTTCAGGTTCATGTCATCTCAGCCGCGCAAACCGTGACAAGTGTGAAACATGTTTACCGTGATGAGTATTTGCCCCAATGTTCATATAGCTGAAACGAAACGAAATCTGTTTAGTTGGCATCGTATCATAAGGCCAATAAGCCCAACAACGGAATGTTAGATAACTACATGTGATATACCTGAGAACGAACAGTGCATGCCCAAGCTTGCTGTTGATGACATTTGATGTCACAAATGCCAACTGCAAAGACGCAGGCTCACAGATACCCTATATAATCATGTTATAGGCCGGAGCAGTGTGACATCTGTATATTTCGCATTAAACATTCCACTTGACATAGCAATACAACAGGCGCAGAAGTGCTCGGTCAAATACTCCGCGCTTCGGTGGAGGGGGGGGGGGGGGACAGTTTGAACTCATTCCTGAAATCTCAAAAAGTCAGAGATGTCAAAATCCCAAATTCACACGATAGGTAACAGTCTACGTGAAATCTTTTGTGACATCTTTTGAGATCCCTAATGTGTGATCTGAACATAAGAGCATGTCGATCAATGCCAAACTCTTCATCGGTGTCTGAAGTGTCCTTAGATCTCTCAGCGTAAAGAGCATTCATTTGTTTGTTTCTTATAGACAAACCGCCACTGGTATTCATATCAACTCGCTGACCCAGTTTGATCTCAAGTCGGCGCAAGTGGTCATAAACCGTCGGGATCATTTTGATTTTTGACTGTACAACCGGCACCGAGCATTATCCCACATGGCATACGCCCCAAAGCAAAAGTTTGATCAACGTCATTTTAGGTCAGCGACCTCTCCTGACCTTCATGAAGCTAAAAGAGAAATCTGTTGACGTCGCTTTATTCCAGGAGTTCAAAATGGGCGTAAACGTTACCTCATAAAACAAGTTTTCCAGCAATAAAGCAAGTTGGTTTTAAGCCTCATCTGACTATATATGGCCGACGGTCAATGAAACTAATGAGAATTCGTATTTCCGGAGTAAAATTGCCCAAGAAAACATCTAAGTACATTAATGACTTCGTCTATCACTGCGTTGTTGCAACACATTGCACGATTCTCTTGGAATCGCCCTCGTTGATAACTATGGCCTGACTTTGGTCCGCATCCGTAGAAGGAATATCCAATTTTGGATATCAACAGCTCAGCTGCTGAATTGTCGACAGGCATGCAATGCTTGGTGTGGCCACGCATCGCCGTTCGGAAGTTGTTTTTAAAATATTTTGCGGGGCTAATTTGGCCACTTAGCATGTGTCCGTCGGTTTGCAAAATGTTCTGTCTTTCTGACTAGTTTTCATGGTGTGCATTAATCTCTGTCATTACATCGAAAAGTTATCAGTTTACGATTTGTTTCCTCTCAGAAACATCACCACACTTACAGTTGCATTTATGTACCCATATCGCACACAGATACAAAATGTGAAGCATTAAATATGTTCACGAGGGAGGGCATACTGCCAACAATTTGGCAGTATTTTGGTCAGGGGGGGGGGTGTCCTGAGCCGCGTTGGGAATCGAATTATACCTCTAGGAACTTGGGAAGAGTAAAAAAAACTCACCCTACTCAAAATTCAGGAGCTAAAGAATGTCATCGAGCCTCTCGCACAAATCTTCGGAAAGGGGCTGTGGCAAAACGTTGTCAGAACTTTTTGAAGGACCTGTCCACGTGTCGATGCAGGCGGGAAAAGTTCATTGATCATGCTCTGTGCCAAAACGCTGTAGCAGTAAAACCAAAGGCGTTACTTGAAAACAATTGTTTACTAGATGAATGACAGTAAACTCATTAGTATTCATAGATTTCGTACCGCATTACGTCTAGTGACGTCTTTGGAAATACGTTAATCTGATTTCACGACATTACATTGCATTAACTGTATTGAAATTCAAAAGTACCACATGGCTGTCAAAGTCATCTACATACTGCGAAGACAAAGACCGCAATACAGCAGGGTTGGGCAATATAGCTAGCACAGCTTAGCTGTCTTTCCTTGTTCCCTATAATTTAGATCGATCTTATTATCAAGATCACATTCACCTTGGCCTTGACCAGCCCATATGAGTGCATGCTCTAAAAGTTTGATATTTGCCTGAAATCAGTAAGTTAACTGATTTAAAAATTCCCTAATTTAAAAATATCCACTGATCAGAATATCATACATTATCAATGGAGGCAGCTTCCGCTCTGGACGATATCTGAGGTTAATGACACCTTATGACATCGAATGTGCACTTGACATCTTGCTGCGGCCCTCAGCGAGTCAGTCTACGGCAGACCATTTGCTCTAAATGCGTTCATAGGAAATAATGCTCAGTTGTATGCCTACCAAGACAATATTTCAACGCTCTTTGACACCACTCCATTTCACGCGTTTGACAGTTCGACAGACGTGTTCAAGCCCAGTTTTTCAGAGATCAGAATGTATTTACCCACGTTGAAGTGAATCTCTCACTCAAAGTGATAACAATGTTGTGTTCTTAGGCATGTTCGCCGTGCACAACCAACGTCTAACCGCTACAATCACTATGTGGCAGTGTGCGCCGACATGATTAAAATGAATGTAAAAGTCGGTGCCAGTGCGTAAGATTGAGCATAAGAGATGTAGCGCAAAAAAGAGCATGCTCGTTCACCCTAACTGACGTGAGGCCACTTACCGTCGATGAATTTTACTTCAGGTAATTAATCATGCATGATAGGGTGTGTCATCAGTAACAAACCAAGTGAGACAAGGAAACTCCTTGGCGCAGCAGTCCAAAAGTACACGGCATAGCAAAAGTTCTTCCCAAAAACTTAAATTCGTGAAGCGCGGGTTGATCGAAATATCGCCGTATAACGACTCCCGGCATTGCAGTCACCCTGTGCTGGGCGGTGCTGGTTGCCGCAGGTAACACCAAGCCGTGGGCGGCAAGCGACACAAAATACTTTTGCGCATGGAAACGATGCCACCGAGCGCTCCTTGAGCCGTCGTACGAGAATGCCCCGGCCTAAGGTCTAATGTGCGGATCAGGCATTGCCCGATTGATTCCCCTATGGTGGAAAATGTATGTGCTGTTGAGTATGAATTCGTATGAGTATGTTGGTTAGTATTGCTTTAGACTTTCACTTCTCTGAGACAGCTCACTTGATGCAAACAAAACCATGCATACAATATGACTCAGAATATGCTGTCTGGTGTACAACTTAATGCATATAGCAAGTTCTGCGGCCTGTGCCACGGGCGTATGGAGAGGGGGGGAGGTAGGGTGACCCCACGCATATCTTGCTGCTTGCCGAGCCTGCGTATTCAATGCACCGGCCCAAACAGAAGACTGGTGACCCAAAACGCATCTTGGCGGAGGTTGGATGGTAGCAGAAATACCCTCGCAACTGGGCTCCACATATTGCCGCAGGTCCAGCTCCGGCCCCAGACGTCCTCGGCAGTGCGGCGCTGGTTGCACTCCTTGTGTGAACCAGATAGGGCCATATTGCCAGTGGAGCCTGCACTTTGTTCCGCAGCTCGCAGTCGCTGGGTCTCGCAGTGGGGGCCGTGTGACTGGTTCGTGCCAGGGGACCAGGTTAGTGTACCTCCTGGCCTAGAAGTTCATCGCTGGGATGGCGAAGACCCTAGGCTGAAGAAGACCCTCGATTTGCTACTCACGAGCGGTGCGACGATGGGAACGACCTGTTCGCGGACCATACAGTTCTCATCCCACACCATGTCCAGCAGCAGCTTTTCTGGACGGACCTAGCACCCGTTGCGCTGGAGGACTGGCTGCACCGTGGCCTATGAGCGCTGCAGCAGCCTGCGGAGTAGCGCGATGCCCCGGAAGAAGTTGCGTAAGCCAAAGTCGTAGCTGCTGTTCTGCCGGATGGCGGATCATACCTGCACACAGTGGCCGACCACACACTGGACGAGGCCCTTGAGAGCGCTGCTGGAGGTCTCGGTAGAGATGCAAACTAGCAGCAGGCGAGCGGCCACTTGTCAACCATTTGAAAGCAAAAGCGAATATATTAGAACAATTTGTTACGAACTGAGCATTAGATCGTACAAAAATTATTGCGCCTTTTAAGTGCATGTAATTATACCGACATCCAGAGTCTTTAAATGAAATGAAATTGATATCAACAAATGCACATGTAAACATGAGCCAACGAACAAATAATGCGACGTACTATGGTACAAGGTATGAAAATAATTAAGTGCTCAACAATCAGCACATGGCATATCAATTGATGCTTGATGAAATTTAAACACTCAGTTATAAATTCGAAGAAAATGTGTTTTCATATCTACCTGACATGGTTCGATGGTCCGATTCGCCGCTGGGCTGCCACGTTTCGGACAGAGCCGTTTTGAACGCCGGAGGCCAGAAGGTAGGGCAGCTGCTAGTTGGTGCTCAGCTGGTGAATCAGGTCGACCGGCAGATTTGGCATGTGCCCCGGTATAGGCTTGAATGCCTCAACGTCCCTCTCCCAGACCTCTCCGGCGCAGGTCTTGCCCATGGGTCAAAAAATCGATCCCATGGTCGTGCCGTCCAAGCTCAATAGCAGGTAACTGAGGTCCAGCTCGTTGCCGCGCAGCTGGCAGATGAACCAGTGCACGGGTAACTCGGTGGCCAGCTCAAACAGCTGGAACACGTTGCCTATTGTCTCGGCGTTGCCGGCCGTGCCGTCGCAGCCGCGCACATTGAGGTGATCGTCGCACTGCGGGCTCACGGAGTGTAGCTCGCTGAGCAAGTGCAGGGCGCGGCCGAACTCCGACGTCAATGAGTCACGTAGCGGCTGCCTGGCTCAGCAATGACAACCACGTATTTTTGATGGGATTTGCTTGGCTACATGTGACTCATGTAGCTCCTGCCTTCGCGGCCGTCGGAGCACAGGATAGTCAAACCTGACTCTTGAATTGCTCCAGCATTTTTACGAGCCGTTTCCTTTCTCACTCTGTCTCCTGCGCAGCATATGTTCTTAGGATCTATGATATTTGATTTCAAATAACCAGTCTGTCCCTGCTGTCTTGCTGAAAGGCATTGATGATAGCAGCAGCGGCCCGGTTCGAGCCACCGTATCTGGCAACCGCCAGAGCGGTGTTAGTCAGGTCGCTAGCGTTGTAATCTGCAGTGCCAGTGGTTTCAACCGGAACGAGCAATAGGAGTTGTCGCCACCTTCTACCCTGTACGGAACCGTGTAGGAATCCGTGCTCTCGGCTGAATCACCAACGCTGAAACCACTTGGCTCCGGAGCAGGCTTGGGTTAAGCACTAGCAGCCAGCGCTGGCTCAGCAGTCGGCGCGGGCTCAGCAGGCGGCGGGGAAGGCCACTCAGGTTCAGCAGCAGACACCGCCTCACTGGCGGCCGAGCCATGACACCCCTGGAGTTGTCTGGCCATCATCTGCACCTCGCGAGCCTTCCTAGTCACAGTCGTATCCCAGTCATATGACCCCAGGGTAAGCTTCCGGTGCCTGCACTGGTCGTTCAAGGCGGCCTCCTCTTGATACACTGTGCAGACGATGGGGCACGGAAAGCTGCGCTGAGGCTTGCACTTGCATTGCGCGACATCGAGAAGCTTGTTGAGTTGCGCGTTGACGGCGTTGCTGTGTTCCTCTCTTTCTTTTTTTTTTTTGTTTTCTTGCTGATAGCTCTGTTGGGGTGATATCAATATCTCTCGATCAATTTTGTCATGTATTTTAGATCATGAACAAGGATCGCTAAGTTGGTGCACAGCTCCCTGATTTCTAACGGTGCGGTCTTGAGGATAGTATTAGTGAGGTTCCTCTTCGATTCGTTCAGCAAATTGTTGTAGCTCAAGGCTTTCCCGTAGTCGGCAGTTGGTGATGGGACAGTGGAGCCGGGTGGCTTATCACAAAATGTTTTGTGCGCCACCGTGTAGCCTTCAGCATACTTATGCAAGCAATTGATTGAAGGAAATGTTTCAGTGCCGGAAAAGCTAAATTAATAAACCCATAGCGCCCACACAACAAGCAAATAAATTGCAAATCAACATCACTATGATGAGTCAACAATCGCAAACTTATAACCTTCCCCGGTCTGCTGGAGCATTCTCATAACTGCACAGCTTTGGGTTTTTACAAAAAACTATTGTTTTTTAATAACAATTTAGCTTAAAAACTTTATATATATATATGTATATATATATGTATATATGTATATATATGTATATATATATGTACATATATATATATATATATATATATATATATATATATGTGTGTGTGTATATATGTGGCACGGGGCTTCGCGCTGCGCTCCTGAGAAAACCGGGAGTGAACGATCTAACCTACAGCTCTTGGCATCGCGTAACAATTCATGGATAAAGTAAAATGTCATCTTGGGTTTGTGGAGGTACTTGTGTAATCAACATAAGTGGCTGCTGAGGCTAGGCCCTCGCTCCCATGCCAGATCTGTAATGCCATAAAAAATCAGACACAGATGAAATTTCACGTCAGCAATCGTGCGTACCAGAGCAACACACAGATATGGTTAAAATCTCCCAGCACTTTCGCACATGACCAAAATGCATCAGTGTCCTTTGGTGCTCTTTTGTATATAACTACTAGGCGAGATTGCCACGTCATTTCAGCCCGATGATTCCATGGAATGCGCACCGAATGTACAGCTGTGGTTTTATCCGACAGATGGCGGTGAGGAGCTGCCGCTTGCAGGTCGAGGACCATCCGATCACTATGCCACCAGCCCACAGCTGTTCCGGGAGGCTTAGCTGTCTGGCCTCAGCAGGGTGGGAGCAGTAAGACAGGGTGCGTAGCAGGCTGATCAGGCATGAAGGAAGGGTATTCAACCATTCAACGTTGTTGGAGCTTTACACGTTTTACTATGATGAAGGCATCAGACAGCACATGTGAGATCTGATGCAACTGGAGCGCCACGAGGATTTCGTAATAGCTCAGGATGATGCTATGGTTATGGAGTCGTGATGCAATCAACCTTGCACGAACCGTCAGGTTCATCGATCTCATCCGTGCAAACTGTGACACGTACAAGATATGTCTACCGTGATAAGAACTGGCTCCAGTGCAATATAATTGAACCGAAAGATATCTGTTGAGTGAGCATCACAGTGATTAGCCACATAGTGCAGTAAACGAAGATCAGCTAGTTTCACGTGATTAACATCAAAATAAACACGAAATGCAAAATTTTGCTGGTGATGACAGATGTCACAAACACCACCTGCCGGGGCCTACGTACGCATATACTTTAAACGCGCACATACAACGCTATATCATTACGTTATTAGCTGCGGCAGCTTGACGTCCACATATTTCGCATTAAACATGCCAGTTTGCATAGAAATAAAGCATGTGTCCGGGTGCCCGGTCAAATGCTCCGTTTTGGTGGGGGTCAGTTTGAGTTCATTCCTCACATCTCAACAATTTAAAGCGCCAACTATCCAAAATTTACGAGGTAGCGCCAACTATTTAGCGCCAACTATTTAAATTTACACTGTACATGAAATCTCTTGCGTCATGTTGAGATTTTTGGTTCGTGATCTTCACGTCAAATCCGGGCGAATAATGTCAAAGCGCATACCGTCGTCGGCAGTACCCTCAATCTCCTGGCGCAAAGAGCCTTAATGTACATACCACTTATAAGCGAACTGCCAGTGGTGCTCATATCAGGTTATTGTCCACATTTGGTCTTGAGTAGGTAGCGATGGCTAAAAACCTTCAGGGTCATTATTTTAAGACTGCAATCAGTACTAAGTGATGCCATAGACGACATGCCCCCAAAAGCAAAATGCTGATCAACGGCAGTTGGGGTCAGTGACCTTCTCCGACATTGATAAAGTTGCAATAACGCATCTGTTGACGTTGCAGTGATCCAATAATTCGAAATAACCATAAAAGCTACATCATAAAGCAAGGTTTTCAGCAATAAAGCAAGTTCGAATTGCTCTGATCTGACCTAAAAACATGGCTCAAAATCAATGCAATTATTCAAGATCCTAATTTCAAAAGTGCGGTTGTCTAAGAAATCATCCAAAACGGTATGGCATCGTGTAACACTACGTTTTTGCAGCATGTCGAACGCTTCATGAAACTGTCTTTGTTGACAACCAGGGCCTGACTTTAAACTGCCATAGGTTGGCAGCCTGCAAGGTACATTCAATTTTGTATGAGCGGCTTAGCTATTTTATTGTTTATATGCTTGCAATGTTTGTTGCGATTGTGCTTCGCCGTTCGGAAGTGGTTTTGGAAATCTTTTTCGGGGTAAGTTTGACCACAGAGCATGTGTCCATCTGTTTGCAAAATGCTCGGTCTTTCCCACAAGTTTGCGTTGTGTGCATTGATCTCCATCGGTCCATCTAAAAGTTATAATTATTTGTAAGATTTGTTTCCGCTGAGAAACCTTACCACGCTTGCAGTCGCACTTACGTTCCCGTATCGCACGCAGATGCAAAATGTGAAGCATTAAATACTTTTACAAGATGCGATCAGATAAAAATGGCACAGCATCAGTGACGCACGCAGACATTTGGAAGGGGTTAGAAACAATATTCAAACGCAGCTATTTCCTTCATTTTCGCTATACTCAGCCAAATGGCAAATAACATTACAGGATAAAATGTTAGATGTGCCTGAAAATAGCTTGTCATTACGACAGAAAATGCATATTTTCTTGGCGTGGCTCCCGCAGCACTGGCAAAGTTTCCACATCTTTTAAAAAAGGGCATATGTATGTGCACGTGGCTTTATAAAAGAGATAAATATCGTCTCAAAATTGTGGTCAAAATGTTTTGATATAGCTGCGTGCAATATGGATAACTTGAGTATCTTTTTGTCACGGGGTAGTGTTCTAACTCATTTCGGAAATCGTATTATATCATGACAAACTAAGCAAGAGTAAAATTGTCATCCCTCTGAAATAATCCCCACGTACTTCTTCCCGCATGACATGTAAGGGTAACGGGTATGAAATAAATCTGAGACAAATCAGAAGCTGAAGAATATCATCGAGCCTCTCGCACAAATTTTAGACAAGGAGCCGTGAGTGGATGTCATCAGAACTTTTAGCGCAATTGACTACCTATCGTTGGAGGCGGGGAAAGGGCATAGAGTATGTACTCCGCCAAAAGCGCTGTAGCAAGCAAAACTAACAGAGTTACTTGAAAAAATACTCAAGTGATGAATGACAGCAAATTCTACTAATCAAAACTTTAAGACAACGTTACGACCAGTGGCTTCTTTCGAGATATATGAATATAATTTAACGCCGTGACATTCATTAACCGGGTTGAAATTCAAAGCGCAGAATGGTTGTCTTGTACATCTTCTTGATGCGAACACAGAGACAGCAATACAGCAAGGTTGGGCAATGCAGCTAAGAGAGCTTAGTGTTTTTGCTTGCCACCTATAATTAGGCTCGATCGCATTATCAAAAAGGCTTGTATAACTCTGAACACCTAAATTCTGATCTTTTTGAATATTGAAGTGTGGAATTTGGAATTTTTGAGAATGTACCTTGCTTGACGTTACATGACCCATAAACTTTTGGACACCTTCAAGTAGTGTCTGGATGCCTTTAAAGTGCTTCCGCGTCTCAAGAGCGCCGTAGCATATACGAATCCATTGACAAACTTGATCAAGTGCAGGGAAAAGAAAAGCGTTTGTCTTGTGTATGTGATCTACGTTGAAGAGTTAGGCACGATTGACATGACCCGTGCTAAAAACGGCCAGCATTTGTCGCTGTCGGAAGTGCCGGAAGCCACCGTGTAGCCCTGCAAACACTTCCAATTCGTCCGGAAATGACCTTGCGTGATGCCATCCGCACGCCGGGGACGCAGAGTGAGTGCATTTAAATAAAGCTGACGATGGAAACATTGTCAGTGCAGCTACGCGGTGCAGAGAATACGGATCATTCAGCGTCCTGCAACGAGAGGTGTTGTGCAGAATGGCGGGGCTCATGGTGCTTTTGTCCGCCATTGGTGTGCTTTGTCACAGCACAGCGGCAAAGAACTGTAAGTACAGCTGTGGAAATAGCCCTGTGCAGACGTCGGGTAGCAAAACTTAGTTCTGCCTGTGGTCAGCCGCTGCCATTCAAACCTGTTGTCTAGAACAAAATGTATTAATCCGTTAATATGCTGACGAATGCTTAAATATCAGGACATTTTTCTGTTAAAATGTGCTTCACATCGTGTGGGGAAACATGAAATTTTACTACGGAGTACTGAGAATAGCCTTGGAAAATTCCATCATTTACGCCTGACCTGCCTCGTAATACCATATCCTGCATACCATTCCTTCTTGATTAAATTTACTTATAGCAGGACAAGCACGTTATAACAGACTAAGTAACGTAGGGGCCATGTGACTCCGTACCTGGGCGGCAATAAAAAAGCACCATCATCAAAGCACCAAAAAGCACGACACATGACTCTTGTCACCCTCCTGTCACCGACTACCAAAGTCCCATGCCCTCACTGCGTACACGGAGTCCACGACACTTCAGTGACGCGTGGTGTCTGTGCGTGCAGTGGCGAACGTGCCCTGCGGCCGCCGTCTGGTGGCCGGGCGGCAGACGCGGGTCAAGGGCGGCCAGGCGGCGTACCACGGCCAGTTTCCCTGGTCGGCCTCAGTCCAGCACCACGGCTCACACTTCTGCATGGGCGCCGTGCTCAACGACGAGTACGTGCTGACGGCGGCGCACTGCTTCGGCGACCGGCCGGCCAGCCAGTTCACGGTGACCGTGGGCGGTCACAACCTGACCCAGCCCGAGGCGAGCAGACACAGCGTGGCCATCGCCGAGCGCATCGTGCACGACGGCTACCAGGAGGGCAAGTTCGACGACGACATCGCCTTGCTGAGGCTGGCCACAAAGGTGGGAGCCGGCGACGACGCCGGAGCTGCTGCAGGTGCGCCATGCTGGCACGCTGGAAGACCTAACTTTGTTTTGTCTCACGCACGACTTGATTCCAAATCAAACAGCTTTGCAACAAGGTGGCCCATGTGTGTTTCACGAGGCGTGCATAGTCACAGTCGCCGTTCTTGGGTGACGTTTGCTTTTAAGCTGTTCATGGCCGTGACCACCGTGGAGTTTGGACCTCATCAGTTCCATGTGTGATTGTGACCCTGCAGTCGTTGTCGTCAGCACCAGTCTCAGTCCTTTCCATTTGACATTGCATCGTCAAATCATACGCTGTGCCGACACATTGAGACAGTGCAGACCACTCGACCACACTGTGGCGCCAAACCAAGTCCGATATTGACGTTCACTTGGCTTCCCTTCAGCTCACCTGGAGTGACTACGTGCAGCCGGTGTGCCTGCCGCCCGTTGGAGGCGAGAAGTTCACGGGCAGGAGTGCCATCATGGCCGGCTGGGGCTATCTGGACGAGTGGAGGAGAGGTGAGACGGCTGCCGTCACGGGGACCACGCTACCGGGTTATTTTCTTTATCAAAGATTTTTAGACAGTATTAGCTGAGTGCATACTGATAGTCCTGCGAACTGCACAGCATGTAACATTAGCAATCGTTGAGCCATGGTTGCTGTGCAGGTGGAACTCGTCCCGACACCCTGCAATGGACGGAGGTGCCCGTCCTCTCCAGACAGACCTGCCAGGACTGGTTCACGGAAGCTAAGAAAAACGTTAAAATAAGCGAGGGCAAGATATGTGCCGGATACAAGGAGGGCGGCAAGGACAGCTGCCAGGTGAGATGCTGGAGAACAGGCGGAACAATTACAGGTCCTCCACATGGTGCTCTTCACTTGGAAATGGTTCACATGCATATCTGGTGATGTGTGACCGTCACGTAGCATACGCCAAGTGTTGTTCATATGACGTCACGTCACATACGTCATGAAAGCGCACAAGTGTCTGATGCTCATACAAGCTGTGAGTACCGACCAGGGCGCTGGCGCCTCTCTGCCCTCGTTCTTGCTTATTCCTGCATACTCGCGACGCCCCGTTTTACCCCGGGCACGCTGCATATGCCAGCCTTAAGTGGGTGGCCCATCGGGGTCTTCATCCGGGCGCAAGGCACATACCCCTCGCAGGAGTCCCTGTGTGGGCTAAGTCTCGGCGGAGAACGCTCAGGCACATGTAGTAGCCCACTATTCCTCACTTTTCGTCATTCCAAAGCTACCAAATAGTCAATACCGGCAGACACTCGATCTTTCTAGGCCCTGATGATGCCCCATACTTACCGTTCTTCCGGGAGGCAGCAGCTTTCCGCTGGTACAGCGATAGACTTCCGTCGCTTCCCTTTAAGGGCTCGAGAGTCCCTCTGGACAGCTGGTGCCCTTTGGCGGTACCTGAGACACGCATCCCTCTCCCGCTGGAGGTATCTCGCACGCCCCTCCCGGCAGGCGGACAGCAGTGACCCTCTGTTCGGACCTGAGACACGCATCCCTCTCCCGCTGGAGGTATCTCGCACGCCCCTCCCGGCAGGCGGACAGCGGCGGCCCTCTGGTGGTACCTGAGACACACATCCTTCTCCCACTGACGGTAGCTCGTGCACCCCTCCCGGCAGGCGGACAGCGGCGGCCCGCTGGTGGTGCAGGTGGGGAAGGAGTACCAGGTGGCCGGCGTCGTGTCGGCCGGCATCGGCTGTGGCAGGCCCAACCTTCCGGGCATCTACACCGACCTCACCGTGTACGCCAAGTGGGTGGTGGGCCAGATCCGCGCCCCCACCACCTTCTGAAGCGCCCGTACGCACACAAAGGTCAGAGGGGAGAGACGGGCGGCGGAGGCGGATAATACCGAGAACACGGGGGCTTGCGCCGCGCTGCTGATAAAACCCGTTGTGGACGATCAAACTTAGCCTTGGCATCGTGTAACAATCCATGAATATAGGAAAAAGTCGGCTGGGGTTTGTGAAGGTGCTTGCGTAGTTGTCACAATTCGCTTGTAGGGCTAGAACCTCGCTCCCATGAGAGATCTCTACTGCCATAAAATATCAATCACAGATTAAATTTCACGTCAGCATTTTTTTTTACCCCAGCATTTTTGCACATCTCGAAAATATATAAGTGCTTTTAGTGTTATTTTGTATAAAGCTACTAGCTGAGATTACCGCGTCATTTCAGCCCGATGATTCCACGCGAATGTGCACCGAATGTATAGCTGTGGCTTTATCCGACAGATGGCGGTGGGGAGCTGCCGCCGGGAGGTCGAGGACCAACCAATTACTGTGCCATCAGATCACTGTTGTTCCGGGAGGCTTAGCTGTGTGGCCTCAGCAGGGTGTGAGCGACGCAGCAGGCTGGCAAGACATGAAAAACTGAAAGCAAAGCTATTAAAGCATCCAACGTTGTTGGACTTTTACGCGTTTTAGTATGATGGAGGCATCAGCCAGCACATGTGAGATCTGATGCAACTGAAGCGCTATGGCGGTTTCGGAATTGCTCAGGATGATGCTATGCTTGTGAAGTCGTGATGCAATGAACCTTGCATGGACCTTCAGGTTTATGTGATCTCAGACCCGCAAACCGTGGCAAGTGTGAGACATGTTTACCGTGATGAGTATTTGCCCCAATGTAATACAGATGAAACGAAAAATATTTTTTTACCAGGCATTATGCTGCATGGTCACAAAGTTCAATAATTGAAGGTTAGCTAGCTACATGCGATATATATGAGAACAAACATAACATGCCCAAACTTGCTGTTGATGACATTTGATGTCACAAATGCCAACTGCAAAGACGCAGGCTCACAGATATCCTATATAATCATGGTATAGGTCGGAGCAGTTTGACATCTGTGTATTTCGCATTAAACATTCCACTTGACATAGCAATACAACAAGCGCAGAAGTGTTCGGTCAAATACTTCACGCTTCGGGGGAGAGGGGGGGGGACAGTTTGAACTCATTCCTGAAATCTCAAAAAGTCAGAGATGTAAAGATTCGAATTCACAAGGTCGGTAGCAGCCTACGTGAAATGTTTTGTGACATCTTTTGAGATCCCTAATGTGTAACCTGAACATAAAAGCAGGTCGATCAATGTCAAACTCCATATCGCTGTCCGAAGTGTCCTTAGATAAAGAAGTTAAGAAGATTTTGATAACAAATTAAGAAAAGACAAAAGACAATAACCTTATATGTACCGCTAATTTGTCTCCCACGTCAGTCAAAGGCGGCGTCGGAAACCAAACTAAGCAATACAAGTCATGAAGTCAACTGACTTCACATGGTCTCTTATATACATACTTATTGGTGTGCTTTGCCAGAGTACAGGAGCGATGAACTGTAAGTACAGCTATGCATTTCACCCTGTGGAAAAGCCGGGTTACATAAATCATTTTTGCCTGTGGTCAACCAAAACTATTTAAACACGCTGTTTGGCACAACATGAACTAATCAGTTAATAAGTTGACCTAAACATGACACGCATGACATTTTTCTATTCAAATATGCTTTGCATCGCACGGCGGGGCATGAGAATTTGCTCGCAGGGTGCTCAGAAAAAGCCTGGAAAAATTGCGTTCTACGCACCTGTCAAACCTTGCAGTCCCGCATCTTGCATGCCAACGCTGGCATCAGTTGTCCCTTTCTAGCAGGACAAGAGCATCATATCAGGCTAACTGCCGGTGTGACTATGCAAGTCCACTGCGTGGTGTCGGGACGAGTTCCACCCGCACAGCAACCACGGCTTGAAGACTGACATAGTATATGCTTTGCAGTTGGCGGTACAGGCAGCACGTACCAAGCATTAACTGGCTAAGGGCCTTTAATGAACAAAACGATGTCTGGTCAATTATTCTGATTGCCACAAGGGATATCAAAAGGCATACACAAGGGATACAAGGCATATTAGTTTGATACTCGAGTATGCCCTGAAGCTCTGGCTTCTGCAGGCCTGACAGCGAATCTGAGCCCGACAGTCAGGTGGTGTCTGACCCCGGTAGCGCGGTCCCCGTGACGGCAGCCGTCCTCACCTCTCCTCCACTCGTCCAGATAGCCCCAGCCGGCCATGATGGCACTCCTGCCCGTGAACTTCTCGCCTCCGACGGGCGGCAGGCACACCGGCTGCACGTAGTCACTCCAGGTGAGCTGAAGGGAAGCCAAGTGAACGTCAGTACCGGACTTGGTTTGGTGCCGCACCTTGAGATGATCTGCACTGTCTCAATGTGTCGGCACAGCGTATGATTTGACGATGCAATGCCAAAGGGAAAGGGCTGAGCCTGGTGCTGACGACAACGACTGCAGGGCCACAAACACACACAGCCTGCATCACAGCCACAGAGTCCAGACCCCACAGTGGTTAGTGCCAAGAACAGCTGTGAAGCAATTGTCACCCAATAACGGCGACTGTGACCATGCACGCCTCGTGAAACACACATGCGCCATCTTGTTGCAAAGCTGTTTGATTCGAAATCAAAACATGTGTGAGACAAAGCAAGGTTGGGCCCCTCAGCGTGCCGGCATGGTGCACCTGCAGCACCAGCAGTTAGCGTGCCGGCATGGTGCAGGTGTGGCTGCACCTGCAATCACTCCAACTCCTCTACATCGTTCCCTTCACTCAGAAATGGTTCACATGCATATCTGGTGATGTGCGACTGCCGCATTACCTATGCCAGGTGTTGCTCACGTGACATCAAGTACCCACTAGGGCATTGGCTTTGCTGTTCTCGTTTTTGCTTATCCCTCCTTCCTTGTGACGCCCCGTTTATCCTGGGCGAGCTGCATACGCTAGCCATTAGTGGGCGGCCTGTCAGGGTCTCCGTCCGAGCGGAGAGCACATGTCCCTTACAGGGGTCCCTGTAAGGGTTGAGGCTCGGCGGAGAAGCCCCAGGCGCATGTAGTTTTCCCTACCATTTTTAACTGTCCTTCATCCCAAATATGTGAAACAGTCTATAGCAGAAAGCATATGGTCTCCCCAGGTCCCGCCCCGCTGTTACAACGGTGGACGTCCTTAGCTTCACTTCAATTGGTCGGGAGTCCCTTTATACAGCCCCGACAAGCTGGTGGTACCTGAGACACACATCCCTCTCCCGCTGGCGATAGCACGTACACACTTCCCGGCAGGCGGACAGCGGCGGTCCGCTGGTGGTGCAGGTGGGGAAGGAGTACCAGGTGGCCGGCGTCGTGTCGGTCGGCATCGGCTGTGGCAGGCCCAGCCTTCCGGGCATCTACACCGACCTCACCGTGTACGCCAAGTCGATCGTGGGTCAGATCAGTACCAGCTCCACCTTTCTAAAGCGCCTGCACTCACACACAAGTGAGAGGGCCGAGACGCGCGGCGGAGGCGGATGATACCGAGAACATGGGGATTGCGCCGCGCTGCTGATAAAACCCGGTGTGGATGATCAAACTTACAGTCTTTAGTAGCGTGTAAATTGCCTGAATCTGTTTGCTAAAAACCTGTGCATTTGTAGTAGAAATACCTTATGGGGGTTGTGGGTTGGCTTATAGCGCGGATATCACAAATGTGTGAGCCGAAGCCTTGCTCCGACGAGACGAGCACCATACCATAAAATGTGATTTGTGTATGGGTTTTCTTTCCAACGAGACAGACGAAACTAGGCACGCAGTTGCAAGTTCCCAACATTCTAGCCTTCCCCCTCCCGCGAAACTTTGTTCTTAAGCCGCTCCCTATAATTGCCGAAGCGTAACTGCCGAGAAGGTATGATCAGTACTTGCCAGAGGGTTTTTGCCTGTGAATGTGCACCGAACGTGTACCTACGGTTTTGTCCGACAGATGGCAGTGAGGAGCAGACGCCGCAATGCCTTGGACCAGCCAAGGACCATAGCACTACCATGCACAGATCAGTGCATCAGGAGGCGGACGCGGGTCTGGCATGTTAAGCCGGCTTATCTCGGCAGGGTGCGGGCAAAGCAGCCTGCAGGCGGCGCACCCAGTGGGTCGGGAATTGGTCAGAGCATGGGGGGCTCGTCGCGGATCAGGGGCTGAGACCATCCTCACGAAGTTGATATATGACATGAAAAAGGCATTCGCCAATGCCATATCCCGACTCGTAGGACGTGATGAAGCGACAGGATGGCGATTGCAGTATTTCGGGAGGCTTAGCCGTCTGTTCTCAGCAGGGTGTTAGCGACGTAGGGGGCTGATACGACATGAATAATTGAGAGGAAGGCTTTTCAAGTATCCAGCGTCGCTTGAGTTTTACGCGTAAAAGTGCGATGGGGGCATCCGACCACCCCTGTAATACATGATGCAGCTGTAGCGCTATGGTTATTTCGGATATGTTTCAGGACGATGCAACGCTTGAAGAGAAGTGACACGATGAACCTGGCGCGAGCATTGTTGAAATGATATCAGCCGCGCTTACCATACCACATGCAGGATCGTTTCTTGTGATGAATGCTGGCTGCATTGCAACAAAACCGAGCCGGAACAAAGATTTCTTGCGAACGACGACGCAAAGTTAGTTACCCAGGAGAAGAAAACTGGGGCCGTTACCTCGTTTTAAAGGCAGTCTACTTGATGCAATTCTCCCATGCATAGCGCCTTATTATGTGCAAATGTAACTCCCCGGTTGTTTCATGATAGGCAGGTGTGGGTTACCAAGTTTGAGCACACCTAGGTATCCATCCATTCAGTTTACATGTGCAACAAATTAATGTCAGCTGGCGACATTTGCTCTACCCAAGAAGATACATCATACGCAATGAGTCACTCGTGGTGACACGCTTGTATGTCACAAATACCAGACACATACGCCTGTTTATTCCGGGACGGCGCCCCTAAAAGGAATGATTCCATTCAATGTCATCGAGCTGATAAACAGCCTATTCAATGGCTCTGTCAAACGAAAGCAATCGGTTGTACTGTTTCTTTTTTGAATTTTTTTCGTTCCTCAATTTTGTAATACCTTTTCCAGAAATACACTACTAGCGGCCTAAGCCAACTCAGAGGCCAGGGCAGGGGCCTTCCCAAAAAGCTAAAATAGACAACCCGGCCCTGACACTGGCCAGGGCTGCTGATGTCATTTCAGCTTATGGCATGTGCCACATCATCGCGTCGCACTACATGTGCGTCTTGTATGCGATTATATATATATATATATATATATATATATATATATGTATGTATACATATACATATATCACATCATGTAACCACGTCCCATATGATGTCGCATCGTTTCGCGTCATGCAACGTAACATACCGAATGCCAGCATGCATTGCCGTGCTTGCCAACAGAGGTGTTCACCTCTGATAGAAGAGAAATATTGCCCTCCAACGTAAACCTCTCGCCACGTCTTCCTGCACCGAGTTCTGTTGTACACGCGTCTGACGCATATTTGCCCTCGGCAACCGTCGCTTTCTGCACGGCCAAGAGGCAGCCACTGGCGGGTGGTAAGTCACGGGTCTGTGTTGCGTGCGTGCCGCCGGCACGGGGAATTCGGTCGGTTTACAGTTGCAACAGCGTTTGCGCGAAGCAGACCAGATGTTGCCAGTCGCACGGTTTGGATGTTTGTCATGTAAGTTTCAACCGTGGTAATTGATGGTCACTGATTAAGTGTGGCAGTTTCTAGGTCTGGGTGACACTCCGCGCGACCAGCATGTTTATGATCTGGCGCCGCACAGGCCGGTTTGGGGACAAGAGCCGGTTGCTCGCCTACCAGAGGTGGTCGCTAAAGGCAGAAAGGCAGGCATGTTGTGGGAGTGCAGCGGCAGGTGACAAACCGGAGATGCCGCTGGAACCATCGGTGACGTCGTCATTGGCCGGGAAGTCAGTGAGCAATACAGCACTGGGTATATTTGTTAAGTACTATCAGCACATATGCTTCAGCCGCATTTCGCATGTCCAGACTGCTTTATCCTAACTCAGCGCAACACAGACCCCATGCTGCGATCCTTGCGGTGGAAGGCGGCGGACTGGCTGTGCGTTTAAGGCATTCGGCCTCCAAGTTTGAAGCGTGGGCTCGTTTACCGGTTTGACAATGGCCCGTCGGATGTGTCAATATGACGTCTGCAGTTGGCGGTGATTTATGAATGGTGCGCGACGACTGCGTCGCGTCCTCCGGTCAGGAGCTGTCATCACTTGATCCTGTTTTGCCCTGGATTTAGCGTCAATGTCGACTGCAAAAGGAACCTAACATTTTGGGGATGTGTTGGCACGTGTATGCATCCATGAATACAAAATAAAAGAAGCCAGATTGTGTCTGGCCACACTAGAAATTATATCAAACACTTTAAATCATCCAAGAAAATGTTCTTCAAGAAGAACTGCTGCCAGCCGTCGTACCTTTACATGCGATTGTGTAAGACCGTGCAGCTTGGTTCGCTGAATTTCCAGGAACTTTCAGAGGCTCCTGAACCGGTCAGAGAAGTCAAAGGTGTGCCGAAAAAAACACGTTTTTCTCTCGGAGGGTTTTAGAATCGGCTCAAAACGCAATCCGTAAGTTAGTCGTACGCGACCAACTGGCTTACTCGGATTACTGCCAGGGATAGCGCATTTCAGTTGAAATTGATTCTACGGGAGGATTTCGGGCATCGCAATTGTCAATGTATGAGCGCAGACTATATGATCCTAACGCAAACGAACTATGCATTCGGCGCTGTCCCAGCAGCCAGCTTCCAATGGGTCTCTTTCATTTTCAGATTGATAAAATGTTCACGCAGTCCTTTGGGCTGTGCTTTCATGCCAGCTTAGGTCACAATGCCAGGAATATGTATGGTTGTCCAGTCATTTTCAATCGTTCAAGATCTCATTCTAAAGGTTCGCTTGGTCTGTTTAAGTTTAAGTAGCTTTGTGTTCGAATAAAACGCGCATGAGTGACAAATATCGTGGCCAATTTTGCTCCCAACAGCCCTACTGAGTATTCTTACATTGCTTTTCTCACGTTGCCTTGATTTGTCACTCCCTTTGTCTCAGTTCTCGCTAGTCCCACGACCGAGGTCAGCCAGCAGCGCCGTACCCAGTGCAGCTGCGGCTCTGTCGGCCATACCATATCGGTCACACTCGCAGGCGCGACTGGCTGCAGACGGTCTGTGCTGACTGTCGTAGGCGGTGTTATCTCAAAATCGCAGTCGCTACCTTTCAGGCTTTAGTAAAGCGCAGGAATTTCCAGTCCTGCAATGTCTTGTCTGTGCAGCGAACAGGGTCTGACGGCATGGACAATTCATGCCCGTGAAAGTCTTGGCATTTTATGCTGCTATCTTCTCGTCTAGCCTTTGGGGTGAAATAATCATTTTTCCACATTCCGCTCGTCACTTTTTTGGACGTCGGGCGTTCCCTCTGTCAATACCAGAAATGATATTTTTCACTGCCTCTGATGTATCAGAACTGGAACGATTGCTTTTTTGTAAGCCGTGGCCGTGCTTCGTTGCAAGTCATAAAAAGTAATATCATCACATAAATTAAAAGCATAAAATGAGGTGTTCGTCAACGCTTTGCGCATGCTGCAGCGCGGCAGTACTGTTCCAATGAGGGGACACACTTCTATGGCGCTTCACGGGTGTAAGAGTAAGCATGTATTATTTTCATACTATGTTACCTGCTGGACACGCCGATAGTCGAGCCTGAACAGTTACAGCAGAGTGCACGAATGTGTTGCATGACCTCGTCAATGTGTGGAGGGAGTGGGTGAACGCCGGCACTGCTATTTTAGGGCTAAATTGCTCCTCTTGAAGTATCTGTACCTGATCAGCATTCAGCTAAACCTTGGACGATTGATTTTGCAAAAAAAAAACATGAAGCGGTCTCATGGAACACTAAACTGGCAGGAAAACCAGGATATATGTTTCACCTTTGCGGCTCTTCAGAGTCAGTTTTGTTTTCTAAATTTGTTCTACTCTATCTAATCTATCTATCTAATCTAAATTATAAATTTAAACATTTTATGATCAAGCAAAACTCTAAGTTACGGATTTCAGACTGTCTTGAACGTCAAACCAAGTATGTTACGTCCAAGGCAATCTCACCGCAACAAACTCTGCACTAAACAATCATGTGCACAGGAGCGGCATACAGGCGATAACAGATCACGTGTGATGAGCGCACTCTTAAAGCGGACGGCGGGCGGGACGGATGGCGACAAGGGTGGACACAGTAGGGTGGGGTGATACGAGCTGCCACGATGAAATGTAGATGCTCAGGACTGGTGCGTGGTAACGAAAGGCTGTTAATTGGACACGTTTTTACGAGTGCACAAGCACGCGCATCTTTGCAAGTGCGCAATACTGTGGGAGTGAGTTTCTCGCTACAATAGGATCTGTGCAGCTTTTTTCAACTCACCGGCAGGGGCCTCAAAGCTTTGTTCTTTGCGACTTGGAAGAGTTCATCCTTTCTGTACATGATGAGCTGCCTCACCAATGTAGGAGAATGCTTTACTAGGGAAACACAACTGACATGCTATCTGGTATATCGCGTTGCGCGTTGGGCACCCGCCGATCATATCCTCCTGGCAGGCGTTACATGTGCGGCTACCCACGGGACATGGGGGAGGGTCAAGGGCGGACCGGACGGTTCATTCTTCAGTGTTTGTTCTTTTTTCGAATTATGTTTAAAATTAATTATGATTTCCTAATGCGGCCTTCAAATGTATAGCAACAGCCGTTTTCATATTAGATGATAGTGCGATATGTTTAAAACTCTTCATAGTTGTCAGCTTTTTTCTAACCGCAAGACTTTTATCAGCGATTTTCGGCTAGAGTTGTTCTGCAAAAATTTGAAGAGCTTATTTGCACAGACGTGTACTTAGACAAAATTGAAGTTGGCTGACTTTTGAAAGATTTAATTCGTAACTTTTCAGTGGATGGATTTCTGAGATCAGCGTTTAGCTATTTTTTCTTGCATGTTTTTTTCTCATGTATTTTTGACACGGAGCTGCAATAGCCACGCTCCATTGTGGATGACCCTATAGAAGTAATACAATACAACAATACGCCCTCCCAAAAAGCTTTGCTCCTCTGACGACAGTCAAAGGGAATTTTCCACATGTGAAGACGTTGAAGCAAACATCATGTATGATGAAATACGCTCGCTTATAACTAGCGATATACGTTTAGGTGAAAAGGCTGCTAGACAATACAATTTCTCTGTTGTATAATTTTTTTCTTTAATATGCTGTTATCTGATTACGTCATCGTACCTTGCACTACATTGATTCAGAGCCAATTGGCGGTCACGATATCCGAAAATCGTGTTCACGAACGCCAGGTATGAACGACTCGGCGATTTTGCTTGCAATGGCCTTAATTCCCGCATGGACAACGAAAAACACGACTTGAATGATGCCATTTTTGTCATGGATGTCTGGGTGACATTGAAATAGTCTCCCCGAAGTAATCTGCACGCCTCCGCGGACATGTGGCTGAGAAACTGAAAGGGTTTGGTTTTAAGAAGGGCAGGGCTGTGAACTGCGCCGAATAATCTCCAAGATGGCTACTTCAATTCAAAACCCCATACAAATGCGAATACTTCGTTTAGGCAGTGTGCCGCAATACGCGCTTTCCATGCGAACGGTATAGACGTGCTACCAGGCGTAACTCTCGGTAAGACACAGGCGCCCCATCACTGAAAATCGTACGCCTGCAGTGTCCTAGAATTGCCAATGAGGTGTAAAGCAACACGCTGTGGGGAGGAATGTTTCACTCATTTTCCCCGTATCTTGCATGAATATTTCACTCCTACCTGATATTGTCTAACACCGCACATTAAACCCATATTTTTCCTTCCGAGGTTTTAAGACGTCATCCAAAATCGAGCTTACGTGAAACCATAAGCATAAACAATGTTTCACAGAACCTGGACACCCACGTCTATATCAAGCCTCACCTACATCTGAATCATGCCTATATATGCACAGAGCAAGGACACCAGCCACCTTCAAGCCCGAGAGCCCCGGCGATTCCAGCCGCTTGCATGCATCAAGTTTGGTTTGTTTACAAAATGCATCACCATTCACAGCTGTGTGCCAAATGCAAGTTTGGCATCACAATCCCCCATCCCATCCCCAATTTGTTGGGCCGCACCACACAAGCATCACCCGACCAAAGGAAGCCTGGTACAAACACAAGCAAAGCCTGACAGAGAATTTTACTCAACGCATTTTTTTTTTTGCCCGAAGAAACTGGACCACTAGATTTCACCACTCCCGAAATGCAGGAGTGAAAAATTCAAGAAATGTCTTCTGAATGAAATCAAAAACTGAATATCACCGTTTGAGCACTCATTTTTACAGATTTGTAATCAAATGAGCTGATTACAAAATTTTACAAAAAACTATCAGTCTTTACATTAACTTAGATGCCTTTTTTCTTGTTATCATAGGAGGGTACTACAAATTCACTTTTCCTTCCTTTCCGATTGCCTTTAAATGTATCATATATGATTTAGTATGCTGACTAATCTTATGTTCCAATTGCAAACTGGCACACATTTCATACATAAATTGGTTTAATTCGCCGGCCCCCACACATGTTTGATATAACCCGAGAGTGAGCAATCCATAAGGAATGAAGGAGACAATTTGAAACACGGAACTTATTTCTAGCGTCATTTTTGCTCTGTTAAATCCCAAGTTGTCTGTGCTTTAGTTCATGGCGGGACTCATTAATGATAAATACAAGCCATCATAAGTTCACAACCCCATCACGGTACATTATCATAGCGTACATGGCTCTGGACACACCTGGTGCAGCCAATAAAGAAGTGTTTACTAGTGAATTTTATCACGCAGACCTCCTCCTACTTATTGCGCAATTTGATCGCGTAGGTTGGTAGGCATGGTGGATGTTGATATTTTGTGGGTGGGTTGGATGACTGTCTGTCAGCAAGACATACGAAAGATGACGACTTTTTGTGTAAGGGAGCGGAAAGAAGCGTGTCCTTAAAAACCCGGCAGGTTTCTCCTATAGAGCAACTAATTGCTAACCTTGTCTGCTTTCAACACGTGAGTTATAACCAGATTTAGTCGCTTTTTGTTTTAGTCCGTCAAGTTTTGTTCATAAGACGAACTATGATGCCACAAGGCATGTAATTGACCTATTTTGTTCCATAATCTTCAATTTTTGCCTCACATTTGTTGAAGTGGTCCCTCATGTCTGCTTTAACCAGATGTCTATAGTTGTCATGGTTTACTGACTGAAAAATGGCTGTACCGTAGATGTGTGCTATATGTTTTAACATAGGAATACCCCAAGCTGCATAGCAATTACAACATGAGGTGGATACCAGCTTTTAGTAAACAGTCAGACCATCCCATTTAAAATGTGAAGCAAACATCTAAACTTTGAGTCATGAGATATGAATAACAAAATCTGAATGGATGTCTTTGCTGCAGCTGAAAATGCAAGCAGCGGAACTGGCTTTGTGGTCATCTTTGAGTAATGTTACATTTGGGGAAGAAAAATTTTTGTGGAGCATACCTACTATTGCCCGTGAGGGAGGCTAACCATAGCAACCAGAATAAGTTGTTCAAAGTTATTTGAGGGGCTTTTATTTGTGTGTTGTCAACTCTGTCTGATGTCAACAAGTTGTCACAAATGAATTGAACCAAAATACAAGCTGAACTCAGCTAAAAATCAGCTTCATCACTCTTTTATTACAGCTGCTCCTGTTAAGAAATAGATGAGGTGAGTTGAAATGATATTCAACGTATGGGCTACTCTACATTAGGCTAAGTTGGTTGATTGCATGGCAAGTGGCAGTAGAAATTCTGCAAGAATTGGTGATTCACAAATGCTGCTGTGATACAAATAGGTTCTAGGATGGATGACACGAGGTAAGACTTCTTTAATTTAGGCTTTCTTACGCTACTTTCGTGGAAATAAGAATTGTTATTTTGCGAGAAACAGTGGCATGATATTTGTATTTCCTGATCTCATCTTAACAGAAGCCAGAGGGATGCCTGTTGTGTTTAGTTCGTGACGTGTTGATGTGCGGGAGTGCATGGCTTTTTGGTTTGAATGCTTTATGCTTGTTAAATTGTTTGCAGTTGCTTTTATTGTTCAGTTCCTTTGCTTTGTTTGGTGTTAAAAAATCCTTTGGATGGGAAGTGCAAAAAACAGCACCAAAACATTGGTGTTACATAGTTTTTGATGCTCATCACACTGCCATGAAATTGGTACGTTTTAATTTATTGTGTTTCATTGTAATGACCTAAGGTGCTAAAAAGCAGAAACAGTTTTGTCATGTTCATGATATTGCGCCCACTTCAACCTGAAATGTATGCCGTTGTTTTTGCTGGAGCATGTCTTACTGACTCACAAAGTTCAACTCTTGTGAATTTAATTTTTCACTCCCGCACGGTCCTTTTGCCATGAAATTTATCACTCCTGTCCTGGTTGAAAAGCAATTTTGGCCCACTTATGATGTGAAGTGGCTGACGCGACTCAACAGAAGCGCGTTTTACATTAAAGCAGTCTCACTGTGGGTGCTAGTGGAAATGGATGGCCCTCGGCACATTGTGCCCCGCGAGTTAAAGTCTATTCGGCGATGTAAAAGGCCCTTTCCAGGCCTCTTCATAAAAACGGGTTCTTAATGAGCTTCAGATTGGAAATTTGGAACATGGCCACGAGCAGCAATATATGGCCGTGATGCGTGACTGCCGTGAAAACGGGTTTAATCCACACCGAACCAGATGCATACCGCTGTTGTTGCAAGATAAGCTTCAAAGGTCGGATTTCACTATCGGGCGTTTTCCAGCGACTGCGGCTCAGCCCGATGACTCACGACATAGTTCGCCGGCTGCTCGCATCCGCTCACGAACCACAGGCATCGCGAATTGCGCAGATGGATCACGCTGCCCCCGAGCTCGTTCAAGGTCAGGTACGCCGTTGCGCACCAAATCAAGTGCCAGGATACTGGAGGCGACCTGCTCTCCCTGTGATCGAAGGACGCATGGAGCCGCACTGGTAATGGGTGCCCCATAGTGCGCAGAAATTCCAGATGAACTCTTCATAAAAGGCTGCGCGACGACGTGCGCCGCGCTTCGTTTTTGAACAGATCTGTTTAGCTCGATTCTGTACAAAGCTGGCAACCGATAGGGTCACCTTGGGTCATAAAGGGGCATTAATGGCCACTTTGTCGCCGGATGGTAAATGCACAGCTCTGTATAACGTGAAGCTGGTTTAAGCGCTGCGCACGGCCAATCGAGCACGACAAGGTTACGGCGCGTGTTAGTCAGCTGGGCGTTCTAAGCCAGTGAGCTAGAATCGCTTTTGAACTAGGGTGGAGTGAAAGGCGTCATCACAAAAAGACCGTACAGGAGTGAAAATGCAATTTACAAAGTTGGAGCTTATGAGTCAGTGAGAGATACTCCAGCAAACAAGTAAACACATTTTATGTTGGCATGCATGTAATATCTGAAACATGACAAAAAAGTGTTTAACATCCTAGGTTATTACGGTGAGATAGAGTACGTTAAAGGGTACTTATTTTCTAATAGTGTAATGGGCATCAAAAACTAAGCGGCACCAGTGTTTTGACGCTGCACTTTGCACTTCCATTCTACAGGATTTTTAACACAAAACAAAGCAAAGGAATTCAGCAACAAAAATGACAACAACAAAAAATGCAATAGGCACTAAGCGTCCAAACACAAATATTGCACCTCACGACATCAACAAACTAAACAAACAACAGACATACTTTTGGGTTCTATTAAGATCAGGTCAGCAAATACAAATATCATGTCACTATTTCTTGCAAAATACCAATGCTTATTTCTATAAAAGCAGCCTGAGCCTACCCAAAAGAAGCCTTACCTTGTCTCATCGTGTCTAACCTTTCTGCATCACAGCAGCATTTGTGAGTCACTATTCTTGCAAAATTACTACTGCTACTTGTCATGCAGTTAACCAACTTAGCCTAACTTAGAGTAGCCCATGTGCTGAACATCATCTCATCTCACCCCACCTATTTCTTGCCAGCAGCATTTGTGATAAAGCATGACAAAGCTGATTTTTGGCTGGTTTGAACTTGCATTTTGGTTCACTTCATTTTTTGTCATTTTGTTGACACCGGACAGTTAACAACACACAAGTCGAAACGTCACAAATCACTCTAAACAGCTTATTTTGATTGTCCTGGTCCGCCTTTGCCACGAGCAGCGGTGAGTGTGCTCCACAGAGCAGTTTCTCTCCTCCAAACATAATGTAACGATTCCCGAGTAATCGACTTCGCTGATTTCATGACCTGACTTTGACCTACCGTAGGTAAGCGACCTTACAAGGTGCATCTAATCTCGTATACTAAGCGATCCGTTTTTTATTTGTCTACAGTATGAAAAATTTCGCGAGCTTCACCGCGCCGTTCGAAAACCATTATGGAAAAACCCTCGAGGGTCAAACTGATCCCCACTCAAGCGCGTGTTAAAGCTATGCAGCGCCAAAACTTTGGCTCACGCAGGCTTTGGCTCACGTTCGTGCCAGTATGAATGAGCTTTCCGAGCCCTTCGAGTCGGGCTCGGGTGCTAGCATGTAGAACATTAATGGAAGGGATCGCCATTCCAAGGGTATCTTAGCTACAATCGAGATCGCTGCCAATAATAATCGCGGTTCATGGCGGGTCCCGTTATAATGAGCTCCTTGCGTTGCACGTGGGACGCTCAAGGTCATCTGACCAGCGGTGCTGGTGACCACAAAAAATTAAGACGTCAGGACACAGTCCCAGGGAAACTGACATGGAAACGCGGCCTAATAAAACACACGATCACCGCACTGTATATTGATGTCAGGGGCACGGCGCTTTAAAGGGAGTGTTTCACACGTGAAGATATTGAAGCAAGCATCGGGCATGATAAAATGAGCTCAAGTATAACTAATGGTCAACTTTTAACTGGAAAAGAGTGCTCTAGACAACACAAATTCGCTATTTGGTAGATACGCTCCTCGATACGTCATTGTTTGATAACGTTGTCGCACCATGCACATGAGTGATTGAGGGTCAGTAGGCGGTCGTTACATCTGGAAATTGTGCTCACGAACGCCAGATATGAACGACTAGAGCATTGTATTTTTATTTGTCTTGATTGACGCATGGCTTATGAAATTACAGGATTTGAATAACGTTGTCATGACATGAATGGCAAGGTAGCCTTGAAATACCCTTCCCGAAATAGTCTTCGCGGACGCATAGCTCAGAATTTAGAGAGGCTCAGGTCTTAAGAATGGCAGGGATGTGAACTGCACCGAATGATCTTCAAGATGGCTTTGTCTGTTCAAACCCCCATAGAAATGTAGACTACTCTGTTTGATACAGACCGTGACAAATTTGTATGCAAGAGAGCATACATAACTCTTACCTAGTGCTGTGTTGGTTGTGTGGTGACACTTTCTCCACAGCCGGAAGCTGCTGTGAATGAATTGAGGAAATGTGAAATATGCTCTTGCGAAGTGGTGCTGATTTGTCAACGATTGTATTAGAAGAAACATATATACATATATATATATATATATATATATATATATATATATATATATATATATATATGTCAAGCTATATCGGGGGATACATTATCAAGTTTGGCCTGTACAAGATGAGCTCAGGCTGGCACGTACAGACCATCTTAAAGTTTCATTCGTGTTCAGACAACGCTTTCCGAGACTGCGGTCTCACTTGAAACGCATACTTCGGTGCTTTTTGGCAAATCATTTCGCTAGGGGCATAGTTTAGCATGTTATTAACGGATGTTAAGCATTAAGAGGTGCTGAAAAATAGCAAACAATGGCCTTTCTCCGATGCCATGCCAATAAAAAATAACGAAGATTAGCAAAGGCGTCAAAGTTAGAGGATGCCTGAGGAATGAGTTTAAAATATTATGGAGCTTTTAAAGGCCAGAGGCCAGTTATACCAGAAATTCCCGCAAGTAAATTGTTAATGGTAAAATACACTCGCAATTGTAATTCTAATGCCACCATCTAAGAATATCACGCCCGCAGTTTTTTATAGCATCGGTGAGCTGCAGTTACACACCTAACAATATAGTGCGCATAATTTTGTTTTAATCCGCCATAAGCAATCCGCTTATGATATTATTGTTAATGTTATTAAGTGCGAGTTTTCCAATAGCACTGTACCTTTACTTATGTGCAAAACATGGTGGCGCTCATGCATTCAGGTCGCTGGATATGACGTCGTTTTAGTGTCGGATATTGGTCACCAAAAAACGTGCGACCATTGTCAAACGCCGAGATAGCCAACGATACGCTGGCCGACACAATTTCAGCCCGTGGAAGGCACAGCCAGAAACAATCATCTCCATCCACCCACTAGCCAACCGCCAAATGACTGCGGTAGAAAAAGGGCGCACGGGAAATACGCACGGGGGTCGTCAAAAGAGACGAGTCTGGCGGGAACGGAACATGAGCGCCACTCACAGACGGCTGAGCACCAGGACGGAGAAATTCGCAGCAGTCAGCCAAACGCGGCGACCAAGCTTGGGACCCGCTTCATGGCCTGCCTAGTCTCCTCCACGGCCTGTGCTTCACGCCTCCTCAGCCCTACATCATGAAAAAACGGGAATCCTCTATGGCTCTGACCCACATACCAGAAAATCGGCGCACGCCATGATGTGACACACCACGCTGGCGCTGGAACAGCCAGATTAAGCAACGTGGGCCTCGTGGATCTCCGTATATCTGTTTCATTTTCGATTGAATGTATGGCAACTGAGGTGCGCTGTTGTTAATGGTCGTTCATTACAAGCGAACGATTTTCGCACATTGTTCGTGCGCTGCAGTCGAAATCCACTTCTTTCAATACATAGATTTAGTGCTTGTGTAAGGTATGGTATGTTCAATATTCAATTGAACTACAATGACCTTATTGTAAAGATATACATATAGTCGTTTAGTGCGATGGATTTCGACCCAGTGTGTATTATTTGCTTCTCAGCCTCACAAAATAAGATTCTCGAGATTAAGAAGAGGCATCTTACGAAACGAACTAAATGTGTATTATTAAGATCATCTCAGTTCAGTTGCTTTTTACGATGCGTTAAAAAAAAACAGGTAAATTCACCGAGATATTTTACTTTACCTGTGGTGCCAGTGAGTAGAAATAAAGTTCACCACCGAATGTTCATTGTATCACTGACACGAGTTTTGAAATACAATTAGCCTTAGCGTCATGATTGGAGTTCGGCCTCTCAAAGTTAGTAGGAAGTATAGCTTTTAAGCAAGCTGAATTTTTCAGAGAAATGGGTTTGATGACGGAGGAAAGTAGTTTTGAAGGTTTAGCTTTCAGCGCTCTGCAATAGTGGTGTGTTCAGACGGTGGAAAATTAGCTCAATTATGTTTTATTGTAGCGTTGCAGCGAGGCGCACGCTGACCTTTGCAATGCTTTATCCAGCTTTGCAAGATTTCCCTTCATGGCTTGTTTGGCCTTTCAAAACTTGCGAGAAGATTAGAAGCGGTCCTGGAACACTATGACGTTTTGCTGTAAATCATTGCTGCAAATTTCTGCAACTTTTTGCAAAACATTTTAAAAGTTCGCCTTTAAGATCGTAAGTGTCTAGCGAGAACACTGAAGGTGGTTTTAAGGCGCTGTTTTGAGCCGCTAGGCAGTAAAGTGTCGTTGCAATATTCTGCAACTTTGGAAAATTTTCCAGACTCCTGATGTAAGAGCTCTGGGGTCTTGGAAGAGTTCTGAGGATAGTTAAAGGACCCTAACTTGCGTTTTGTTCATACCCTTTTCATTCGATGCTAGGAATGTCTTCATATTTGCAGGCAGCCTGGCCGTCTTGGAAAAAACACTGCACTCAGTAATGTGCTTCACCCCGTGCTTCTTCCAGGTTAGATACAAGCGTGAAGCTGGTCAATTCCGCGTGAGACTGCCCGGGATGGAGGGAAAGGTTGAGGTTAGGGGCGTAATGATATCGGGATGAGCCCGTGGAATGGTTCTTCCCCTGCTCCACCCGTGTGTCACGACTTGAGTTACGAACGCCTTGTCGAGCATCTCGCCTGCTCCCCCAGTCTGTCTTCGGTTTGCAACATAAGCTGACTTTAAATGTCATTTTAATTCATCCACCCCTGCCCTATGCTTAGCTGCCGTTGCTTCCACGCTCCTTGTAATCTATCATCTCAGATGCGGTTCCATGTATCCCCCTACGATCATACGCTGCACTCATTCGTTGCATCGCTAGTTAACTTCGGCCAAGTTTAGGGCTTTAGGGACATTGAATACACGTTTGTAATGTTCACTCCTCCTTATCTCGGCGTGTCGGGCACTGCCATGCGAAGCGTTCGGGTTTACTCGGGTGAGTCGTAAAAGCGTATAACCAAACGTCCTTTCCGCCAATACAGCAGGCTCTCATCCGCAGTGTCGCCCAAGTAGAGTCCTTGCCCCCAAGAAGGGGCAAAGACACAGACAGCACAGGACCCTTCACACTCTTCCTACTACCCTTCACACAGGTAGCTCCTAGCCGGAATCTTAAGCCGTCTTCGTCGAGCACATCTTTCGTAAACGTCTTTACGAGAAACATGTGACGACTGCGTCGAGTTGCACTTTCCACAAAATGTAGCGGGCACCTTCCCTCTTGTATGAGAGCCACCCGAACTGCTCATGCCAGCTTCAGCCGGCAAAGAGCATAACAGCGCACAGCTAAGACGTTGTCGTGCTGTTACCTGCAGTGACTCTTCATCCTTAGTATCATCCTGGCAGCGTCCTGCCCCTAAGGAGAGCTGCCTTTCCTTCTGTCAATAAAGCGATTTCATGGATGGAATTTTATGCCATCTTCGCCGAGCACATCTTTCGCAAACGTCTTTACGAGAAGCCCGAGAAACGGCATGAGTCGCACCCTCCATAAGGTCTTATGGGCTGCACCGTTCCTGTACAGTGCGAGCTTCTCTGACCGGCGTCTCCTCCCTCTTCAGTGAGATCAGCCTTTCGACATAATCACTTCTGCTCCGATGGTCCAAAGTACAGCCTTCTTTATCCTCAAAGTTGCCAATGTCGGCAGATGTCACGGTCGAAGGAGCCCTGCATACATAGTCGTCTTTGGCCTCTTGCGCCAGCTAGGCTGCTATAAGTGTGAAAGATTGTGTCTTTAGCTTATCCTCGATAGCCTCACAACATCGAGAGAATGTTTATTTCCTTCAAAATCAGATCCTTGAAAAGCCAAAATGGTCACTACACCTGGGCATTAAAGCTCAATTCTATGTGACGTTTGATCAACGTGCCCCCTGTTAAGCCATCACTTCCGAATTTCGTGACCAATGCATTGCATTCGAGTTCATGTTATGACGTTGTTCAGCAACATGATAATTGTGCCAGGTTCAATAATGCCCAACTCATAATTTCCAGTGCCACTGACATGACTCACACGCCCACTGACATGTGTGTCACGCCATATTATGTCAGGCCATGCCATGTCGAAAGGGTATTATGCCCGCAATTGCTGCGCAAAAACCCAAGGAATTATATGCTGCATTTCACTCATAACGTAAAAAGGGCGTCAACAACCAGTGCAAAATAGTTAATAGAGAACAGACAGGAAAATCTCTGGCTCGGCCTGATTTTGAACGCGCAATCCTTAAATTTGGGACGCGGCATGTCAGTAAACGCCTTCGCCACAGAAACCATAAGGGGTTCTGATTCTGTGATTGTAGGAATGCTCATCTTGGTCCGTCCTCATGGTATAGTAGTCATCGACAAGATAACGCACTTACAGGCTGTTGACATCCGTCCTGAGTTAATCTCCCATGGTGAAAATATTCAGCCCTCCAAATCGGTGATTGCCTGCAAATGTTAGCTCTGATGCTCTTATTTTTAATCCCCAACATTTTAAAGCTTATTGGCTTCATATTAGCATGGAAGTTAGTCCTTTCCTAAATTGGTATGGATATAGGGGGCATGGATGTGAAGAAATATGAAAAAACATGAGACCGTTTACTGCATGTGAAGGCACGCAAGAGAGCCAGTGGGCTCCAATTGTCAATCTTTCTACATATTTCAGTGAGGGATAGCGTTTTGGTTCTGTTGTAGTCCATCACCTGTTGATCTTTCATCTAAATAATTTGCAAATTGTTCATGAACACTGGCATGTTTGTGATCATAGCGGATGCACCAAGATGCCACATGACATTGAGCCAACTTTTGGGGGCTACTATATGCTGAGGCCTAGTGACCCAAATTTTTTGGTTTGTTACTTCGGTGACCATCAACAGGCAAACATGTGATAACTCCAGATTGTTGCACTGAATACCACAAAATTCAGTCCTAAGACTGGTCGCAAAAATCGGTTGTCCCTCCTTATAACTCTGACTCATAAGGGCGTACGCCTACTCATTATGTCGGCTACGTTGCATTAAACACAGTGTGTGACGTATGCCATCCCCCAGGATCTTCGTCTCACATACCTAAGTTGTCACGCTGCAAGATCTGCATCGTAGTGGTTCTGCATGAGACTAAGCCACTCTATTGTGTCTCTTGCACGCTTAAATAGCCGGCGACAGTCGCCGGATCCTCTGTGGCTGGTTGCCTCATAATCCAGTCCAGCTTGTTTCGCGCGCGCCGATGACATGCCTCTGAACAATTAACACTTAGATTTCCGTACAATTTTCGGCGTTTGCTCCACCAATGGTCAGGAAGTCCAGTCATAGTTTTCATGCATGGGTATAATGCACTTGACGCTTCGATAAGTCTGATAACCTTTAACTAAAGTAAGTTCACAGCTAAAAGGCAACGGAAAAAGATAATTGTTTCCTGACATGCAACGATATACCAGCATCTCCCAAAAGCTGTATTAGATTTTGTGTTTTTCCCGATGCATTGGAGCCACGCGCTGTCATGCTTTGCTTAAAGCAGAGGAATCCAACTTTTTTTTGCAGAATCATCTCCTCTCCCCGCATCACGTCATCATTGCAAGCAGCAATTGCCTCTATTGTTTAATCACTACGGGCGCACGAGGCAAGCGGTTTTATGCATGGCGTGATATGATGCAGAGAAGGCCTGATCTGCCATCGCTGTCAGAAGCAAATGATTCGGGAAAACTTTGTTTATTTCGTCCGGCCGTTTTGTCTCCTAAGAAAATCCCATTCAGGCGAAACTTCGCTGATATTTCCCGATTTCATAACGCCGTCCCGATATTACTGGGCACTGAACTTTAAACTGTCGCTGAATGTCACCTGCAATTTAACCATTATTCATTATATGAGCTAAAACACCGTTGAATATATTCCCTTCTTGTGCAGGTTGCCTTACCGTACTTAACAAACCAAGAAGCCTAAATGAACATAAAAGTCACGAACAGCTTGCGGCAGTCGTTCTTGGGCCCTGACTGAATGATGCGTTGAAACCATCTCCAAAAGTTCAGCAGATCTGAGCCCTTGACTCGGGAGGCCATGCTGACTTAGTCATGCGGTGAAGAACCGAAAAACTCATTTCGTTGCATTTCTTCAGCGTTTGACATCCTAGAATATGCTGGTTGAGTAACTGAAATACTGGAGCAGAAATCCAGACAAATAATTAACTTGTCCGCGGCGTAGACATGGAAGTAAACTCCTTCTACATGAAGTGCAGTCCGAAGCAATCTAGTTCATATGCTTGAAATGCGTTCTGAATCAATAAGGTTAGGGACTGGCGATCAGAAAATGCATTTCTTTGCTTACAAATCCTGCAGACTGTTGCAACGGTCGTGTTCCGAATGATTTATTGAAGACTTGCCGAGTTTGAGAGCAAATAAAATGAACATTTGCGCTGTCTCACTAGCATGACCCGCCGGACTTTCTAGCGCGATTTTGACCTCAATGTGATGCGCTATGTTAAGTCGCTGTTATAGAATGAACTTCAATGCACGTTAGCCGCTCCGACATTGCATTTAGAACTATGTGTATCGCAAACACCAGTTAGGTATTTAACCAGTGTGAGTCCTTTCTTATTCTATCTTTTCGTAAAGACTCATGCCAGTTCCTAAATGAGCTGACAGGTAATATAGAATGCGTAGCAATGTACGTTACTTCCATCAAATATGTGTCAAAATAGTTCGCATCGCATCAAAACCATCTTCATCATCTACGTGTCTCATCAAAATGCACGGCTACAATCATACATAAAGATCTGTGGTAGTACCAAATTACTGACCGATGATATGAGAATAGTATACAATGCGCGTCTTTTTTCTCACCCAGTTACATCAAGAGCTATGCGCATCGCAACTAAACAGCCACGTGGCGAAAAACAGAAGTCCGTCGCTCCTAGCCCCAGTGTACTGTAAGCTTTCGTTAAGTTATACAATTATTGATGAATCCAAATATACGTTTTACGGTAGATTTACATCACTAATTGTGCGCTCCGCAAATAAAGACTTGCGTTGAAACCAGCAAAGTCCGTCCTGTTAAACCTCATTTTATTTGAACATTCGCGCAGGTTATGAATTTAGCTGATATCTGTCATCAGGATCTAGACGCATGACTTGATTCCGGTTCCTTTGCGTCATGTTCATTATTCGCCAGCATTTCTCTTTCACTCCCTTAAAATCACGACATGCTCATGAACCTAAGGTATTAAAATCTAGTCTATATTCACGCATCTAAGCACACGACACTTAGTTACATGCAAGCCACACAGCTCCACTCCGCGATAGTCCAAATAAGGTAATCTCACATAGTCTCACATAAGGTAATCTGACCTGCCCAGTGCGTGACCTCGACCTCCAACCCCCTCGCGCGTAATGATCTCCACCCGACACGTGGCATGCCCATCCTGTCTGGTTAGTACCCATTACACCAACAATTTTCCCGCGGAGTTTTCATAGCTAGCTGACATCTGGCAACTGTAGCAGAGGGGTGGGAAGTGAGGAGACATGCTGAAGAATGATGGAAACGGAGAGCAGACTGCAGCGTCCCAGCACCTCATCGCAACTCCTCCACTCACATATTGGTGGCTGCAGTCACCGGATGCAGAGCGTCTCCGTCCACTGAGAGAACTCCGAGTCCGTTTGCTGACCTTTTCCCTGAATGTGACGCTCCCGTCTGTTTTGATATACATGTCCCGCCTCCCAGGTTCCGGCTACCAACTAAGCTTGCTCCCATTCGTGGTCATATTCAGGTCCGCGTTGCAGGCGCTCTTTCCTGGCCCAGGACGGGCCCAGGGCTTCGGGTGACGAGCGCAGGTGTGCCCCGGAGCATGACTGGCACTGAGGTTTTGCTGTCCTGGCGTCTTGCCGCGCACTGATCGGCTGGGGCTCTGGTTCGAGTTCAGCCTCGGGCTCCAGACCTGCCCGCCGGGCTGGCGGTTGTATTATCTTGCTCGGCTCTGGCCTGCAGCTCGGCTCTGCACGGGTCCTTCTTGGTCATCCGCTGGCGGTTGTATTACCTTGCTCGGCTCTGGCCTGCAGCTCGGCTCTGCACGGCTCTTGCTCGGCTCTGGCCTGCAGCTCGGCTCTGCACGGGTCCTTCTTGGTCATCCGCTGGCGGTTGTATTACCTTGCTCGGCTCTGGCCTGCAGCTCGGCTCTGCACGGGTCCTTCTTGGTCATCCGCTGGCGGTTGTACCTTGCTCGGCTCTGGCCTGCAGCTCGGCTCTTGCTCGGCTCTGGCCTGCAGCTCGGCTCTGCACGGGTCCTTCTTGGTCATCCGCTGGCGGTTGTATTACCTTGCTCGGCTCTGGCCTGCAGCTCGGCTCTGCCGGGTCCTTCTTGGTCATCCGCTGGCGACACGCCGACGCCGGCGCGGTGGCCACGCGGGCGGAGTGGGACGCGGCACCGCCGCATGTCCCGCTCCCCGGTGGCATCTTGCTCCAAACATGCTTCTAACACTTGGGGCGTGGGGCCCAGTTATACCGGGCTACATCCCGCGTTTCGGCCAGGGCTTCTCGCCTGGAGGATTTTTGTTTTTTGTCCAGGCTCGCTGCGGCCCTTCTGGTGCGGCCTGTGCGCTCAGACGCCGTGCCTGGCCGGCTGACAGGTCACTGGTTTTTTGTCTTACATATCGCGGTCTGGCTGCTACGCCAAGTAGGAAGTAGGTGCAAGGCAGGAATAGGCCAAAGGAACGATACCAACAAGACAAAATATTATTTATAGCCGGTATTAGTCAAATGTTAGCTCTGCCTTACAATACATATGCGCATGGGACGTATGTCTGAAGCTTCTTCGTCTCCTTTTCAACGTATTGGTAGCATTTTGAGCTATGACATTAAATGTAAAGTCGATGCAACTAAGCGTAGCAGAACCGTTTTTACTCTCAATTCTGTGTCGGTTTTTGGTACCACAGCGAGTAGCTCCGCCGTAGTCCGCGAAATATATGTTTTGGTCACAAATTGATGCCGATTGGTAGCTATTGCATACGTGCTGCACATGTCATAGAATAACTGGAAGAATGCCATCACTTTCATTTCTTGTAATTCAATCGTTAGCTTTTGACAAGAAGATGTCTCATTTGCCCTGGCTATCAACATCTGAGGAACTATTCAAATGAAGTTAGCGTTGATACTGTGCTGATTATGTTATGCCCTATGCAGTTAAAGGAAGTGTTTTTCTCTGTATGATGTTTTAAATTTAAATAGCCATCTTAGAGATCATTTGGTGCAGTCTACAGCCCTGCCCTTCTTAAGACCTCAACCGCTCTAGTTTCTGAGCTACGCGCCCGCGGCGCCGTGCAGGCTACTTCGGGGAGACTTTTTCAGGTATCCCAGGCATCCGAGACGCCATAACAGTCAATAAAACCCTGCCATTCTATAAGCCATGTGACGATCAAGGCCATGAAAAACACATTTGCCGAGTCGTTCATATCCGGCGTTTGTGAACAAGATTTCCAGATATAATGCCAGCTAATGCCAGCAGTCCGTCCCGGTGGCTCAGTTGGTTAGAGCGCCTGCCTTCCGGTCCACCCACCCGTGGCTGGGTGGGTTCGAGTCGCTTTAGGGCGCTCGCTATTTGCCCTTGACAGGTATGGCCTGCGGCCGGTGGCAGCGGACGCGCTAAAGGTCAGTTGACGTCAGAGGGCAGGACGGACCGTGCCGAGCATTGCGGCACGTTAAGCTTTCGCCACTAAATTCTGCCGTTGCCTAGGACTGCGCAATCGGATGGTGGGGGTCAGAGCTCACACAACAAGCACTGCTTAGCGCGAGAGCTGATCCCAGAGATCCACCCATTCAAAAGGGTTCGGACCAAATGTATTTTTTTAAAAAATGAGTTGTAATATATGTTGTGCCAGCGACAATGACGCAATCAAACAATGGCGTATTGAGCAGTACATTTAACAAAAAGATAATTTGAGGTATCTAGAGCAGTCTTCCTTCTTAAAAGCATATCAATAGTCATAAGCGAGTTTGTTTAGTCACATCTAACGCTTCTCCAATATCTCCAAAAGTGGAACATTTCCTCGAATGGCTATGGGCTGCTGGCCTGCATTCATTTTACTTGATAAGACGTGTCAATTACGTTGCGTTGGTTAAAGTTATTGTTTGATAACGTTGGATGAACAATACACGCAATATTGACTTGAATCAAGTAAAGAAGGTCAAGGTCATTGGTAGTCAAATGTCTGTGAACGCAGTTAGTGGTATAGCATGGGCCAAAACGCATTACTGCGCACTCTTCTGCTGCACAGGAAGCGGTTGGAAATGGCATTGAATGAGTTCTATCTCAGAAGGTCTATTTATGAATCCCTGACTGGCGGAATCAGTTCTGGTCGCCAGCCTGACCTGGCCTGGGGTAAACTCAGCGAGCCCATGCTTTGTAGTCAAGCTAAGTCCTGCTCCGGATGGATCAGCATGTCGACGCGCAATTTGGAAATTCCCATCGGGATTGCGTCACTTGCCGTGACCTGCAGGAGCCTGCCACGACGGCCTTCGTGCCAGTGAAAACCAGATGGTCCTGCCGTCGAGACGTAATCCGCGCGTGGTATAAAGGAAGCGCGCCGCATTCGCATAGGGAATAGTTCAAGAGAAGCACCACCATGAAGTTGGTACGTACCTCTGCGCTGTCCCCATGGATTTCAGTCTGATGTATTCACTGATGATGATATATCTGATGATGTTAGTTACTGGTCTTGCTTCCGGGATAAAAGCGATCGAACCGTCGTGCAAGGTCTGAGCATGGCTACTTGTTTGACTTTGTGGGGTACGTACTTAGTGCCTTCTTATAGCTGCGTGCTATGCATTGTGCGGATATGCTTTGTTATGTTGTGTTATATCGAGACAAAGCACGCGGTTTCCTTGCGTTTAATAATTTTGATTGCTGAGCATTTTTGAGGCGCCATGTTCCAATCGTAGCAGACGTACAACAAAATGGTCTGAACTATTGCCATTTAAGTATCCTTGGTGTAACTGATTCAAAGGTTTGGTCTAAAGGTCTAAAAGGCATGTAATCCTCTAAAGTGTCAATGGTGAAATATCCTGTAGAGCTCAGGTTACCTGCGTTTGTTCACAGACTGTAGCGGTTCTTGCGTTGCTGATGGTGTTGGTTGTCTGCGTTGCTCCTGGGTAAGTTGTTCAAGTGTTGCTCTCTGCTCTTACAGTACAGAAATAAGGCATTGTGACAGTACAGTCGGCCACTATTCATGACAACAACTTTTTTTCAAAATGTTGATACAGGCTATGAAACGATAGTAGCATAACTAAAACTGGCCGCACCAATAACGTTTACTGATTTATATTTCAAATCTCACCTAAACATATTCAAAATGTTACGGAAACAGCGGTAAATGGCTACGGGTTAGCAAAGTATTAAAACAATGAATGGCAGTGGTAATCTAATGCAAAGGTTATCAAAAGCGTGTTTGTAGTGTTCATCAAGACGAAGGGAAGAATAACAAGAGTTGCATCAGTTGTTACTCTGCGCTCCCTACGGCTTCAACTAGTGAACATAACCAGTGAATGGAACTAAGAATATTATACTTGCGGACATGTATGCCCATCAGTTTCATATGTAGCGGTAAAGCTTTGGAGAGCACGTCTTCATTTTTGGTAAATTATTCTGAACGGTCTTCCTCCCACTGAGACAACTTGTCCCACCCTGGGGTAAACTACATCGCATGGTGGGGGACGTCGTGCTTACGTCTTTTTTGTTTTGCTTTTTGTCGCAGAGTAAGCTACGTCGCCAGCAAGCCGAATCGTTACGATGTTTGGGCCAAATATTCTTGTCTGTGCTATTTCGTAGTTCGTCGTGATTGCAACATTGTAATCTTTTGCCCTTTTTATTCATTGCTATTTGTGTCCCGACCCCTGCCACCTTGGTTTCGGTCGCTTCAGAAAGGAATCATAGTTATACAGAGGGAATGTAAATGTTGACTTGTTTTCTGGGTGTCAATAAGTCATGGCAATTGTGCCAATGAATTATTCATCACGTTAAAAACTTCAGGGCACTCAGTTCGTTCTTTGAATATTCTGGCCAACTTGTTTTTACATTTCATCTTTGATGTCATTCCAGACTCCCGTCCCTGGGCCGGCCTTTGATAAAAAAGAAACAGGCGGAGGTAGTTAATAGAAGCAAAGTAGTAACAAATAGAAAATCGCTGTATATTTTCATATCCAAAGACGGCATAAGACTACTAGCTAAGTCGAGAGGGTTGTCATTTCCCTGCACGAAAAAGGGCGTTGAGCACTGAGGTGTTTGCCGTTGAGCACTGAGGTGTTTGCCGTTGAGCGCTGAGGTGTTTGCCGTTGAGCACTGAGGTGTTTGCCGTTGAAACTTAGAAAGAGGTCTTCCGCTCGAGGCTGATATAATATTTCCTACTTTGATTGTCCCAGCTATACGATATGAACAAAATTACAACACTCATGAAGACTAAGCGTGTTATGCCATGAATACAACAGCGTTCTCCTTTCTTGGCGGCAAAATGATCTTTGGCTGATCAGTGCACCCTTAACCTGGATATTTGCAACGCTAATAACTACGGTAAGTAGGAGCCCTTGTTTGTGGTACGTGCACAGCTTACCATGATGCAATACTATTATAACCTATGTTTAGGCCTAATGTCCAGAAAAGTGACTGAACAAGTGAGTCAGCTTTCAGGATGTGAGAACTGATCATGCTACACGTAACAGGTCTAGAACATTCAGAAGACATGCCACATTCAAAAGATAGCATAAGCTTCGCGCACAGGAACCAGTGTTCATTAACGGAGGTCGGTAGCACCTTTGTTCATAGCACCGTCAACCTTTTAAACCGGTGCATGCTCAAAGCCGTAATAATTCAAGGAAGCTGTTGCCGAAAAGCTGTATTTTACCCAGGCAGGAAGTGGATAATTTTTGTCTTAGTTTTTAACAGTAATTGAAGAATGTCTTCATCTGTGGGAACTTTACACGTTTATGTAAGTAGCCAATAGGATATATCCACTATTAAAAATGAAATGCCTAGCTCCTCGTTGTCGTCATTCAGCGTATAGGACACCGATCCGACTGATTCGAACGTGTGAAAAACCATGACAGTAATGCCTATCATTACATTCAGCGGTTCGCTCACGCATGCCCCGCTTCGGAGACTGCATCAACCTCTTGTGGATTTCCAAACAAAAATGACTGCAAAATCATACCAAAATTAGATCACATCCAGTCGTACCAGTAATGATTTGTGGCGGGCCTCCATGGTCATTAAGTTCTTCATCCTTCACCTGTAAGGTCTGCAGTACACAACTTTGGCGTTCCTTAGTTGTTTGATAAGTATGTGTGGTGATTAGTTTATTTGCGGGCAGCACTTGTTACGATTCACTTCAATGGCATTCAACCACGACCTGAATGCGTGTACTTTTGTATTCTGAAATATGTGCTTTGTGCCATGCAATCACATGCGTAGCTTGTTAAGTATGTCGATTCACGAGCCTCTGTTGTGCCTGCGCCTTGTGCGCAATTGGGTGCCAGTCGTTTGCGGTCCTAAGAAAGAAACAATTAAGGAGTGTGGTCATATTGTTCCCGAATAATTTCAGTCAAGTAAAGATTGTTTGTTTATGTAAGTAAAAACTGGTTTACGTAATTTTTATAATCACATAAGTTGTTATGTGCATTTGCGGGGAACATTATGCAAATCCATAAGACAGTACCAATAGCCTTATTCCTCATGGAATACCTAGGAGAATGAAGGTATAAATGTTTTGATATTTCGGCTGCACGCATTTGTCGAAGCGAATGCTAGGCATTAGGCAATCATGATGCCATAAATTGTCTTTCCTGGAGGCGTAATGGTGAAGTGGTTAACGCGTTGGACTCGCGAGGGGCACCCGGTTCGAGTCTCGGTCGCGTCATGGTCCCTGAGTGCTAATACGGACAACGCTGCCGCTGGTGCTCCATGAAAGGGGCGCGGCGGCGCGCGTCGCATCCCCTTAAAAAAGAACGATCTGTCTCTTACTTCACGAGGGTCACCAATGGTGCCTGACCTGAACTGGGATCATGTACAAATCTAGCACTCGTGATCTCCTTCCATCGCAATATGTATGCAAAGGCCGGCACAATGCGCTTCCATTTCAATTAAGACAGAACGGGTTTTGGACTGCTCCCAGCAAACCCTGTCTGGCTGTCTGGAAAGCCCGACATCTCATAAGGATGTGGGACACGCGGAATGGACTCCACAGATGACTATGCGATCGCTTTGGGAGTGCTGCCAAAGGCACGGTTTGCACACTTCATCGCGCTAGTTGCTGGGAATGCCCCCCCCCCCCTTCTTGGTTTTCTGTCAGTGATTTGTAACCGGTACCTCGCGAACACACGTCTGAACACAACACACGTCTGAACACACGTCTGAACACACGTCTGATTTCTGCAATGCTTCTAAAACAGAGCTCATCTTGTCATATCTGAATATGCATCATGCCCATGTGACCTGTGCATGTGTGTTTTCTGTGGTTCAAGTATGTGATATTTTGTGTGTAGATTCGGTGCTCCGCACGGAGGCTTCAGAAGACGCTGGCCCATCGGACGATTCTACGGACGTCCTTTCATCGGAGGCCTCGGCTTCGGCATCGGAGGCGTCCTTGGAGGCGGCATTGGAGGCGGCATTGGAGGCGGATTCCTAGCCCCCGGCTATGCTAACCACTTCGGCTACGGCTGGCCTACCTACGCCCATGGCACCTGGTGAAAAGGTTGTCGTTACCTTGAGCTCAGCATGACCATGGTGGTTGCTTTTTCATTGGCATCAGCGTCCCTTGCGCCACACTGCTTTCTCGGACGTTGGAGCGAGGTGAACACTCGCCCTAGAGTTCAGCATATCTTACCTGCATCTAGGTAATCACACCAATCCAGCCTGTACAATCCAGCTCAGCCAGCTTCTGTTGTAATGCGAGTAGCTAATACATGTCGGACATTGATGAGCCTGGTGTGCGTTCTCGCACACTCAGGAAGAAGAAGTCTACTGGGAGAGTTAAGTGCGTTCGCCTGCCCGCGGCACTCGGCGAGGTGGGCGTCATGTATTGAGAAAGAAAGCGAGATTTCACATGCGATCCAGCTCATAAGCCTTTGTGACACATCAAAATCAAAAACTTGTCCGGTTATTTATTTTTCATGGCATTGGTTCTCATGCGAGCTAAGGGTCGGTCACTGCGAGAAGCCAAGGCTTCTGATCGAGAAAATATTACGCGTTTCCACACGGCAACAGAAGACCGACGGTGTTGTGTTCAAGAATGTTTGGTTGGACTTAAAACGCATACGAACAAAATCTCTTGATCCGTCCCATGTACAGTAAGCGTGCAGTTGTTGACGGCCAAACGGTGACACACGACAGACAAACTCGCTGCTCCTGTGTTCCCCTCTCTCCGGGTCGTACAAGCCGGGTCGTCGTGGCTGACCTTGTCGGCCATCGTTGGCCCAGGCGAGAAGTGTCCTGCTTGGAGGTACCGGTAGTTCCGGAGCAACCAGAGGGGGTGGGGCAGACTCCGCGAGACGTCAAGCCGCCAGGCGTGACGCTGGATTGGACGGTTTTTGCGAGGCTGACTGATAATGATGGAAATATTCTGGTACTTATGGGATACTAGTTATTTAGGTGGATAAACCATTCCGACAACGGACTCGTCGCAGCCGTCGGGTTCATAGCAGTGCCATGTGTTTTTAGTTGTGGAGGGCGAGGACTGGCTTAGCTATCAGTAGTCTAGACCATTCACATGCTCCGAAGCTTGTCAGCTTGGCCTGTAATACCTTTGCGTGCGTTATGGCCCTAGGTTTATAAAGATTATATTGTTGTTTATTCCCTCAGCTGCTAGGATTTTTAGCTGACGGTGTGAACAAGCGCTAGGGTTTTATATTGGTGGGATATGTAAGTGTTCGAAGGTGGTGGTATAGCCAGCAGTTCGTCTCGGACGAGGCCAAATTTGGACAGAGGAAAATTTGAGCAAGGAGGGTACATTTGTAGCTGCAGCGACCTCGTTTGTTTATTAGGGGATATTGTTAGGCCCTGGGTCGTGCTGTTATGCTTTGGGGACCCTTTTAAATGTTTTCGAAGTCCCACAGACGTCTTAATTAGGTAAGAAGTAATAATGCCCCCGGCACTGGAGGCTCCACACCCCCAATAACGCCACGTTTGTTTGCCACTTGTGGTGTTAGACGACAACTACGACAAAATTTAAACGCAAATTCCAAACCCGAAAACACAAAAGTTAAGAACTCAAACAAAAGACTTCAAGCAAAATGTGTGCAGACATTTGGTTACCTGTCGTCACTCTAAGTTTTACGTGTACGCCCCTTAAGAAGCGCCTTATTTTCACACAGCGGCGTTTGATGTCCTCTAAATTAAAAATCGGCTAAGCAATCGAGTTGTATGCACTTTTACACCTTGCAGACCGTGCTGTTCTTGGTGATCCCTAAGATTGAGGGGACCCACTTGTTAGATGAAGTCCCGACATTTCTACATGTTCATCTCCTGTGCCACTAAGCCCTGGCGCTGCACATGAACGCTTGCGTCGCTTCAAAGCCGTTTAACGTAAGCTCCCTCGGCAAATTAGCGGACTTTGGTGGTAGCGGAGTAACACCAATGGTTCATTTGTGTCTGCCAAACAATAAAACAGCGAGATAAAAGGTAGGGCGGGTGACCCATCGAAATGTAGCAGCGGCATATGCGTGTTATATCGAGTTGGTTTAAAGAAAATTGGAGCTTGAAGCGTTTGATTCATTTATTTGCGTATTGAAATTACGTTTTTGCTCTCTTACGGTGATTTTAGGTTTTGAGTGATAATTTTCAGGGTTCTAGAATTTGCAATATCTGAATCTATTCAAACATTATTCATCGTGGCAATGAGAGACGTTTTTCAAAGACTAGCCAGAAACGGATGTGTTCATCCGCGTGGGCTTCACCTCTGTTTTAAACCAGGTAATGCCGTCTACCTGCTGGTGATTTTTCTACACGGATGAAACCTGGTTGGCGAGAGCAATTGGACTTTTGCCATCCTTGGGCAGGGGCACTGTTTCGCCAATGTAATTGGGCGGGGTGAAGCCATAGAAAATGACACATTCTACACTCAAAATATACAACGAATAGTTGTTCCCGGCTATAGCCCATTTTCACCTCAAATTTGGGGTGATGGAGCCCAAGCTCTGGAGTGGGCTGGAATCCCCCCCCCTCAACTGAATAGCATACTACACCGCTGCCCATACGATTATCATCGTATCATATTCCCTTCATATGCCCATCACATAGGATTGAGCACAGTGTCTGCGATGTCCCCCGCCAGCGCCAGAGGTTGCCCGCGGCGGCAGAACGGAGCGCCTGGAAGGTGAGCGGGTCAGGTGGTCGGCTGCTGGTCCCGGTCGCGGGTCGCTTGAGCAGCTCGGTGAGTCCTGTTCGATTTGCCAACCCCCTTACCGCTTCTCGTGATGGTGCGACACCTTCAACACTGTGCTCCGAATTGCCTGGTTTCCTTCAGCCCACTTATGGAAACCAACCATATGGATGGACTCCAGGATATCCGGCGAGTCCCACCACAGCGTAGTCTTGATAGCCACCGGAACCTGACGCGGGGTAACCGCCGAAGCCTGGATGTACGTAGCCCAGCCCTGGGAACCCTTCGTTGTATCCTCCGGGCACTCCTGTGTATTTTACGTAGTCGAAGCGTTCTGCGTAGCCTCCTCCCCTCGGGATGCCGCGAAGCACGCCGCTGGGCAGCCTGCAACAGACGGGGCGGGCTGCCAGTGGCTGGGAGTCGGTCACGCAGCCGCACCGCTGCGCGGCCGGTCGTGCCAACCGGGCGGGTGGCCCGCCTCGAATTGGCTGAAGAATGGTGCAGTGTTCTTCCGGATATCCTGTGCGTACTGTCTGTGCCAAAAGGGCTGCAGTGGGGCTCTCTGTGACTAGGTCAGTCCGCGGGTGGCCGCATAAACGGAGGGGGGAACACACCGGACTGGACCGTCAGACTGTTTTCGCAGCGGAGAAGGGGAGATATGCGGGAAAGGCATGGGCCGTGCAATGCGCTGGGCGGTCGGGCTAGCGGCGCGTTCCGTACCCTCGGTAGCCAAGGGATTGAGGGCTTGACCATGACCGCGGGGAGGAGAAAGGGCCTTTTCAAAATTTCCTGCGTTTCCTTGGGCATTTACAGCTTCCCGGAATGGCTCCAACTGATTTTTCAAAGTAACAAGCTTTTTACACGAATTTAAGTGAGCGACTTTTTCCAGGACCGAGCTTGTTGGCCTCTGCTTTAAAGGCCAAAATAGAGGGCCAAGGGTTCCTGCAATTAGCTGAGCATACATGGAAATATATTATCTGTTAGAGGTATGAAAAGCTGAGATGCAGGTTTGTGATTGATCTGATATTTATCAGCTTAATAGGAGTTTTCTTTTCATAATATAATAATTATGCGGAGGTTTGGCTTTAACACGGGCCCAATAACAGATGATTTCATATGGTTGTTTTAGTTCGTAACGTTAGATGGCGAAAGAATAAGATCAACAGCTATTATGTTGAAAATCTGTTTCTCTTCGTTCCAGGTAAATAAAACTAGGTTACATCTTTATATGATCATTCTCTTCAAGCAAGAAACATGCTCGAGATTGAAAATTAAAAAATAATAAACGTGTTTGCAACGGGAAGGTGTCAGGTCTCATAGGCTCGTTGGACAGACCTCACCAAGACCCCAAATTTAATCGATGGATTAGGCAAACCGATCCTACCTGTTAACAGCCCTATGCAAGGATCACTGGCTTTTTGGTGTGACATTTCAAGCTGTTGTTCAAGGAAGGCTCAGCCTGTAAAATGCACGGTGGTAAAGACAAATCAGATCCCTTTGAATTAGCAGGTTGTGAGACACCGTTTTGAGAAATGCCCATAGGCGAGCGAATTGTGCAAATATATCATGAGCATGAGAGTGGGCTGAGCATGTAGTTTTTTTCGACACCAATTGCATCCCTCTTTTTATGGATTACCTTTACATGTATGTTGGTTATGAAGGGCGTTTGTCCTCAGCTTGCTTTTATGGTTAACGGGTACGGGAAAACTAGGGCATAGGAGCGGGGAGTAGCAAAGCACAACCGCCTCTGACCAGTCACAGATATCGTCAAATGTATCTTCCATGACAAAGGCGCCGTTTACCAGCACGTTATGCACCAGTTGACTTTTGTCACCAATATCTGGAAGTCACCATCCTGATTGTGAGTGAGATAGCATGCGACACGATAATGAGCAAGATGAACACCAGCCTGCGAGTATCTAGAAAAGCCTGTGACGCAGAACTGTCTTAAAAGACAAACGCATGCAGACCTCAAACAACTCGTATGAAACCAGCATCATCCATCAGATGCAACGACGTGACCCTCAAACCCGTGTTTCGGGTCATCAACGGGCGACGCACTGTTTCACATGGGCGCTTCGCTAGCAGGTAGCCTGTGTTCCATAACTAGTTAACGAAGCGGATGACACTACCAGAAGATTTCCCTTTGACAGCGCGTTCATTTTTTTAGATTCAGCCCGACGTATTGATTACATGGTTTTAGGACCAGCGCCCACGCGGTGTTCGTTGTATGAGCCCCGACTCAGTGATCTGGCCATGACATTGCGGACCCATGACAGGATTTTGCAGCGAAAGCTTAACGTGCTGCAGAAGTGAGCGCGGTCCATGCTGTACTAAGGCGTCACCTGCCGCCATGGCCGCAGATCATGCCAGCCAGTCCCAAATAGCGAGGGCTTAGCCCAGCTCGAACCAACCCCGCACGGGTGAGTGTGTAGGAAGGCAGGCACTCTAACGCACTGAACCACCGGAGCGAACCGTTCACAGCAGATGTGGCGGACGGCGAACAGTTCACAACAGATGTGGCGGACTGCGAACAATTCACAGCAGATTTGGTGGACTGCCTTCGCAAGCAGGCTAATGCCATGACGCACGACGACGCGCTAATCCATGGTGTAGCGTGCAGACAGCGACGCAATCTCGTGACCAAAGGCGCTGGCTTGCCAGCTTATTTGAGCGGCATCCCTGCTGCTGACGTATTTACCTGGCTCTGGGTGGCACGTGGCAACTCTGGATAGGGGTTTCGACTCGAGAATTCCGCTCGCGCAGACTTTTGCAGTGCTACCTGACGACTTTTGTAACATCGTAGTTCCTAATTGGCTCCACCTGACGGATAATTTTGCGCGATGAGACCCGAAAGTGATCGACTGGCTAAAAAGATTTGGTACCGAACCAGCATTTCGCCAACATGGGAAGGGGGAGGGACATTACCGCTACAGGACTCTACATGAAATGGGTCCTGGCATGGAACGATAGACGGCAAACTTAAGCTGCGTTATGTTCCTATCTCGTACCCCCAAGGTCTCGCGTGCGAGCAAATGACAGACAATCGTTTTGTATGCATTGGGGCATTTACCGTGTTTGTAATGTATCGGAGTCTTAAGCGGCCCTACGTTTCTTAGGAGTCTGCTCTGCTTTACGCTATCTCGCAACGCTCCGTCCTACTGCTGTCCCCACGTTGATCTCAAGCGAGGAGCCACGTCCCCTCTGTGTGTGCATGTGTGTGTGCGTGTTTGGTAACCGGTAGCGGACATCATGACTTGATAGCAGGGAGCATCGATGCGTCACCACAAGGCACGAAGACCTCTCGGACAGGACCCTGAAAGCGCCTCCCAATATAAGCGCGTCCCGCTGTGCCTGCCACATTTGAGAACCACTGCCACATCCCTACACCCTGCTGTGCGGCCACGTACGCTCCTCTTCTGATGGTGGCGGCCGTGTCGAGGTCGGCATCCGGGTCGGCGGCCTGTGCTGGCGCATCGGAGGCGACGACGGTTTCCGACGCGGCTCCGTCGGTCGGGGTGCAGGCGGCGAGGGCCGCGCCGGTCAGCAAGAGCAGCGGCACGAGCTGCGGAACAGCGGCGCACCGCGTCCGGTGAGGGTAGTCAGGGTCCACCGCGTCACGTCAGCTCAGCTGCCTGTGCGGTCGCCGTGATGAGGCTCGGGATCTGGGACGAGGCTTTAGCTTGACCTTGCAATGACTGTACACAGGTGGTGTGCCATGGCGTATATCACCGCGTCGCAACAGCTTCAGTGACTCTTAACCGAAAGCCGTTTGGAACCTGGACTCACTGCACCGTTCCAACTCAACGCTGCAGGGTCGGAACCATCGCTGCGGTTGGTAAGGCTTAGACATATTTAAACTTTAGACCGGTTGGCATTTTTCTCCGTACGAACTGACATGGAAGAGTACCGTACGCCAGTCGGACTGCCTTCCAGCCACGGCAAACTTGCTCGAGTGATCGGGTCACGCTCCTGGCTGAAATCCAGCGGACTGTGACCGCATACCAGCAGGATGGTACGAGTGGAATGACAAGGTACAGGCGTAAGGCTAAACTCCAATTTGGGTGACGCTATTGATGACACTTGTAAGGCTGGTGAGGTTGCCTGGCATCAAACCCACACAGCACAGGCAAATGATTAAATGGTGTCATTTCTGCATGTGCATGCTCATATGCTCATCGCATTTCAGTCACTTGTGAAATGGTTTCCGTGCAGATAAGAGTTTAGCGCGCGGTGATGTTTGCAGGGTACAGACCTATAAACTCCCATATGAGCACAGCTTGTTACATCTAAAACAGGGGACGAATGCAAAGGTAGCAAATAACAACGCGCTCAAGTGATGCACGTGCATCTACATACTGCGTCATACTGGACTGTTCTTTGTTCTTTTCTAAAATAATCAAGCGCGTGTAGACCCCGACAAGCGTTTGTATGCATATGCAGCTGCCAACTTTTGTTCAGCTCAATTTTTCTTGAGTCAGGACTGGCTCAAAGATTTTGGGATCCCATTCAAATCACGACTCGTAGCCGTTCCAACCGTCTTAACTGGACTTAGCTCAGACTCATTGCCTGCACTGAATCATTTGACTCATGACTCACGCAGCCTGAAAATCAAAGATCCGATTGAGTTGTTACTCGCAAATATATATATATATATATATATATATATATATATATATATATATATATATATATATGTATATGTACATTTATCATGATATGGAAAAGGGTACAAATAGAACCTAACAAATGCAGCGCAGCAAACAATACCTTTCCTGCGATCCGTTACTACCAGCTTCCTCAAGCCTCAGCTCTAGGTTAATATATTTCACCTGGCACCTACGGCCTAGACCCATCAGTGATATAGCATACAATGTAGACTAAACTGTACTTAACCTGACAGCTAGCAGTCTGCACCTGGCAAATGCCGTCAAAAAGCATTCATAGTTGGGTAATCACCTTTTCACTAGCTAGTGCTAGTCATGCCGTCGGAGATGGCGTATCAACAATTTAACATCGGATTGTAGTTCCAGCAAAACCGAAAAACTTATGAGTATATTTTTAGCGTAGCTACTTACGTGAACTTAATAAGTATCATGAATTGCGATTGCATTTCTCATAATCAAGCCAGCACAAGCCTACTTCACTTCACCCTGTCTTCCAGTCAGCAAGTAACTGAACTGAACCGGACTAAACTGGATTCTGAACAACTGAACTAGAGATAGGCTAACGTAGACACCGACTGTCTTTGCACTAGGATACCTTAAACTCATTTCATCAGGTCATTCGGTGACGGATTAGGAGTCAAACAAGATTTCCGTGCTGCGTAGAGAATAGGACGCTGTGCGCCACATTATCTGCATTCCAAGACTACTAAACTACTAAATTTTGTACGCCAAATTCTTACTTTTAAGTTGCGCGTTGCGTGGAAATAGGTATTGATAGAATCCATCGGGCCATGGCTTCTATCCACGTCCACATATCCCGGACCATATCTACGCCTGGGACGTGGCATTCCTCGACATGCAATCTGCATACGAGTCATACAGCCTCAGCAATAGCATGCTTGCAGCAGTTCAAACATTTTTCTGGTGAGCCTACTCAGTTCACGACTCACCCTAAAACGGTTGACTCTCGTTCCAATTCATAACTCAACTGGAGTCGAATACAAGTCTGCACAACTGCAGCCTTTTTGCAAAACAGCATACGTGACATGCATTCAGAATGGGTATCAGACTTTATTTTTCTATCTGCTGAAAAGCGCGCAAAGCCTGGCAAACCCTAAATATTGTACTTGCCTTGTTCAATCAGTGACTTAAAGCTAATTCGTTCTCTCAGTTTACTCAATGCTAACTCTTTCACTCGCTGTACTCAATGTGTACTCTTTCACTCAGTGTACTCTTTCATTCAGTGTACTCACGTGCTGCATGTTGTTGTTGGTGGGATGGTGATGCGACTAAATGGTGGTGCAGCCTACAGTCCCTTTTATGCAGTACCACTGAAAACGCGTCATCTGCACGGTTTTAGAATGTACTGGGTACTGTGGTCTTAAGCCCTGTGTTTGCAGAGCCAAGGCAACGTCTGCATTGGGTCTGGAATGAAAAACCGCAGCACTTGGAGTCTTTTCATAGAGATTAAATGATTTGTGGACGAGCCAGTCGTTAATCGTCGCTCTGAGAAATCTGTGCAGAACGTGCACAAAAGCAACTGTGTTTTCCAACAGATAACACCGTATAAATAGCATTATTCCTCGAAGCATAACCAGGAGAATGGTTATATAGATGTATGGTATGTCGGCTACATCCCTTTATCGAGACGAATATCAGCCATACTTCATGTATGACTGATTTTGTTGCGGAGCTAATAGAGAATTGATCGTGCATTTGTGTTTGCAAACACGCAATTTAAGATAAATTATATTTCGACAGCCCGCCGTCATTCGTATCTATGTGAGAAATATCCGCAAAAAAGCCCTGTGGGCTTTTCAAGCCCGCATGTGGGCCTGCGAGCTCAAAAGTGGCAGCTCTGCTATGCATTCACTCCGTTAACCATTTGCTACGATTGCCCGTTGCTGCAGACGCTCAGTGTATTGCGAAGGCTTTAGACGCAAATTTGTTGACCAAGTGAACTGTTAGGTGTGATTATAACGCCTTTACGCATTTCGTTATCATACGGGATTATCACGACACGCCACGGTCAATGTTTCAGATTGCCAGAAAAACAGCAAAAAGGCCTAAGATTAAGCAGCTTTTTGTTTATCCCAGGAAGTGAAAAATGTTCATGCTTTCTGATGGCTATTTTTCCAGATTTATTTCACTTAGAGGATACTGAAAAAATTCACAAGCGGTGGGAAAGTTACCTATTTACAGAATATGATCGGCGACGGAAATGGGCGCTTTAGCGAGCTATTTGGGGATAGAATTGCGAAAATGAATTCTAAGAATAATTACAACAGAACATTCGTTAGACGAAACCCAACACTTAGTATTGGTCTGTACTGGCTAACGCCTGCAGCGTGAGCTTGTGAAGAGCACACGTCGAAGCTCTGACGTTTTGCTGTATGAGCAAGGTCAGCCACAACATCCTTCCAAACATAGTAGATTAAATTAGGATAGTTTTCGGTAAGTGACGGAAATACACAAGCTATGCTATATCGGTGCTGACGTCATGGATTAGTGGTGACGCGGTGTTTTATAATCTCCTCGGATCAGTGCTTTCACAAAGCTCGGCCAAGATCCGCCTCACACAATAAACAGCATAAAACACCAAACAAATGGCTCATTACTAGTCGTAAGAATCATGACGCCTCATTTTCTTGCGACGAACGTATGCAGTCTGCCAAGCGGCGTTTTAGATCGTCGCGCCATTTGAGACAGATGGCTCCGAATGCTCGTTGGGGTCCCCATCGTGCATCCGTTGATGTTTATATTTCTTAATGTCACCCCAATGCATCAATTCTTAATTATCCACATTAGTTGCATCGAAAGCGGTTTCTCAATATGTCAGCTGTAAGGAATCAAAAACACCACAATAATTTGTTGGCTGTGTCACGCACATTGCCCAGTTTTGCGGGATACGATATTGTACTGGCTCCCTCGTCTTGTCCGCTAGGAGTATACTTATCAGACAGTACCCGCCAGTGGGCGGAGGGGGGTCCGTCAGACAGTACCCGCCAGTGGGGGGGGGGGAGGGCGTCAGACAGTACCCGCCAGTGGGCGGAGGGGGGGGGGTCGTCAGACAGTACCCGCCAGTGGGCGGAGGAGGGGGGGGGGGATCCGTCAGACAGTACCCGCCAGTGGGCGGAGGGGGGGGGGGGTCGTCAGACAGCACACGCCAGTGGGCGGAGGGGGGGGGGGTCGTCAGACAGTACACGCCAGTGGGCGGGGGGGGGGTCCCTCAGGCAGTACCCGCCAGTGGGCGGAGGAAGGGGGGGGGTCCGTCAGACAGTACCCGCCAGTGGGCGGAGGGGGGGGGGGTCCCTCAGAGAGTACCCGCCAGTGCTGAGGTGTCCGCCACAATGCGTTCGCCTGTGAGCAAAACTGCCTGAGTTTGCCAACCGCAAGTCGCCAGTGTGGGCGTCGAATCCTCCTGAAGGCGGCCTTTTGGTATCCCTGCACGTGAAGTACTGGTCAAGAAGCTTTAGATCCCGGCGATAGCTGTTTACAGACGAGAAAATTCAGGGTGACCGTGCTGAACAGAACTGGGTACCGTCTTCAGGTCACTCCCGCAGGCTTGGTTATGACAGTTGCCGGTTGGACCTAAAACAGAGGCTTTAATCTACCTTAAAGGGCGGTGTTGATGCAGTAACATCAGTCATCAATGAGCTTGTTATTGCATAGGGTACTGACTCCAATGTCGATCTCAAAATGCCGGTCCCGTGAGGTCCTCGGCCAATTCTCTTGAGTTTTGATAGCGCATTACTCTTACCCTGCAATGCACGCAAATGAGCACTTACGCATACACAGAAACACATGCGCACAAGGCATACATGGCATAGCATAACATCGAACGCAGCATATTCGCCCCATAGCTCAGTTGTTGACGCCTGCCTCCCGATTTGCCCACATGCGGTGGTGCGCGTTCGAATCGCTCTACGTGCTCGCCACTTGCCCCTGACTGGGATGACCTGCGGCCGGTAGCAGCGGCTGTGCTGAAAATCAGCTGATGTAAAAGGGTAGAAGGCGGATTGTGCCGAGCATTGAGATATGCTATGTTTTTTATGTATATTTCTGGTGTTGTCATGGACCTTAACGATCGGGTGGCAAGACCATGTTTCACACAACAAGCGCTGGTTAGCTGAGCGCCAATCCCAGTGATCCATCCTATCAAAAGATTTGAACTAAATACCAAAACACCTGTGGCCATATGCAACACCGGGTAAGATATCCCGGGTGTGGGAAAAGGGTGAAGGCAATGTTCAGCATCCGGTTATGACCACTATCGCGCGAGATTACCATAATACTGCACAGTTGAGTGCGCTTTGACCTGCGTCCACAACTTGGGAGCAATAGGAGTCAGACATTGCAAGCCATTCAGTCATGACAGGTGCGCTACGCATGTACAGATCGAGACCCTCCGAGCAGTTCCAGATCGTGGTAGTCTTGAGCCCACACCAAACAGGGTCCCACTTCGGATCCCCTCCCCCACCCCTTCCTCTCGCCCATCATGGCTTTTTCCACGAGATTTGCACCAACAGCCATCGGCTTAACACGCGGCAGGCTGCAGGCAATGCACGCGAGATCTCCGGCCGAGAGGCAGGCTGCCGACGCGGCGCGAGCGGGCCCTCCCGACGTCCGACACCGCCCGCCAGAACCGGCCCGTGGCGCCGCATCGCCGCCGCCGGCGGCAACCGGGATGAGCGCTCGCCGCGACCGTCGGGCAGATTCCGGGAGCTATTGAGCTCAAGGGCGGCCTTGCTCGCCGGACTGGTGATCCTGAAGCCGTGGCAGCTAGAGCTTTCCATAGAACGGGTTTTCCGACGGAAGGCGCGGGGAGGAATCGATCGTTTTGAGCCGGCGACAAGGACGGATCTGCACTGGCGACAATCCTGCGTCAGCAAGGGCTTCCGCCTTCAGATGATTTGCGACTCATTGTTGCGACAGCACAGCAGTGACGTTGTTCACTTGAGTTTCGGTAGGAAGAGATCTGGCAGTATACCTGTCCACAACTGTACGATCTTGCTCATAGCCAGCAAAGCGCAATTTTATCAAAATATGCGTGTTTACAAACATGTTTTACATTATCTGCACAACATTTCGGCCCAAAAAAAAACGCTGACAAAAGGCGTGTGGTTAAAAAATAGGCGTTTAAAGTTTTTTCCAAAACTTTTAAAAAGTTATCTATTGTCGTCGTTTGTAAAAATGGTTTTAGCTCCGGGTTACGGTTCGTCGGACTGAGTCTGTCTCTATTTCCCGGCAGCGCAAAATGTCGGGGTCAATCCGGATTCCAACGAAAAAAAGGGACAATTCTGGAATTAATTCCGATGGAGATGCTTACAGCGACAAGTCTGCCTCGTGACCGCTTGAACGCCTCGCCGGCCCTTGGGAGAGTTAGTTGGGAGTCCGGTGCCATAAAGTTATAGAAAGCGACACTTCTGAGATATCTGTCATTCGCTGAAACCAGCTGTCTTACGATCCCTCCATCACCGTAAGGCTCTTTGGATTTTGCGGGGATGCTTGATACTGACTGATGACCTCATACCAAAATTCGCCGTAGATGACCTTATGTCACATTATAACTTATTCTAGGTTCCGGGTCCCAAAAGCAAGCAAAGGGACGCCTCTACCTTTAGGAGTGGAGCTTTGCGTGTTGTATTGAGGATTGAGGCATTGAACCTTACCCGTCCTATCTTTCAACCAGACTTCTTCGCGGATTTCGTCCACTTTATTCTGTGGCCATAATGTGGAATCCCTATAAGAAAATATAAATAGAAATACTTCATAATTAAAAGAAAAATATTTTCAGCTCCTGGTTTCTCGGTATTATGAGCTCCAGGTTCTTAGGTACCAGGAGAAATTACTTAAAAGGCCTTGCAGTGCTAAATAACGATTATATCAATAGTACCCAATACTTCGAGCTGTACGCATCCTCAAGAGCTTATCTCTTCAAGATGGGCATAGGACGGCACGTGAGTGTTAGCATCTGAATATATTTCGTCACAGACGACCCGTGGCCCCTGAAAATGTGATGCAAGGATTTCTCGTTTTGTTTTGGTTCAAGGTTGGGTTATTTGCTGACGAAAAGCTAGCCACTAGTTGGACACAGCACCTACCTGTCATCATGGATACTGCACGTGGCCACGAATGGTGCGGCTTCCATGCTACCGAAGGGCAGTGATTTTGAGTAGCTGTTAACTCCTTCCGGAAGCACTAGTGGGGTTAAAGAAGATACGTCGTTGGATCGTGTGACGGCAATGCTCCTGGGCTATCGAGATTTGATAGGTTTGTTCTTTATTGTAATCGATCAAGGCCTTGCAGGTGGGGGTGGATTTAGACGGGCGAGCAGCATGGGAGCTACACCATCTACCACCTCCGGCCACTCATGAGGTTTTGGCACCACTTTGAGGCACAAAAAAATGTTGTGGTGAAGGATATCATAACCTTAATCTCGGATCCACAAGACAACAAATTTCAAGAACGCTGCAAGGGGTCACCAATCTTCATTTTTGAGCTGTGCCAAATTATAGAAGCACAAAAATATGCGTCCTGTGTCCATTTCGCAAACTCCTGGATCGGCCTACTTGGCAAAGGGGCGCTAAAACCACCATCATTTCGGGCACCATAACCTTCATTTTCAAGTGGTTTTCAACTCCATATGGTACCAGTAAAGGCTCCTAGTCTTAATTTTCGAGCGCACCATACTTTCGGGGCACGACAACTCTGTGCCTCTCACCCCAAATGAAATCCTTGATTGGTCCCTTGGGCCTCTGGGACAGAGGGGGCCTCGATGTCAGTCAGGTGACCAAGGCCACGAATAGCGAACATTCGGTTCCTCACTGTTTCGGACCCTGGGGCCCCTCTCTCAAGTGGGGGCAAGGCCTTCTGTATCTTCTGGTACCGCCTGAACCCCCTTTCAGCCAAAGAAGAAAGGAGATACTTACATAAAGCAACGCAATTTCCTTAACAAAAAAGGGCAAATCCTGCGTTTTTGGGGTGCAACCCCATTCACACTCCGCACTGGGCAATGTGTACAGTAAGACTTACCACCATTGAATATATATATATATATATATATATATATATATATATATATATATGTATACGCATATTTGGAGCCAAATATCAGCAAATTACTGTATTTTGCTAGGATCCACCAGCATCCATCCATAAATTTTAAGATTCTCAGTGGCAACCATGAGCAAGTTTTTTTTCTAAACTGAGGGCACATCAGCATAAGGTATATTTATATATATATATATATATATATATATATATATATATATTGGAATATTTTGGCAGAATTCTTTCTTTGATACATGTTTGATTAAAAATAACTGCTGACTCAGCATTAACGAGCTTTTTGATGCATCGTTCTAGTTTCCGGGCCTTTGACTTTGCGTCATCGCTTAGATTAAATATGGTTCGCACAAAATTACTCATATATTCATCACTCCTTCCATTCTAGCGTTTCGAGATCTTATCTCATCTTCGGAGAAGACTAAATTGCACATGAAATAAGTTTTGAGTTTTAAAGGATGAAAAAATTGTGCACTACTGTTGGAAAACATCTTTTAGTACGGAGAACATAAATGAAGCACAACTAATTGAAGTAAGACGGATCGCTATTTTCATCTTCATACATATAAGAAACACTCATAATGGGAACATCACAAAGACACAATGGGAACACTATTGTCACAATCACATCGGAAGTGCTCACCGCCCACCACCTAGTAGCTCAAGAGTTCTGCAAGAATTTGTCTGTCTGTTTAAGGCCGGAGAGAGTTCGTTAATGAATATGCTTTCCCAAATTCTTCTTCTGTGTCAGTGTCAGTGTCAGTGTCAGTGACAGTGTCCTCGACGCTACAAAATTAGCGTCATAAGGTCCTTTCTTCGACGAGCATTTAAGCACTGCTCTGATTGGACAGGACTACATTCAGAATTGACACGAATCAAACAGATCCTGGTGAACAACGGTTTTTCAAATTCTGACATTGAAAACGAGACACAACGACATATGACAAGACACTTTGACAGCAAACCAAGGCAAGACATCCAACCGACCGTCAAACTGTACTATCAAAATCAAATGACATCCGCTCACAAACAGGATGAAAGAGCTTTACGGGAAATTATCTCTCAACATGTTAAAGGCAAAAACGACCACAAAATAGACATTGTCATTTACTATTGTAATAAGAAGATATCGAACTTTCTTATGAGAAACAGCCCAGACAAACACGACAAACTGAAATGCACCAATGTAGTGTATCAATTCCAATGCAACATCGAAGGCTGCAAACTTCGTCCCACACACTACATTGGTGTGACCACAACGACACTCTCACGACGCCTGACAATGCACTTACGTGACGGGGCACCCCTGGACCACATGCGACAGGAACACGACATGGCATTGACACGACAACAACTGACAGACAGCACGGACATTTTACGGACGTGCAGTGACAGAAGACGCCTTCAAATTTGGGAAAGCATATTCATTAACGAACTCTCTCCGGCCTTAAACAGACAGACAAATTCTTGCAGAACTCTTGAGCTACTAGGTGGTGGGCGGTGAGCACTTCCGATGTGATTGTGACAATAGTGTTCCCATTGTGTCTTTGTGATGTTCCCATTATGAGTGTTTCTTACATGTATGAAGATGAAAATAGCGATCCGTCTTACTTCAATTAGTTGTGCTTCATTTATGTTCTCCGTACTAAAAGATGTTTTCCAACAGTAGTGCACAATTTTTTCATCCTTTAAAACTCAAAACTTATTTCATGTGCAATTTAGTCTTCTCCGAAGATGAGATAGGATCTCGAAACGTTAGAATGGAAGGAGTGATGAATATATGAGTAATTTTGTGCGAACCATATTTAATCTAAGCGATGACGCAAAGTCAAAGGCCCGGAAACTAGAACGATGCATCAAAAAGCTCGTTAATGCTGAGTCAGCAGTTATTTTTAATCAAACATATATATATATATATATATATATATATATATATATATATATATATATCTCTCTCTCTCTCTCTCTCTCTCTCTCTCTCTCTCTCTCTCTCTCTCTCTCTCTCTCTCTCTCTCTATCTCTCTCTCTCTCTTCCTCTTTCTCCTCTTGCAGATCAATTGGTTAGCATTTTAAGCAACATATGGCACCTCTAAAGGCAATTGGAAAGGAAGGAAGAAGAACACACGCTTACGGTGCCAGGGAAAACAAGTCATTGATTAGAAATAAAAAGTAATGTTTTTGTAAAAATCTTGTAATCAGCTGCTTTGATGTAAAATGTTTTAACTTGAGTGCTCAAATTGTGATATTCGTTTTGTAAATTTCATTTAGAAGACATTTCCTGTACCTTTCGCTCCTGCATATTGGGAGTGATGCAATTTAGTGGTCAAGTTTTTCGGGTAAACGAAATACGTTAAGTAAAATTCTCTACCAGGCCTTGCTGGAGTTCTCACCAGGCTCTTCTTTCGTGGTGTGGTGGTGAGGCCAAAAATTGGGGTTGCGTAAAAACTTTGTATTTGGCACACATCTCTCGGTTATGATACATTTTGTAAACAAACCAAACTTGATGGGTACAAGCGGCTGGAGTCCCTGGGGTTCTTGGGATTAAAGGTACCTGGCATCCTTGCTCTGTGCATACATAGACATTCAGTTGTAGGTGAGGCAGTACATAGCCATAGGTGTCCAGGTCCTGTGTAGCCTTGTTTATGCTTGGTGGTTTCAAGTCAATTCGGTTTTGGATGGCATCTGAAAACCTCAGAAAGGGGAATATGGGTCTGGCATGTGCGATTAGACAATGTCAGGCAGGAGTGAAAAATTCACATGAAGTATGGGGAAAAGGGGTGAAAAATTCCGCCCTCAAGGGTGTTGCTTTAACCCAAATTCGGCAATTCTTGGACACTGGTTGTGGGTGTCATCCCGTTACGCTGCTGTCAATCACTGTCCAGGTATATGTTGGTCAGTTGCAAGGCACCCGGCTGCCGTCGATTTTAGGTATGAGGGGGGGGGGGCGATGGGTTCGTCGCATGATGAGAGCCGGTGCTGATGTTTTTGTCCTTTTGTCAAAAAGGTATGGACAACTGTGTATGTCATGGAGAAGGTAGCACTATTTACCCAGTCAGGCATCATATATTTTCCCTGCAGGTAATTATATGTTAAGTATGTGGCAGTGGTAGGTGCATCAAACCGACACATTTCATACTCCAATATATTCAGTATATAATTTATTTGGTATATAATTATTCCAGTATATTTCATTAACACACAAGTAGCTCACATGAACTGTCATCACCCTTCAGTAGTAGCTTGAACAAGTGCATCAAACCCATGTAATACCATGAGGGATGTTGACATAAATTCCCTGGGTTGGTCAGCTCCTGTAGAATTGCAGTTGCTTGTTTCCATATGTTGGTGCTTCAGGTGTGTCCCTGGAAATAAAATAAAACTTTTAACTCTTTTTATGAAAGCCTGGGTTGTACACCCTCGTGGCTATCAACAAAGCGAAACTGTCTGCCTTGCTATGTTTACCCAGGTTCCAACCTCATGCATTTGCAATGGCGCTTTTACTTTCTAGGGTGGACTGCAGCAGTTGTGCGGAATAAAAATTGTCATTCTTTCTAGTCAAGAGCTGGGAGTTCAAAATTTCCTGGTATCGCATCAACCAAAAAATGGAGGTTTTCCCATGCTGGATATTTTGAAAAATGAGCTCACCTCAAGGGGGATAGCCACTGATGTAAAGTAAATTGTATGACTCATTATGTGATTCAAGTTTGGGATTGAAGTCACAGTATACCATGTAATAAGAGGTGTCTGTTAAATCCTACATCATACTGGTTCTGCTATGGCATTGTGGCATAGGAAATAAATGTGTTTTGTTGATAGACAGGAATTGCAGACATGAAGAATTGATTTTTTTTAAAGCAGTTTAAAACTATGATACAATCCAAATAAGAAAAAGCAAATCTAGAAAATTGCATTTCCTGGCCCAACCATGTAATTGGGCTGTGCCTTTATGTAATCTAGAATGATAATATTTCTACTTTTCCAACAATTATGATCTCTTTTAACCATGTTTGAACATCATGTGGGTGCCCAATTTCACAGACTGATCCTGCAGTCACAGCAAGCTCATATAGAAGTGCTCCATCATCTGCTCCAGTTATGGATATCATAGTGATTGGCTCATGCATGACTGATCAGATATGGTAAGATATGTGATTGGTTGTAGCTACAAGCATCAGTTCATGATTCAATTAAATGCATCAGTTCATGATGTATGCTGAAGCTTCCAAATGCATGAGTGATTCATGCAGTCTAGTCTGAGATATGTATATTGACTGGTGGAAAGCATCCTCAGATTCATCTTTTGGAACTAAGGAAGCTAAGACCAGACTGTGGCTAAAAAATGGCATTCAAAATGCTTGCTGAAAAATAATGTAATTGAGGATAGTAGTTTGTTTAAATATGTTTGGCTGTACAAACATGTTTAAATATTTGTGTTCATGTGCATTAAAATGGCTTAGACTTTCAGCATTCAGAAATTTTCAAATGTGCTAGTGTTTGCATGATGATGTATATGTTTGATATGCATATGACCATGTAATTCATATAAAAATTGATCCCTACCTCATGATGTACCACATGCCTTTAGGTTTGATCAAGTAGACAAAATGTTTTTACTTCTCAACAGTGGATCAAAGTTAGATGTATCATTGTTCCTCTTATCTAGTCTGATGTGTTTTTCAGCTACACTTCTCGCCTTCCAAAGCCTGGGGAGACTATCCATGGTACCAAGTTTTCTATGTCATTCGGCGGGAAGGGTGCCAACCAGTGCGTGATGGCAGCGAAACTGGGCGCTAAAACAGCCATGGTCGCAAAAGTAAGCCATTCAGTCTGTATGTTGTTTATGTCTAGGGGTTTGGACAGATTGTGTGTCAGCCAGTATTTCAATCATTTTCTGTAGTCTATTTTGTATGTGCAAGTCATTAGCCATCAAACTATTCAATGTCATTTTCGGGTGAAATTCACGGCAATCAATAGTAGCGTGATTTGAATGCATGCAGTCAACATTTAGCTGTCGATTTCGGTTCGCCCCCGCTGTTGAGCGGCGTTGTTTTGGGCTTGGCGCTGTGCGCGCCGCCCTCCCGTTTCCCCAGGATTCAGTGTCGTCTGACATGACCCCTCTCCTCTTCGCTGCATATCTGCGTCGTCAGCTGGGCGAGGACACATTCGGCCGACTGTACCTAGACAACCTGCTGCGCTGCGGGGTCGACGTCGGTCACACGACAACCAGTGGCGCGGCGGCGACGGGCGTGGCGCAGATCTGCGTCGACGAGGCCGGTATGACCCGCGACGGCGCAGCCTAGCGCGCCGCGGCCGCTGCCTGTGGTTGCCGCATCGGTGGAGATCGATGTGGAGATGCGCGGCTCTTGCTGGACTCCCCGGTGCGTCCTCCGAGCTAATGACATGATACGCCAGATTGGGACGGCAGGATTTGTGCCGTGTCGAGGAAGTGCAGACTATACAAGTCCTGTTGTTTCCCGCAATGTTTCCCCACCACCTGGGGTTTTCGTGAACGGGAGGGTTGGCCCAGGTCGAGCGCGACGCTCGCCGCGTCTGTGTGTCCGCCAACATCTCCGTCTCGACTCCGGGCAGGGATGAACTCGATCGTGATCGTAGCTGGGGCGAACCTGGAGCTGAGCGCGGCGGATGTGGCGCGTGCCGACGGCCTGCTCGGCTCGGCGCGCGTGCTGCTCTGCCAGCTGGAGGTGCCGCTGGAGACGACGCTGGCCGCGCTGCGCGCCGCCCGTCGACATGGAGGTCAGCCGACCGGACCTCGGCGCGAGTGGCCCGGAGGCAGGCTTATCCTGTGTCGCGGTAACCGGCTGATCTTGCGATGGTGCAAGTGGGCCAATCCAACATCATCCAGCGGGGTTCATGAAAAGGGGTTATCTGTTGCAGGGGTTTTGAACAGACGGACCGGCGTCAGGGAAGCCACCCCCACTAGTCGTGAGCGTGGTTCAAACATTGTCACCAGGCCGCTGGACGGCGTTGTCGTGCCCGCATGAGTAAAGAACGGGTATTCTTGTTGCGCGCACTGCGCTGGGGACTGCAAGCGTGGTGCATGCGCAAGCAATGGTTCCTATTCGACGAGTTTATATGTCGTGCTCTACATTTCACGGTAACGGCGATTCACCTGGCATAAGGAATGCAGTTGTTGGTGCTAAATGTTTTGTTCCTCTTTGTATGGTATTTGTGTTATTTTATTTTGTGTTTCCAAGCAAACTGTTTGACACCATCAGTTTCTACTGCTAGTCTATGCAGTTTTGCCTGACACCAGCGGTTTGCCTACAGTGACAACTGTAGTGAATGCGGCTCCTGCACAGCCGGTCAAGGACGGCGATCTGTTCGAATTGTCCGATATCTTCTGTGTCAACGAAACGGAGGTAAACAGATGTTATCTGTGGACGATAAGTGTTGCCACGTGCAGTTTGTAGCGCTGCTGAGTGTTCGCGTCGTTCACGTCACATGCTCACACACGTGTTTGCGACATGTTCACATGTTCACGTCACACTCGGTTCCCCTTAATACCCTCAGCTTCATTACAACAGCTAAGCTGGATAATTTTTCGAGTCATATGGTTTCGTGGGTTGAAGTTGGTGGAGAACGGAATAGGAAATGGTTGATTTGGCTTTACATCCGGTGTAAGGGTTGGGGTGCGTTCATCACGCATACCTATAAGTGTTTTTCTCCACCAGACGTGTAAAAATACGAATTTGAATCTCCCATGAAATGACCTTGCATCACACTTGCTTCTGCTGGTTGGCTAAAAACCAGTAATTTCTACATACACGTATCGTACTTCATCAATAAGCTTTCGTGTTCTTGACATACTCTCACCATAACATGTTCCTAGTTTGTGTAAGATATTTCGCTAATAAGTAATGACAACGAATTGCTTGTCCCCGTTGCCTCTCTGATTCTCAGGCCGCATTTCTCGGTGCGTTTCCATTTTCTTCCCGCTTGCTAGCTCCGATAAACCGCCGCGCGTGTGGACCCGGTCCACCTGTTTTTCCTCGCTCCTCCCTCTGGTAGGCAGCTGTTACGGCCCCTCTCGGTGGGATCTCGATCCCGTCGACCCGGTCTGTTGCCCCGTCCGTGGAGAGGTGCTGACCCGTCCGGGCGTCCCCGCTGTCTGCCGCTGACCTGCTCCGTTGTACCTCCACGAAGAGGTGCTGACCCGTCTGGGCGTCCCCCGCTATCTGCCGCTGACCTGCTCCGTTGTCTCCTCCTTGGAGAGGTGCTGACCCGTCCGGGCGTCCTCCGCTGTCTGCCGCTGACCTGCTCCGTTGTCCCTCTGTGGAGAGGTGCTCACCCGTCTGGGCGTCCCCCGCTGCCTGCCCGCTGACCTGCTCCGTTGTCCCCTCCGCTGTCTGCCGCTGACCTGCTCCGTTGTCTCTCTGTGGAGAGGTGCTCACCCGTCTGGGCGTCCCCCGCTGCCTGCCCGCTGACCTGCTCCGTTGTCCCCTCCGTGGAGAGGTGCTGACACGTTTGGGCGTCCCCCGCTACCTGCCCGCTGACCTGCTCCGTTGTCCCTCCGTGGAGAGGTGCTGACCCGTCTGGGCGTCCCCGCTGCCCGCCCGCTGACCTGCTCCGTTGTCCCTCCGTGGACAGGTGCTGACCCGTCCGGGTGTCCCCCGTTGCCTGCCGCTGACCTGCTCCGTTGTCTCTCCGTGAAGAGGTGCTGATCCGTCTGGGCGTCCCCTGCTGTCTGCCGCTGACCTGCTCCGTTGTCTCCCCGTGAAGAGGTGCTGACCCGTCTGGGCGTCCCCCACTGCCTGCCTGCTGACCTGCTCCGTTGTCCCTCCGTGGAGAGGTGCGGAGCCGTCCGGGCATCCCCCGCTGCCTGTCGCTGACCACACCTCTCTGCTCCGACAGGCGGAGATCATGACCGAGCTGCCGGTTCGCTCCGTGGCTGAGGCAGAGACAGCGGCGGCGGCGCTGCTGCGCCGCGGCTGTCGCGCCGTGATCGTTACGCTGGGTGCGCAGGGCGCCGTGTACGCCGCGCCCGGACAGGCGGCCATGCACGTGCCGGCTGAGAGGGCCGAGCGTGTGGTGGACACCACGGTACGGCCGGCGATGGGACAGCCGGGTGACGGGACAGGGGACTGACATGTCATACAAGCTGGCTCGACTTCCGAAAGCCGCTGCTATCTGTTTGTTTCGTAACATACGGTGCGGGTGTCGCACGCCTAGAGGCGTCCAGCGTGAGTGGGAGAGCGCCGCGGTGCGGTTCCGCTGTGATTGGATCGTGCAGGCTGGCGGTGCGGGTGTGATCGTGCAGGCTGGCGGCACGGGTGCTGTGCGAGCGTGCGCGCCGCTCGGGTCCGTTCGCAGCGCCACCTGCGCCAGCGGTCTGTCTGTCACGCCGGCGGTCCGTGTGCCACGCCGGCGATCTGTTTGCCACGCTGGCGGTCTGTGTGTCACGCCGGCGGTCTGTATGTCACGCCGGCGGTCTGTCTGCCGCGCCGGCGGGCCGGCGGTCTGTGTGTCGCGCCGGCGGTCTGTCTGCCGCGCCGGCGGTCTGTCTGCAACGCTGGCGGTCTGTCTGTCACGCCGGCGGTCTGTGTGTCACGCCGGCGGTCTGTCTGCCACGCTGGCGGTGTCTGCCACACTGGCGGTCTGTCTGTCTGTCACGCCGGCGGTCTGTGTGTCACGCTGGCGGTCTGTCTGTTCACGCCGGCGGTCTGTCTGTCTGCCACGCCGGCGGTCTGTCTGCCGCACTGGCGACCCGCCTGACGCCTCCCCTCCGCTCGGCAGGGCGCCGGGGACGCCTTCCTTGGCGCACTCGGCTACTTCTTGGCGTGCGTGCCGGCGCTGCCCGTCCGAGAGGCCATTGTCCGCGCGTGCCGCATCGCCACGGATAGCGTGGCCCGGCCTGGCACCCAGGACAGCTTCCCCAGCCGAGAGCAGCTGCCGGCCGAGCTGCTGCGCCCCTGAGCCAGCCGGGGGCACGCCGCACCGATCCGGAGGCGTGCTGCAGCGATCACTGCCTCAGACGCCGATGGCGCGCCGCGCTTGGGGATTTCTACTAGCAATGCGTAGTGATGGCGATCAACAGCGCCGCGATGTCCCCTTTACACTGTGATTTAGACAGCTTTTGCTGGTATCGACTTTTGGGAAAACTTTTGAATCATGCCATATCATTAAGTTAAGCAATTAATTGGGGAAGCATTTCACTTTATATAAGCATGTGACGTGGGGACTGTCATTGAAATGTGCAATGAGTGTTGGCGACTTGCAGTGCAATGCATTTAGCATTACATTGTCCATTACATTATTGTCATGGGATGACTAGTAGATGACTAGCACTGTTAGTATACAAAGAAGAATGTGAGGCAGGTGGTACTGTGCAGCAAGTTAACTAATGCACTACAGGCGTGTCTGCAACATTACGGGTCGTTTGAGCTCAGCTTGGTGTGCCTCCGTATCTATAACGGGATGAACAACGTCATTCTTCTTTGTTACCAGGTTTGTGTTACTGCTTTTACACAGTGACTGGTCAAGCCCACGTGGATCGGGGTAATCGCACGATACAGGTGCCGCATGTACCATCCTATATTTACCTTAATAAACGTGTTAGCCGTATCGCAGTGTCCTGCAGCGGCACCAGCTGTCGCCACAATGATGCGCCAGCCGGCCGGCCGCGTTCAGAAATATGCTGGCAGGGGCTCACATCAAGCAGATAGGTTCTGTCGGCCGCTCGCGATGTTCCGGCGCCAGTAGATAGCCCCTGGTAGTGCCAGCGCATGTGCATGACCGTACCCTCAGGGCGTGACCGTAAATGTTCTGCCGTAGTTGAGTTTGTGCGCCTGCAGACCGGTTTTACGATGTGTGCTACAGCAAAATTTCGCACAGACAAGAGTGCCAGGACATGACCTCTATTGCCAATACTTACGTGCGTTATATGTACTATACGTCATCTGTGATATGTGCTATGTGAAAAACTTCCACTTCAAAAGCATATGCCCTTAATTCCTTCTGTCCCAAAAACTTCTAGCCTTTTAAAACGCGGCATTGCTCCTAATGCACCGTTTTATGCGCGGCTGCACGGCAAAATTTGTACTTAAAAACTTACACCCGCCATACCTGTGCTGCAAAAATTACACGGTCCTCTTTTATACGCGACGTTACTCACACTTCAGTTGTTACTGAACGAAACGAAATTGGCGAGGATTTTCAATTGGCGAAATTGGTGCGGCGAGGATCAGAACTGGGCTGGGCAGGAGAGAGGTCATAACAGGACAGGGGAGACACGAGGACAGATCTAAGCAAGGCAGGAAAGGACTGGCCCCAGGATAGAGAAGAGCAAACCCGGTCCTGTATTGTTTTGCCGTCTTTTTGTCAGTCCTTTTTTTGCCCGTGTTCTACAGTCCATGCCCTAAGTAATTTGATCTCCGCTCTGTTCCGTCCTCTGCCATGCCGCACTGTCTTCTGCGCTGCTCTGTTCTCTGCCGTGCCCTGTCCCTGCGCTGCTTTGTTCTCTGTCGTGCCCTGTCTTCTGCGCTGCTCTGTTCTCTGCCGTGCCCTGTCCTGCACGCTGCTCTGTTCTCTGCTGTGCCCTGTCCTCCGCGCTGTTTTGTTCTCTGCCGCGTCCTGTCCTCCGCGCTTGTCTGTTCTCTGCTGTGCCCTGTCTTCCGCGCTGCTCTGCTCTCTGCTGTGCCCTGTCCTCCGTACTGCTCTGTTCTCTGTCGTGCCCTGTCCTCCACCCTACATTGTCCTGTGCCATATCCCACCCCTGCCTTGCGCTGTCCTATGACCTGTGTTGTCCTCAATCCCTCTGTCCCCTGCCCTGGCCTATTCTCAATCCTGCCCTGTCCGAGATCCTGCCCTGTTCTCAGTACTGTCCTGTCGTCGGACCTGCCCTGTTTCATGTTTCACCCTGTGATGTGCTGTGTTGCGCTGGCCACCTTTGCCGTGTTGTCCCTTGTAACGCAAAACGGGGCAGAGAGCAGAGAGCTCTGTCATATACTCTTTCATACATACACACATCATACATCTTGCCAGCTTTGTCCTGACCTGTCCTCACTTTGTCCCAAGTTCTCTTCCCCTTCCTGCTTTTAACCTGTGTGCTGTTTCTGTGCAAACTGCAATCCATTGATCATTTCCGTAGTTGTTTAATACTGGTTTTGAATACATTGACCGCTGAGATCTTATTCCGCCTTGGTTCGTTCACGATCTTATCCCTGCCTTCTATTCTGGGATTATGCTTCGGTCTGTGCTCGATGCCACCCCATTCTTGTCTTCTGCGATTTCCGTCCTGTTTTCTGTCCGTGGCTCGCCTCTGTCCGACATGTCTCCTCAGTCCCGTTCTGCTGTCATCCCATTTGGACACAGTACCGCACGATCCCGCTCCGGTCGTGCCCTGCATTTTGTCATGCTGTATGTTATGTTGGGGCCTGACAGATTGGTCTCGCGGTGACGCTTGTAAAGTTCGCGAAAGCGATGTCATCCGATGTCAATGAAAACGCATCAGGTGAGCAGTGATCGTAACTGAGCATCAAAAGTAACCTTCATTTTTCAATATCACGTGACCTCTCAAGGTCGACCGTCAAGTTCAAATGACAGGGAACTGCATATAGTGAAGAGCTGTCAGTAAACTTCGGATTCTTCACCTTCAGAATCGCTTTTGAGCATGTCAGAATCGGGCATGTCTCAAGTAGACGGCACAATATTGCCTTTTTATTGGCTAAAAATTATATTAAAAATACTACTAAAAGTCCTAACGTTATGCATTTTTGAAAAGCACTCATCCACGCACTTTCCGTTTATGCTCATCCCTGATGTCTGGGACGTGCATGTGATCGCGGCTTATGTAGGGGGCAGGTCTGTGGCGGGGATTGTGGGCAGGTGTCATACGGTGTGCGTGCAATTACTTTACAAATATCGTGAAGAAAACGATATTGCATAGTTTGCTTAACATCATGGCTTTATTTCGTATACTTTTTTGGTATCGTTAGTCCGTAATATTCGAAATTGATGCCGCGGGGAGATGGCGTGTGTAAAAATGACGAAATTGATTTAATGACGAACGGCTGTGTAGTGGGTTTTAACTTTCAGTTTATGTACACGGGTTGTGCTGCGATATTTCATATAGTATAGTAGCTGTCACAGCTGTGGCATGCAGAAGGTCACAAAAATGGATGAATTGACCTAATGTTCTGGATTGAGAGCCTTGCAGGATGCATTTTTGTACATAGCTTAGGGTCCCACCCAGCGTGCATTAATTTCATCCACTGCATTGGATGCTTATGTGTCATGATTTTGCCAAATATTCCATTCAAGTTCTCAAGTGTGTTAAACGTAGCAGGCCGCATGCTCATAAATTTCAACTTCGTACATGGCAAATACTTTATTAGTATTTGAACTCAAAAGTACCTTTGCACTACCCTGATTTCCTGAGACATTGGCTCCTCATGTATTTAAATTGATGGCAACCATGCATTGAGCTCTGAGCTCTGGTTTAGGCACAGATGTTAACATAGCAGCCTCAATGGGGCTACTATGCTGCATGCATTTGGTTTGATATTTATGTTTTGCAGTTTGGGGCAAGACCAGGTCCTGCACCAGGTGCAGGAAATTCCAAATAGAGGACATTTCAATAGTATTGTAGTGAAATTTGCTCTGTTTTGTGGACAGGCCCAAGGTTATTATTTGGCCTGCCTTGGTGAGAAAATGTTAACAGAATACAGTTGAAGTGGGACAAATATTTTCAGTATGTAAGCCTCATGTGATTAACAATATTATAGACATTTATGATTGCTTGTGACTTAAGGAGGTAGTTTTGTGTTTTTAGAACAATATTATGGATGTTTGTGCTGTGTTTGTGACCTAAGAAGACAAACTTTATGTTTTCAGACCTTTGGGGAACTTCCTGAAGTGTGTAACAGTATTGGGTAAGTCTTAATCATGTTTGATTCACACTGTGTAACCCACAATTTTTGGCAGGCTTCTTCACTTGATTGTGAATGAGTTATTTTCATGCAGTTAGACAGCATATAAGTTGCAAGGAGCTGCCGCAAAAGATATATCCTAACATAAAATGAATGGTATTAGGCTGCAAGGAGTTGTGTCAGAAGATATGTGATGAGTTGAAACAGATGGCTACTGATTGGCAGGCATCCTTCAGAGGCTGCCATGAACATTTCAAAGTTGATCTGATGTTATACCAATTGCCAAGGAATTGAATGTATCTGTAATAGACCCTTGCCCATTGTTCATCCTGCATTACACCTGAAACTTGAATGGCATATGTGGAATTCCCTGTAAGTGACCTTAGCTTCCAGTGTGAAGCTGATGCTTCCAGCTACCAGATCACAAATGTTCAGGCCATCACAACATTGATGGAGCACAATATATTAGTGGCAGCTGGTGACAGTGAGGTTGTTATACAATGGCAGAATTAATGGCACCAGCCATTTATAAAGGCATTATAAAGTGGTGGTTCCAGAAGTGCAAAGCATTAATATTTGTACACATAGGAATGCTGGTGTGCATTCACAAAGCTTGTCGAGCCAGCATCATGGTTTGCACAGTGGGTTCTGTGCGGTGAAAAAGCATGCCATTGTGGGAATGGTGCAATGGTGACTGGTGTGGACATCTAAGTTACAGCACTACCCCACCTGGCTATGTTGCCTCTGGCCTGCCCCATCAGTGAATGGTTTTATGTGCAAGAGGGACACACCATAATATTGCTGATTTTTTCAGGAAGCATCTCATCAACATTTGACAGTTTTTTTCTTGACAGACTGGCGAGAAATTATTAGGTGGTGACCTATCTTTTTGCTGTTTGGATCCTTAAGCTCTTAAGTAAGTGCTTATAATGCAACCTCCTAAATGAATCCAGTGTTGGCTTTCCACTCATTTAACTCAAGTAGTATTTACTGCTGCCATAACACAAGCAGGCCTCACTTTTAGATGTGGTGTGCTTGAACTGATCCATGCTCTGCATTTTTGCTCTGCTGTATAACATTTGCATGCTGCATGCACATTAGCTGGCTTTAGATTATTGAGTGTAGGAATTATGGTTTATAGATGTGTAAGCATCTACATATTTTCTAGTGGGTTAAACTGTCACTGAAATGATCCAGAATGCATGCTGATAAGTTGGTTAAATTATTATTAGGCAAATACTTGGTTGCCTGCAATCAGTGTTTTACTTTCTAAGGGCATGAATTTATGGACTTAGGTTTTAACTCCTTCTTTCAGTGATAACTTTCCCCTCTTAGCCTTGACTTTGTTTCTTTCAGTGACATCATTTTCTTAACCTTAACCTTGGAAATACTTGCACATGCAGACATTTTTTCCCTGTTTTCCCATAACATTGAGTTTATCACCTATAAGACATGTTTGCTCACAGTTATGTAGCATTCTAAGTATGTGTGATGTCACTATTTTTCCCATTATTTTCATTTTTGAGGGTTCTTCTGGTATGAATTTATTTGAAGTCCAGGAAACAAAATGTGATTTGAACAGATATTTGATAGATTGTAGAGATATTTATCTAGCATTGATGCAAATTGATAGACAAGTTTCATGAGTAACATGTGAGCAATGGCTCATCCCAGCCCTATCTTTTCCTCCTACATGTCATGGTAATTGTTCATGTATTGTTTCCTCAGGATGTGTGTTATGATGTGATCAGGGTCATCCCCTCTCAGCAGATCCACCATGCAGAAACTCATAGGGTTTAAGATAAAGAAAGGTGTGACCTATTCTCTGGAATAAACATGTTTTCATATTTATCCATATTAAATCAAGAAAACACTCCTCATCGACACAATTGTTTTGATTAAAGTGATTGGCAGTGATACAATAATTTTCCTACTTGCTTAGCTATTCACGACTGCCCACAGCTTGCTCCGCCAGTCAGGTTTATGAACTGACGCGTAAGGTGCTGCTCCCTATCGGTGGCGAGGCGCACTTCCGCTTCCCACGTTAACCGCCGCTGTCCTGCGGCCGTGTTTTGATGCGTTGGCTCGTGTGCGCGCGACAGATGGGCGTGGCGCTCAGCCGGCGGCTCTGCACCTCGATGGCGAGTCCGACCCGCTGCCGGCCGGTAGTGCTGTGCGGCCCGTCCGGCGCCGGCAAGTCGACGCTCGTGTCGCGCCTGCAGGCCGAGTTCCCCGGTCTGTTCGGCTTCAGCGTCAGCCACACCACGCGCCGGCCGCGCGCCGGCGAGGCGGACGGCGTGCACTACCACTTCGTCAGCCGCGAGGCCATGCTGGAGGCCATCAAGGCCGGCCAGTTCCTCGAGCACGCGGAGTACGGCGGCAATATGTACGGCACGAGTAAGGCGGAGGTGCGTGCGCGGCGATGGCTCGTGTCGGGGCTCTGCTGTTTGGATAGTATGTGGAGGGGAACGCTGCAGAGGTGGGGACGGCTGTGGCGGATGTGTTCTAGCTCTGTGCTGACTGCGACGTAGCTTGTAAACCATTTTAATGCGTCGATCACGCGAACATGAATTAAAGGGAATGTTCCACATTTGGGTGGGGTTTTGGACTGAACTAAGCGCCTTGATGGCCATTTGTTCCTGATAACAGCCCTTCCATCTGAAGACCAAAACCCTGCTTGTTTCTGAGCTTAACCCACGAAAATGTGGAGACTTTCGGGGACACTGTTTCAAGGTCATCTAGGCATCCATGACGCTATAACAACGTCATTGAAGTCCCGCTTATTCCATTGGCGATGCGGCGGCCAAGGCCAAGAAAAACATAATTGCCGAGTTGTTCATGTCTGACGTTCGTGAGCACGACTTCCAGATATAACAGTCGTCAACTGACTCGATCAATGTGATGCAAGGTACGATGACGTAATCAAACAATGACGTACCGAGAATATTTGCTGAACACTGAAATTGTATTGTCTGGAGCAGTTGTGTCCACTAAAAAGCCTACCAATAGTTTTAAGTGGGCTTATTTCGTTATATCTCATGCTCGCTTCAATATCTTTAAAAGTGGAACATTCCCTTTAAGCTCAATAGCAGTCGGACCAGTCAGACCCATGTCTTGGTATGTTAATTGTTCCCTCTCCACACATGTATGGGTAAAGTCCGCGCCGTGGGCCGTCTTCCCGATAACAAGGTCTGCTGTTGGACAGGTGGAGCGCATTGACGGCGGTGGCGCCATCTGTATCTTGGACATTGACGTGCAGGGTGTGAAGCAGGTGAAACAATCGGACCTCAGCCCGCACTGCGTCTTCATTCGGCCGCCCAGCATGGAGGTGCTGGAGCGTCGACTCAGGTGGGCTGCGTCCGTCCGTCCCAGGACGAGAGCGGGTAAAACACGGCAAGCGCGTCCCAGTGTGTTTGCCCAGGTGGCCACTATAACGAGAGGCCGCCAATGCCACCGGCAAGTGGCGAGCTGATGCTCAGATCGCGGGCGGAGGACGGCGCCGAGACGCCCATCTGCAGTGATACCGCTGCTGGCGTGGCGTGCGGCGAGTTCGCCGCGTCGCCCGGGGCACCGCGATCCTCATACCCACTTCACGGCCCTGCCGCAGGGACCGCAACACGGAGACGGAGGAGACGCTGCGGAAGCGGCTGACGGCCGCCGCCGCCGAGCTCCAGTACGGCGAGACACCCGGCAACTTCGACGCCACCGTCGTTAACGACCAGCTGGACGCGGCGTATGAGCAGCTGCGCGCCTTCCTGCTGCCGATCATCGAGCAGAAGAAGCGGGGCGCGGGCGGCGTCGAGCGCTCGTAAGGCGCAGCTGCTGGCGCCGGCTCCGTGCGGCTCGTCGCGAGCCGCGGCGTTGCCTGGCCCGGTGGCGCCGGCCGGAGGAGGCTCCGCTGCGGGTCACGGCTTCGCCTGGCCCGGTGGCGCCGGCCGGAGGAGGCTCCGCTGCGGCGGGGGAGGACTGAGGCCGGGGTGTGGTATATGTCGGTCACAGTCGTCGCTAGAGGCACTTGGCACGTGAGCAGGGAGCAAAGGAACACGGTCGGGTTTGTTGTTGATGTTCTAGGGAGGCACGGGCACCTATGTGATCCAGAGGTCGCAAAAGCACTGGCGTCCAAACGCCAAAACCGGCCGGGCATTCCGTGCCCGCGCAGTTTTCGAACAATTTTTTGGCGACGCAGCACTCATGCTCATGTCCACACACTAGCGCTCGCACGCAAGTAACCGTTACGGGCAACGGCTGGTTATACGGTCTCGTGCGCACGCTTGCGCTTTGGTTGTGAAGCGAAGATGGCATCACTTAATAGGAACGCTGAAATGTCAGAAACACCCGCTCTGCAGGGATACGCCTTCTTTTATTCTCTCACTTGCAGGGTTTTGGAATGGGGTGGATATGCTTCGTTACGCGAAGATGTGGCATTACGGGACTTTTGTGGACTACCGAAAGTGTCGCTTTTTTATTCCACTGCAGGGAAACTCCGATCTCAAAAATCGCGGGTGGTAAAATAAATAAATTGACCTCAGTCTTTTATGCTAAGGCGTCGCGGTGTGTATCGGCTTTTTTCTTCTTTTTTTTTGTTCTAAAATTGCGCACGTATGCAAGACCGGTGTTCGCAGGTTAAATATTGAGTGCGCGTATCTCGCCCATGTGTAAAAATCCGTCTCACTGCGGCGCTGAAGTGCGTTTCGTATCCCATCCGTTGTGATTAGATTAATTTACGACTGCTACACTGAATTATCGGCAGTTTGGCGAAAGCGCTGCGTTGATCGGGTATAAACGCATGCTTTTGTCTGATGGTGATTTTGACATCTGCACCGAAGCACAGTAGCAGTCGGCAGCTTCCGGTCCAGTTATATGGTTAACGCAGGTGCTTTGGCACGATGCTCTCAATGATGAGGGGATGAGTGGGACAACACGGTCTGACAGATTGGGCTGTAGCCACACTATTGTTTTTCGTGTGAAGTTTTTTTTTGTATTTTTCCATTGAAAACCTCTGGCGCCGTCAGCTTGACCGCACCCACTGTGCCGTCTAGCGTTATCCACCCGTGACCAGGGGTGGATGGCTCAGATAAATAGCAGCAGCCTTTGAATTAGCTGAGGATGTCGCAAATTTTCGCGCCAGTAACTCGTGATCCGTTTGCAGCCCTCGGCACTGATAGTGACAAACGGCTGATGGGCCGAGTACTTACCTGGTGTGGGAGAGGGACGGGCGCTTGATCGCGTTTATTGAGATATGGGCTGTCAGTTTTCTGGAAATAGGTCTGGCCAGTCGGTTCCCTGTGTTGACACCGTGCGACGGTCGCGCCGCGTTACCAGTGTGAGGCTTCCAGTGCCGTGCGGCTGCCAGCGTTCCCATCCCACCGCGTGGGGGACTCGTGTGGCCGCTTAGGACATGTCTGTTGTGAGGCATGGGATGGGTACAACTTATCTAGCGAGTTCTGGGCGCGACACGTGTCAATCGAAAGGCACCATTAGGTTTTTTCACTGTGCGCTGTTTTTTTTCTGAACACAAACCGGTGGCATCTGCTCTCAAGCGTACGTGCTTTTCGTTTGTGCGCTTTTTTCGGACTCTGTCGTTTCCAAGCAGACGTGTGCTGTTGCTGGGCGCGAGCGCAGTGGGCGTGGTTCGGGTCCAGCTGAGTGGGGTGTTCGGTTGGCTAGCTGATTGGGTGCGTGGTTTCGGGTCCATTTTCTGCCAATAAGCGAGCCCTCGCGGCGAAGCTACTCGTGTTCCATGTGGAGAACCAAGTTGTTATTTCTGTCCGTTGCCAACGTTACGTCTCTTCAACGTTGGATTGCGATTTTTACGAGCGTCGTGGTCAGTGAAACTTATATTATAGAGATGGATCGGACATGTGTTTTACATGTATACGCCGAAATTTCCCGAACGTGACTAACACATGTTGAGGGTCGTTGGCATGCCGTGCTCTGCTTAAAGCGTGTGACTGGCGGATGTCCGGAGTCCTGTCATTACGTGCACGTTTCAATGCGATGTCAGGCACTGGGCGTTGCCATTTTCGGCAGCACGTAGGCGGAAGGCCTGCTGAATTCGTCATAGACTGCTCGTCAGTGCCACCGCTCAGCGAAAGCGGCGGCAAGCCTCGATTGTGACACCTCTATGCACTATGTACAACAATAGAATTCAACACACAATGAAACCTTACTTTTGTGTTTGTGTCCACCCGCCAGCAGGGAGTCTCCGCCCACTTTCCCTAAAGTCGGCTCAAAGTGCGAGCAGTGTGTCAGCTTTCGCGGTATGTTGCCGTGCGTCTGACCAGACTATGCTAGCCTGAGTTGTGACCTTCGGGCCCCTGTGAGGCGGGTAGTCCAGGAGCGAGCCAGCGGAGCGCACGTGCAGTATTGGGAGGTCGGCCGAATAACAGCTGATAAATCTCCACTCGCGAACACGGGCGGGTGCGAGATGGCAGCGGCCCGCGTGTGCCAGAAACGGTTAGCATTTTCCACACATCTACGTGTGGTGGGGGCGGCATTGCGTAAACTGGCGGTAGAGATAACGAATTTGTTGTAACTCAGGAGTAGCATGGTGGGCCCGATAGCCTGCTGTCTGACGGAACTCCAGGCTCCGCGTTACGCGAAAATTACCCTTCAGATACAGGCGTGAGCAGGAGTTCCGGGTCAGCCGCGGCGAAATTGTTGGTTCAGCTGAGCTGTCAAGCAGGTCAGGTTGCGGTTTATCCTCGCTGGCTGCAAGCTGGGGAAGGCACAACTGCATATGTTTTGCTCGTATCGTAGAAACGGCAAAGCGAATATCGACTCAGCTAAAGCCGCGACTCACCAACTAAATCACATTAATCGTTAATGCAAGAAGCGGCCCACGCACATCAGCCAGTACCGCCACTGGGAGGTAAGACGGCAGCCATCTCCCAAAATCCTACTACATCTTTGTAAGCCATGACGAACACTTCTGTGTTCCTCACAAAGCGATAATGTGCTCTCGTCAGGGGTCTGCATTTATTTACCGAGTGCGTCACCTCGTCATAAAAATCGGTCCTCATAAGATCTGGCGATGACACGTCTACTCCTCACAAACAGTGGCATATACACACCCCTCTCGTCCCAGTGTCTGTCCACACACGGCGCGCAGTAGCTGCGTACCTCAGGCCGGTTTGTACAGTCACGTGATCACTGGGCGGTCCGGTCCTGATGCGGACGCTGCGCGGAGAGTGACGCCCGGCCCTCGCCCCCGACCCTCGCTGACCCACTCCACACCACGGACATGGGTGACCTCCAGCCAATGGGCATTACCGAGTGCATTTCTGAAGGCACGCCGCACGTGTACACTACGTACGTACAGGCGCGTCACAGGATTTGATATAACTTATATGCAGGACATCCAGCATGCGCTAAAACACAGTAAAATCTGTCGCAACTTACTGAATTGTGAATCAAAGTACTTTTTCACAACATCCATCGAAAATGTACACGACCACGAGCATAGCACCGCGACATAGTTGGTCGGCTATCTCCAAGAGGACGACGGTCGGCGTGCTCGAGGTTTTCACCCGCAACGCACCATTGTGCTTACGTTGAGCCCTGTGCAACATAGTCATCGCAACTGATACATATCCCTCAACAGTGGCATAATACATGGTCGAGGCATGCCCTCAAGGCGGGATGTACAGGCCCCCGTTACGGGACGGACCACCTAGAACGGGTGTCCGCCATCAGTGTGGCCGTGGCCGTCCCCTGATTGGAACTGGCGGCGCGCTGTGTCATACAGGTCATCAGGCTACACCGCATGCAAGCTTCCACCGCAGACGGAGCGCGATCATTCCGCTGCGTCTCTCCGACGGTGTGACGCTGACCTGGAGGTCACGGAATGCAGGCGGCGTGCTGTTGGCAGAAGAGGCCTCGGCCCCCGCGCTCAGCTGGCTACAGCGGTTGGGCAGTGCAGCGCACCACACCAAGCATCAACCTGATCGGCGTCGCCTCACGATACTAAACTCCGTCGTTTATTCTGTGCGACATAAAACGCATGGCCGCGACGCGACGTCGTTACATCGCAGTCACCCGGGCCTCCCAGCCTGCGCACGCCGTCCGCCCTGAGGCTGGCCGCCTCACAAGATGTACACGTTGAAATTGTCGTTGCGCAGTGACATTTGGGCCTCCTGCAGGATGCGCAGCCGCGGTCCGACCGGGATGCCCAGCTTCTGCAGACGGTCCTCGGTCATGTAGGGCAGCTCGATCATGCCGATCCGCTCCCGCTCGAAAAGCGCCGCGTATTTCTGCGGGAGGGGCCGGCTGGCCGTCAGCATGAAGCGGCTGTGGCTTGTGAGGAGCTTGCAATGAAGCGGCTGTGGCTTGTGAGCGGCTTGCAATGAAGCGGCTGTGGTTTGTGAGGGGCTTGCCATGAAGCGGCTGTGGCTTGTGAGGGGCTTGCCATGAAGCGGCTGTGGCTTGTGAGGGGCTTGCAGTGAACGGGAAACCGTCATCCGGAGGCATATTTATAAAACAAACATGTATTGGGCTGATGTGTGCGACATTCTACGCTTTATTCTGCTAAATTATGTGTATTACTATACTTTAGTACGATAATGGCTTAAATCCGTTATTTGTTAGCCGCTTCATGAGTTAGTAATGCTGCGGAAATTTAATTGCAAGTTTACAGTTTCTGTTACAGTCGCACGTTATATGATACGCTTTCATCAATCGTGAAGATGGTCACAAATAGCCAAACATTCATACGTAAATAACGACTGACCCATCCAAACATCGCCAGCCGCCACCGCATTGGCTGTAGTCCCGCGCCTCACCTCGTATCCCAACTTCTTGAGGAAGATGCGCAGCAGCGGCGGTTCGTCGCCGAAGAACTTGGTTAGCTTGCGCACGCGGCCCGGGTGGGTGAGCGAGGGCACCGAGTCTCGGAACGCCTCCCACTCGTTGGCGGGCCGGCCCGGCCGGATAGCTCGCCCCGGGGACGTGCGCAGCTGGGTCAGCTCCGATCGGATGCTCTCCAGCTCCTGGGAGTGAGAGAGTGAGAGTGAGCAGCGCCGGGTGAGCGGGGCCGAGGGCAGAGCGCCGATCATCCTCCGGGCCATGGGCGTAGGAACTGGCGGTCCGTCGGTGTATACCCCTCCCCTACCTTACGAGAGTGCAGAGTATTCGCCCTACATGCGACGCACAGAAAGAATGGACTTCAAATTTAGTTTAGCACCGCCACTTTCAGTGACGTGCCTTCGCCCATGCTATGGATGATGCAGTGTGGGTTGGAGGGGGGGGGGGGGGATGCGAAGGTCACGCAACTTTTCGTTGCAGAAACAAATCACTCGACTTATCTGTTGCACGCACGACTTTTCCGTCACATCCTATCACGGCGATATTTATGATTTAGTTGCTTTTTGCTTTTGAGCAGAGTAAAAGAAGCAAAATATTTAAAATAGTTGCTTTGAGGGAAAATGGCTGGGAATATATGTTTGAATCAAAATGAGATTCAACAGTCGAAGCTTGACTTGCTATCGCTGAAACGGCCCTTGCCCTTGCAAGAATATAAGTTCACCGTAACTGCTACAGTGATTGTAAGTTCACTGTAATTGCTACAGGCGCGTGCGAACGATTGTTTCTCCTCTGCACCAATCAACGCTGTGTGCCGATCCCCGTAGAGCGTCCAAAAACTTCCCAGAGAAAGCAAGCGACTTGCCTGGAACATGAGATGCTGCGTTCTCATCTCCGACGACAGATGTGCTACACTTCTGGCTAACGTGACCACGTGACTCTCGAGTCTTTGGAACCTCTTGTTGATTCCCTGAGGACGAGAAGCCGGGTCACTTTCAATGGCCGTTAGCAAATTGGATCATGTGCCCGATGGCACACGGCGGGGACGGGAATATCGGCAAGTGATTTAGCCCACATGCCACGTAAGCTCGTACAGAGCTTAACTGACCAAAAGTGCACACGACGGCGGGCCGGCGTGATCCTCCTCTGCTACAGCGCTCCCCATGCGCCGCGGTCGATAGACGCTTGTGTTTCCGAGACAAGATCTAAATCACACGACAGGCCACGACAGGATTGACCATATCTTCCCGAGTGCACGTATCGCCTCGTGAGCGCGTCACGCACCTTCAGGTCCTTGAGCTTCTTCCGGTCCTCGCGGCGGCGCTCCTTGGTGGGCCGGCCGCCGATGGAGGAGGGCAGGGAGGAGAGGCTGCCGTACATCCTGTGCTTGTTCAGCCCCCCGCGCGGCAGACGAGGCGGCTGTCCCCGCCTCTGGCCGCCCAGCAGCCGCAGCACCTGACGGTTTCGAGGTCGGCATGGTCAGGCGGCTCAGACGTGGTCAGGCGGATCAGGAGGGTCAGGCGTGGTCAGGCGGGCCAGGAGGGTCAGGCGTGGTCAGGCGCGGTCAGGCGGCTCAGGCGTGGTCAGGAGGGTCAGGAGGGTCAAGCGTGGTCAGGAGGGTCAGGAGGGTCAAGCGTGGTCAGGCGGCTCAGGCGTGGTCAGGCGGGTCAGGAGGGTCAAGCGTGGTCAGGCGGGTCAGGAGGGTCAGGCATGGTCAGGCGGGTCAGGAGGGTTAGGAGGGTCAGCGGGTCAGGAGGGTCAGGCCGGTCAGGCGTGGTCAGGCGGCTCAGGCGTGGTCAGGCGGTTCAGGTGTGGTCAGGCGGGTCAGGCATGGTCAGGCGGGGCAGGAGGGTTAGGAGGGTCAGGCGGGTCAGGAGGGTCAGGCGGGTCAGGCGGATCAGGTGTGGTCAGGAGGGGCAGGTGGGTCAGGAGGGTCAGGCGGGTCAGGTGTGGTCAGGAGGGTCAGGGGGGTCAGGTGGGTCAGGAGGGTCAGGCGGGTCAGGCGCCAACCTCAGAATATGCTCGCCTCAGAACACTGACGGAAATGTAGAAACACTGCCTTCTAAACTTAAATCCAGTCGGAGATGGAGCTGGGACACTTGTCATCACAGAAAACATAGCGATTAACACTATTTGAGGAGCAGGTGTTCAGGATTTACGGACCAGGTGTTCTTACAACACAGTCATTTGAACACTAGACAAAATCCCAGCAGATCGATATTGTTTCAGAACTTAGCCTCATCTCTGTTCGGGACGGAAGCCAACGCCAATGACAACAGGCAGTCACAGTCAGGCAGCAAACGACACAAGTTCAGAAACGTACATTTCTTAGTGTGAAATACCCATGCTCAAAAAATATCAGATGGAGCCGATTTCATTCCAGCACGCACGCACGCACGCACGCACGCACGCACGCACGTACGCACGCACGCACGCACGCACACACGCACACACACACACACACGCACACACACACACACACACACACACACACACACACACACACACACACACACACACACACACACACACACACACACACACACACACACACACATACACACACACACACACACACACACACACACACACACACACACACACACACACACACACACACACACACACACACACACACACACACACACACACACACACACACACACACGCCGGTCTACACCGTCCCTGCAAGGGCCGAACGCGTCCATCCACCAGCAGCAGCCAGCGCGACCGGCCGCGTGGCACGGTCCACGCTGGTCGAGCCGGCCGGCCGGCCCCAACCTCGCCCTCACCTCCGAGTACATGGTCTCGAGGCTCTCGAGCTGTTTCCGGATGGCCGGCCCGTCGGCCGTAGCATCAAGCACGGTGGATTCGTCGTCAGTGCTCTGGTCGGTGGTCTGGTCCAGCATCGACTCCAGCTCCAGGCCGGTGGTCATGGATGTGACATCACCGTCCGTCCGGCCCGCGCTGCTCACAGACGCTGACGGCACGCAGCGAACACATATTGATACCCGCTATATAACACATGCAACGGTGACGCGAACTTCAGCCGCCCCAGACGACAGTACTGCAGCGTTTCAATCTTGGGACGCATTCATTAAAAGCCCTGGCCCTACAGAATCACCGCAGCTCAACAAGCCAATCTGAAAATGTCCCGAAACCCCACGCAGCCTGCTACACCACCATCCCGCCGCCGTTCTGCATCCTCGTCAGCCACCGCGACGTACCCAGCCTCGTGTTGACGGGCACCCGCTGGCGGAACCTCTGCTCTCGGCCGTCGCGTCCCGCCGGCGGCGCCTCCTTGGCCTTGCGCCCGCCCCAGTCGCGCCGCTGCCCGGTGCTGGGGGTGCGGTGCACCCCTGTCCGCACGCCCACCGTCTGGCTGCCACCGGCCATCGCCTCCAGCAGGTCGGGCTGGTTCAGCGCGCCGGCCGAGTAGCTGAGCGGAAACTTGGCAGCCGTCGGTGGCGAGGCGGGCGGCGAGCCATCCGGGGAGTCGCCGAGGGGGAGGGCGGGGAGGGGCGGCGTGCTGCCGCCGGCCGCGCCGCCGCCACCACCGCCACCGCCGCCGCCGCCGCCGCCGCCGCCGCCGCCCGAGCGGAAGAGCCGCGGGTCGAGGATCTGGCGCAGCTCCGTCTCCACCATGTCCACCCACTCAGAGTCGTTCCCTGCACGGCCGGGGGATTGGGTCAGTCGACGTTGTGGAGCAGACAGGTCCACGCAGGGCCGGCGGGCGGTGGAGTTATCGGCTGACGAGATGTGGACAACGTACGTCATTCCACTGGTGACCAATGACAGCAATTGTCGCTGAAAACCGTTAGACCTAACCTGTGTCTGAGGCCGGTTGATAATGGCGGCATCACATTCACAGGAAGAGGAAATGCGGATTCATGTAAGACACGAAATACATCATCACAAACAAACTGGTAAAATAACGCATTTCAACGAACGATCCAGGCGCTATTCCAGCGCTTGGAAGCCTCCGAGTCATCTCATCCCAATGTCCTCCAATCACCAACCACGGCAACTTGCCCGCATTGGCGTCGTCAGCAGACCCTCACTCACCGGATGAGTGGCCGGTCTGTTGAGCCGCGGCCGCGGCCGCCGGCGCCGGCGCCTGCTGCTGCTGCTGGCGGCCCTGCGCGTCCGAGTCGAGACTGGAGTCGAGAGGCGGCGGCGAGGCGAGCTTCTGCGCGTCGGCGCCGGCCGACTGGCTGCTGCCGTTGCCAGAGTCGGATGAGTGGCTAAACGGGCCCTCCTTCTGCAGCTCCTGGCGCGAGGCGTACGGCGGCTCGGCCGGCCTCGGCGCCGGCTCGCCCTCCGCCGGCCGGCTTCCCTCGGCCGCTGACGGTGGCGCGGCGGCGCCACTGTCGGCCGGCGGCGAGGTCGACGGCGGCGGCGGCGGTCGCTGCGCAGGTGGCGCCGCCGCCGCCGCGCGAGGCGTCTGGCCGTACACTCCCTCGGCGTACAGGCGACCGAAAGGCGGCGCCGGCGGCGGCTGGGAGCCAAACGGCGGCGGCTGGTGCGCGCCGTACGCTGGTGGTGCGGCTGGTCGCGGCTGTGGCGGCGGGGGCCGCGGCTGCGTGATGCCGTAGCCGGCTGGCCGCGGCGGCGGCGGGCTGCCCGGGTACGGCTGCGGCGGCAGCGGCCGCTGCTGCTGCCATGGCGTGCCGCCCGGCTGCGCCGCCGTGCCGTAGATGGCGGCGTGCCCGGAGACTGGCGGGTAGTGCGAAGACGGCGGGCCGTACTCCTGGCCGGCGTAGGCGGGCGTGCTCCCGTACTGGCTGTACCCCGCCGGCGCGTGGCTGGTGGCCGGCTGCTGCTGGTGCTGCTGTTGGTGTTGCTGGTGCTGGTGCTGGTGCTGGTGCTGGTGTTGTTGGTGCTGCTGCTGGTGGGGTTGATGCTGATGGTGCTGCTGTTGGTGCTGCTGGTGGTGCTGCTGCGGGAGCGGTGGCGGGGGACCGAGCCGGACCTGGCCTGGGCCGTAGCCACCCGTGTAGCCGTACTGCGTGCCGGCCGGGCCAGGCACCGCCGCGGTGTAACTCTGCTGGTCGGCCCCTAGCGACAGCGCGCTCATGCTGTACATTACTGCGTTCTCGTCGTTGAGATTGGATTTATGTGCGCTGCGCTGCATTGCCTTGCGGAAGCTGGAGTTGATGTTGGAGGCCCGACCGTTGGCGGCGCCGGCCGCCGTGTTGTTCGGACCGGCGCCGTTCGTCACCGCCGTCCTGCTGCCGTTCTCGGCGCCCAGCTTGCCGAAGCGATTGGAGATCATGTCCTTGATGTGATAGTACTTCTTGGTGAGCGTGCCGTTCCTGCCGCGCTCGGCGTCGGCGTCTGTCGGGTCGGAGCCGGGGGGCGCCGCCGGCCCGTCCGCTGCCAGCCGGGCGTTCTGGGCCGGCAGTCCCTGGGGACAGACGGTCGCCCATGTCAAAGCGATGCATGCAGTGCATGCATACGCCCCATGCCATCATCAGAACATGTTGGCGATTCGCTGCTCGCTTTCAATTTCGCTGATGTACATACATCGGGAGTGAACGCGCCGTCAAGGGCAAGAAGGAAACCGGCGTTCTTTTTCAGATGACTACCATTTAAGTGTGATTCTCTGGAGCTGAGTGGTGTGCATCCGCATAGCCGAAAGGTGCATTGTTGACTTCAGTTTCGAGGACCTGTGGTAGCGTACTTCATCGAATGATTACTTAAGACCTAATGGCACTCACAAGACTTGCAATTCCTAGTCATAGTGGGTGATAACACAGGGCCACAAAGCTTCTGTGCTTGGGCGACAGGAAGCAACAGCGAAGTTGCAATGACCTACACGCAAATTACGTGATTCATAAGGTGTCGGTCATAAAGAATGTGCCAATTTGGCGTCATCACGCATCATATTTCACCCTGGCATAGCATAGCAATCATACAGTAGGAAATCACCGTTTCTTCTTTGTTGCTTGGCATACAAGGCATGCTTTTGAGGGCTGGGAGAATATCGAACTGTTTACAAATAAAATTGGGGAGCCATGGGCATGTTTGTATCTCTGAAGTCCTGGCCCCTGCCGACTGGCCGTCGTGCCGAGCCTCCCCGGTCGGGCTTGGCGGACGGGCAGCGGGGCGTCCGACCCCTCCCCTCCCCTCCCGCGGGCGTCTCGGCGGCCCGGTGATTGGTCGTGACACAGCAGCGGGCCGGCCGGAGCGTGACGCGGGGCCCACGCTTCAGCGGCTCACTCACGGCCGCTAGCAGCGGCCGGCAGACCACACTCCGAGGCCCGCACAGTCCGGGGCCGGCGCACAACAGCGTCAACAGCGGCCGGAGGACGGGTCACCGCTGCAGGGCGACACGGCGGGGGCGTGCACCACCCCACAGAACGGCCTTCCTTCCGCGCTGTCTTCGGTATTGTGCCCCCAGCGCAAGACCGGGGTTTTGCTTTATATTCAGTATGTTCCGGTGAAAGAAAATAGGACTAATTTGGTCCCTCGCAGAATGAATGAAACGTTTCCTTTTTGTATTTTCTTCGGTAGGAACGAAACGATATCTTTCGACTAGCTATACGTTTAGGGGTAGTTGTGCTCATTGAGCCGATTACTGCGCACACTTCAGCTAGAGATGACGGACGCATTAAGTATGCAATTCATTCGTGTAATTGGCCCCAATTACAGCCAGAAGGAGCCGTTCGTGGGAGAGAGTGGTCGCCTATGTTTGGTCTGTGCTCGTTCGTTTCACTCGGACATTTCACGGACCAGCAGCCAGGCTTTACAGCATAGATCTAACAACACCTCTAGATGGCGTGATCGGTACTGGTTGATTGCATCCCGTGAGATTTCCATGGCACTCAAGCCCTTCTGTATCTCTCATGCCCTGGGAGCAGCGGCTGGCCGACGCTGTAACTCACGCCAGGCAAACTACAACAGAAAAAGAACTGGATTTACGTTGAAGAGCGACCTTACAATTCTTGCGAGTATATCTGAGCAATCGGTGCTCCAGGCAAACGCCGCGGCTACTTCAGAGGCTTGTCTCGCCAAATCGTGACAACCATTTACCAGTTTCAGCTGGGCGTGTGACAGCGCGCGGGCCGCCGGCCACCTACCGTTGACTGGGCGTGCAGCACCGTCTGCGCGCCGCCGGCCACCTACCGTCGACTGGGCGTGCAGCACCGTCTGCGAGCCGCCGGCCACCTACCGTCGACTGGGCGTGCAGCACCGTCTGCGAGCCGCGGCCCCAGCCGTCGCGCTGGAACATCCGGCTGCAGGTGTCTCGGAGCGCGTCCGAGCCGCTGACGCCGGCCGGCGGCGGCTGCGAGGCCGGGAACTCCTGCTGGCCGCGGCCCGACGCCCGCGCCGCGCCCTGGGGGCAGGCCGGGTCACCGTCGCGCTCAGGCGCCTGGGGCCAATGAGGCTTAGTTCACTGCGGACAGGCTTGGTACCGCAAGCATACGTCTGCGAGTCCCAGCGGTGACTACTAATTCAGCCAGGTCCTTGAGCGTAAAAGTGACCTCAGATATTTAAGGTCCACGTGGAGGGTCAGTATTGCGATGCCATCATGTGTCTAGTGATCACATGGTGCCCACTGCGCCCCGTGTAGCCGATGAGAACGGCTTTGTCATAGTTCCGCCGATGGAAGCCGAAAACCGTCATCATTCTGGAGTTTCGAGTACAGCAGCTGCAAATGGGCGTGACTCCCGTAATAAACACCAGGGACCGGGAAGTTATGGCCTCATGTTGGCGGACATTTCGCTATTTTTGTTCAAGGTGACGGCCTTTTATTAATTGGCCTGACTGGAGACGTCTGTAAGTGAATTCCCTGAAAATAGAGGGGCCTGTACTGACAAAGGGAACGGAAACAGGTGGCTGAAGCAATGCGGATGATTTCAAGGGTGCCAGAAAATGCCCTCTGAGGGTGGCATTACGAGCGGGGTGAAGCATCACTGTAGGCAATGTTCTATTCAGCGTTCAGAAAAAAAAACACGACTAGACTGACGATGTACGAATAGCACGAGCACGTCCTTAACAAAATGTCCCCCCTACTCTCTCTCCTTGTCTCAGCCCTGCTACACCAGTATCCAAGTAGCTTAAGCCTCTTCAGTGCTGTCCTACGAGCCCCACGCCACAGCGGCGCACTCTCCCGCTCAGCTGAGCCGCGGGCTGCGACGCGGCGTTCGGCCACCCACTCGGTACACGCCGTACGGGTCCTCCATGGCCGGGTTATCGATGCCGGCGACGGAGACGGCCGACTGCAGCAGCTGGTCCCGACTGCCGGCCGTCTGGCGCTCCACCTGCAGAGCGGGCGGACGTGTCGGTCAGACGGTGGCTGCGCCGGGGTCACTGGAGCAGGTGGGGGGGGGGGGGGCGGGGGTCAGGGCTCGGCGTGCTGGGTTGGGGGGGGGGGAGCTGCGGCAGTTATCTAGCTCGGGGGGATCGAGCTCAGCTCAGCTCAGCGAGCAGCCGGCCGGTGATTCCTGCTGACATTCACGGCGATCCTCGCCACAAGCGCCGCTCGGCGCGGCAGAACTCCGCCACCTGATCAAAAAACGCCCGCCAGCACAGATATCTGACGTCACGGTAAAACGGCCGTGTCTGAAGCAGACCCTGCTGGTCACTCAACAGACAACGATAGGGACATATTACATAACAGGCCGACCTCACAGTGTCAGCAGCTAGTCCGATGCAGCCGACCCGGTGGTCCATCTACATCGCGGCTGTAACACCCATGTCGTGGCTATCGCGTGCCATCGCATATCCAGTGATCCCCAAACATCGGCACACTGCTGCGACCTGCCGCTGTAGCGATTCCCAGGTCCCGGCACACTGCTGCGAGCTGCCGCTGAAGCGATTCCCAGGTACCGGCGCACTGCTGCAAGCTCCCGCTAAAGCGATCCCCAAACATCAGCACAATGTTGCGAGCTGCCGCTAAAGCGATCCCCAAACATCGGCACACTGCTGCGAGCTGCCGGTTAAAACGATGCTCTTGAGCAAATCAGAGCAGCTCGGTTCACCTCAAGGTGTCCTGGCTTTTCAGTGGAACACTGCTATTGATTCAGTCCAGCGCGGACACAACGGCTGCAACACCCCATGGCTGCGGTGGTCAATGCTGAAATGAGTGCTAGATGATGCAGCATTCAATTATGCAGCAACGGCGCTAGTGAGAAATACGGCTAGAGTATCATGGATATTAAATGGCCTTTCAGACATGAATTAGGTCATGACTTGGCTCTATTTCCGTGCAGGGTCATATATAAACATTATGTAATGCCACGGCAAGGCCGAATACAACAGCAGTGGCTCACACTGCTACGAATAGCAGTTCTCCAGGGCCTTTTTTGTTGTTCTTTAAAGAGAACGTTAGGTACGTTGTCACGCTCTTTTATGAAGGACCAGCAACTGCATTGGCCATATCAGCGTTGAGGGGTCATGGCGCAACCGGCATTCGAACCCATGGAAAAATATACAAAACGCATCCAAAAAAGGTGAAGTTTTTCACCTATCAGCCAAATTCTGATCTGATCATATAAAACTGAACTCTCTACAATACGTCAAATTACGTATCATCGTGTCAACGCCGCCTGACACCAATTATCTCACCTCCACCGCCACTGCATATGCCATGCACGTTTAATTTGATCATGCACTGCCATATCTACTCTGTCCAACCAATGCCAATCACATTACCATCCGCTGCATGTGCCGTCTCCAGCTCGACTGTCCTCACACATCACTGCCCTATCTCGTCTGACACCACGCGGCACGGCACGGCACGGCACGGCACGACGCCGTCTCCATCTCGTCTGACACTCAATGTCACCGTTTCTATCTTGTCTGACAGCACGGCACGGCACGACATGTCACGACACGACACGACACGACACGACACGACACGACACGACACGACACGAAACGAAACGAAACGAAACGAAACGACATGACACGACACGGCACGACACGACACAACACGACATGACACAACACGACATGACACAACACGACATGTCACGACACGACACGACACGACACGACACGACACGACACGAAACGAAACCAAACCAAACCAAACGACATGACACGACACGACACGACACGACACGACATGACATGACACAACACGACATGACACAACACGACATGACACGACACGTACGACACGACACGACACGATGCAACACAAAAAGACACCGTCTCCATCTCGTCCGACACCACATATCGCCCGTCTCTATCTGGCCTGGCCCCTTATCTTCATTTCGCCTGATCCAACGCACCACCTTCCCCATTCCGTCTAACCCAATACGCCACTATTTGCTTAACGTCTGACAACACGCATCAACAGCTCCACATTGCCTGACCCCGAACACCACTGCCCGCTCTTCTTCTCACTCTAACAGCGGCATATGCATATCGTCTTACCTCACACCTAACATTTCCCATTTCGGCCTGACCCCTTAACACCGCCCCCACCTCGTCTGACAGACCGCATCATCGTATGAACCCACGCCACCGTCTTCATCTCCTCTCATCGCACACAAATCGCACCACTGTCCACAGAACACACTGTGTGCACCTCATCTCACCCATCCGACCGCGTACAACGCGACGGACCCACACAGACGCCACCACAGCCACACTGAGCCCGCCGCCAACACCCACCTCACGTCGCAGCACGACACCACCTCCCCCTTCCCAGGCCGCACCAGCGGACTGACGTCCCCAATCACAGAGGAGCCAGGCCGTCTCCCGGGCGTGCGGCGCGCGCGGCGGCTCCACGTCTGCTCTCACCGACGCTGCAGCGGCACTGCAGCCGACCCGACCCGCTGCAGCACGGTGCAGTGCCGCCCGGAGAGAATGCACCATCCGTCTTCTCGCCGACTCCGGCCGCCGGCCGCGCCGGGCCGTGTAATTATTCGCCCATTAGACCGGCAGCCGCGGAGAAGTGCGGACAAAGCGCGCGATCCGCCCTGCGTGTTTGCATATGTATGGGGCGGCAGGGCTTAAAGCAATATGGAGCAGCGAGTTAAAGGCGCGCCACGTTCAAGGGCACGTCGCGCGGCGAGACGATCGTTTAACTGGCTGTGGGTGGGGTGGGGGGGGGGGGGGGGGCGGTTAGCCGCGGACTGCGGACCAGGAAACGGTTCAGCCTCGGGGAACCACGATATATTGTAGTGCATCGTGCTGAGAGTTCAAGACGGAGGATTTGTGCAGCTCGTCTCGGCCCGACCGCGGTTAATCTTCATGTCATGCTATCTCCATTGAAGTAACGAATCGCACCGGAATGTGACTTACACGAATACAGAACCGCCGAGTGTCTATGCATTAGAATTTAAATAGGAACATGATTGTTCTTATCTCATCAGCACGGAATATGAGGCATTCTTCTTACCCCCTATCCCGAGTGAGAAGTGACGGTGCATTCCGATCGCGCAAGCAGCATTACGACCTCCCCATCAACGGGCCTCTCACGTCAGCTAGCTTTGACTTGTGATGTCGGGAGACAGCTCAGCAGAACAACGCGAGGTCTGAGTATGATCAATCGGCATAGCCTGAAGAGGCGTAAATCACATTGTCAAGCGATACGAGATGTGGGGACGAGGACTACATTACGATGCACGATGAACCGAGCCAAGCCATGCACTTCTTCGTCGCCATATTCCCATCGCATTCGTCAGCACCAGATCGAACCACAACATCCTGCTGCAGCGTCTTCTTCGGCGGCGGCCCCTCCGGCGAGGGCGCCGCTGGGGCACGTCTGCATGCGGTGCGAGGGAGCGGGGAAGCGGCGGTGCGCGGGGTGCAATGCTGTCGCGCTGGCCGATGGCCGGGGTTCTCGATTTTCGGTGCAGCACAAGAAGCAAAGAAAGCCGGCGCGGCTACGCCTGCGGTGCGACAAACCCCATCACAGTGCTGCCGAGAGAGAGCCTTCCTCCGCGTTCCCAGCCGTGCGCTGACGTCAGCCTACCGAACTCGGCAGGCGTCAGCACAAGCTACACAGAAGATACAGAAGCAGTGTCCGCCGAGCTATGACGTGCAAGGCACCCGAGCCGTGCGTCCGCCGTGCCGTGCTGCGCGCTCTCGCCGCGACTCTGTGCCTCTACGGCGCCGTGCGGTGCGTCTGCCGCGCCGCTGTGCCCGGTCGTGCGGTGCCTCTGCCGTGCCGCTGTGCCCGGTCGTGCGGTGCCTCTGCCGCGCCGCTGTGCCCGGTCGGGCGGTGCCTCTGCCGTGCCGCTGTGCCCGGTCGTGCGGTGCCTCTGCCGTGCCGACGAGCCATCCTCTGAGCAGCCGCGTGCCTCCTTGCAGCCCTCTGAGGAGCCGCGTGCCTCCGTGCAGCCCTCTGAGGAGCCGCGTGCCGCGTCGGGTCGCTGATGGTCTGGCCGTTACTCACGGGCAGACTCTCGGAGCTGCGGCTGGCGGCCAGCCGACCGGCGCGGGTGAGACTGAGCGTCTGTGTCGGCGCCGGCGGCGGCGGGCCGGAGTACTGCTGTACGGCCGGCTCCACCAGCTGCCCGCCGCGGCCCAGGCTGCGGCTGTACACGTGCTGGAAGCTGGCCTTCTCCACCGTCTTGTCCACCAGCTCCAGCGCACGCTCCACCTGGCGTGGACACGGCCGCCGGACGGTTACCAGCGAAAGCCGGTGACGCAGGAGCGTTGCTAAGGTGGAGGAGAGAAGCTTGAGGGGCGCCAGCGCCCGCCTTCGGGTCGTCCTCGGTGCCGTGCGGTGCGATTGGAGGAGTGAACTGCCTGCCCGACCATATACCATTCTAGAAAGTTCATGTTCTGTGTGGGGGTAGAACAAGGTGAATGTGATTTCGTGGAAACATGTGGTGTCCCAAAAGTGTCCGGGTTTGTTCAGGTCATAAATTGAACTTCCAGTAATGCACTGAGATCCATTCCAACCCATTGTCGTATCATTCGAGAATTATCTAACCATTTATCAGCTATTCTTTAACCTAGCCACCCTGGAAAAAAGACAAAACCTAACAAACGAACGTCGGATGGTTATCTCAGACAGATGGAAATAGCACACCGAAGTGCTTCCACTACCGGCAAAAAGCCAAACAATGGCCAGGTCTGTGATAAAGTGCCTCGCGCTTGAGTGTAAAATGAAGCGTGGAGAAGTAGCTATGGTGGAAGACGCCTTCGACCATCTGATTTGGTTTATATCGTGACAAAGTTTTCCTCCTCGAAGATGAATTGTCGGCATATAAGCACGGTAGATTTTACATATATTGACTTCAGCGATACACAAAATTTGAGGCAGATCTTTTTTCTCCCACTTAAATGCATGGGGCAGCAATGACAACACGATCCGGGATTATTTTCGTGGTATCAGAAAGACAGCCGAAGGGCGCGCCCGACTTCGTGTTGGGCAAGTTCTAAGCCGTTTAAAAAGGTCCCAAGTTGTCGGCAGATAACGCCAGAGCGCAAAGGTAACAACAAACTCTAATGACGGATGTTTGCTCATGCGAGTACAGTGAGCTCCATTAGTTCAAGAACTGTTCGCAGATTTCCACCCGTTCCTACCACGCGCAGCGTGACCGACCAACTAGTTTACCGTACTATTACCCTCTACCGTAGAGCCCCAGCATGCGTCACTCACAGGAAACTTGCTGGAGTGCAGCTGGATTTCCTGGTTGGCCAGCATGGGGTCGCTGCCTGAGAGGCGGCCTCCCGCCAGGTAGCTGGCTGGGGACTGCCACTGGCTGGTCACCGCCGGATCCGCCAGCTCTCGGGGCACCGGAACCGTCTTGTATACGCCCAATTCCCCTTCTGAAACAGACGGAGCAGCAGCGTGACTCGGGAGTGCTCCTCCTACGCGGAAGGCGGCGCGGCGCGCTAGACCAGGCGCCGGCCGTGCCGGGCACGCCGGCGAGTCGGACTCGGCGTCACGTGGCTGACTCGCCGGCGGCTGCGATGATATCGCCGCTCATAAACTGCGGAGGCGACACACAACGGTGCGGTGCCGGCGCGCGGTCGTCTCTCGCACGACACACGCAGCCCCCGGGTCAGCGGTGGCCGGGGCGTGCGCCGACCGGCGGGTCCTCTGTCGCTAGTAGCGTGTGGCGCTCCGGCTGGCGGCGCGGTCATCGGGTCACGGGCACGTGATCGACCGCTGGACCGGCGCCAGTCGGGCCTCGGCGGCCCGGGGCCGCGCCGGGTCCCACGGGCCGCCGCCGAGGTCCCACGGGTCGCGGCGGCGTGGCGGGAGGCGCCGCGCCGCCACGCCGGGCCGGCTCGCCATTGTTCGCCGCCGTCGAGGGATACGTAATTAGCGGGCGGCGCACGGTCGGCGCCCGGTGTGACCGAGCACCGCGGGACCCGCTGGGGCCGGTGCGGCGCGACGGACGTGTCTCGTTACGTCACGTCATCTCGCGGCCCGTCGGTCGTGACGTGACGGCCGAGCGATCGGCCGTCGGCGCGGGGTGACGGTGTGACGCCCAAGTTCCTTCCCTCCCCCGGTCGGTGACGTGGGGCCGGCGCGAGCCAGCTGGCTGATGACGCTCGGCAGACGTGAATGCCTTACAAGTGGAATGGATGGCCGGACGTCTGCTGTAGCGGGAGAGGCGCAGTGAGAGGCTTGCTGACAGTTGGGCCGATGCTCCCACGTGAAAACAGCTTGGGAGCGCGTACTGATTGCCGAGCACGTGAGCCATGATGACCGGCCGAGCGGAAGCTCAGACGGTACGCGACAGTCAGAGTTGTTTTCTTTACTTAAACTGTCTAATGTCCATAGTGCACGCTCGACCTAAGCAAAAACAGGTCTGGGCGTTCTGTTCTTTCCCCGTTGTTAGTTTTTACGTTGAAAATATCTAACCTTCAAACAGTGCCCATTTAGTTCACTCGTGAACACGAGCACTTTTCTTAAACGTCGATTTTCTAACAATATATTCTAATGATCGACTGATATTGCTCTCTAACCAGTACTCCCTGGTACATAAAACTCGCTCTGATGTGGGGGTTTGATCCACCGCCCCCCCCCCCCGCTGTGATTTTCTGGGGATATTTCACGGGCACATCATGCAATCGTGCCAAAATGTTTCGCGCCTGTGGGACATACACTGCGCGTCTTTTCCCATGAAAAACGTGTTCCTAGCTTTTCTGGTCTCTGAGCACCGACGTTTTGGGAGAACACTGCACGACGGTCTACGGCCGGCGCGGGAGGCGGGCGTCAACTGACGAATCCTCCAATCGCGCGAGGAGGGCCGACACCGTTATATTGACAGAAACCTATATTCAAAATGTGTGCTCGAAACACATCAAACTGCATAGCATTGTGCTCAGTATTGTGCTCAGTACACACTCAGTACATTACACACGTAAGACGTCCGTGTAAGTTTTACATTGCTGCTTGGCATGGTGTGGTAAATATGGGCGAATAAACAAAGCGTCTAAGGGGTCAAACGTAGATTTAGAAGCATAAAGCGTTTCAATAATCGCAAGATCTCGTCAAGACAAATCAAATGTTTTTTGCGGAATTCCATTTTTCTTAGTTTTTGAGGCGGCAAGGGGTCGCATTTCTCCCCCCCCCCCCCTCCATTATCGGTCTACGTCATGAAAACGGCGAATTATGAAGGCGGTTTAAGTTTGATGATGTTGAGTGCCGGGATGCAGAAAAAATTGCTGTAAACGCTCAAGTCAGAAGACATACCTTTAACGATGAGAGTCAAAAGATCTTGCTAAAAGTATGAAAAAATTATACCAAGACCAGCATGCAACTGCACCACTCAGTTGCGAACAGATAGCAAGTGTTCCAGCAGAGGTGCTCTGGGAGGGAAGACCTGGCTCTGGTACAACTCGCAGATTTTGCTCCAGCCTACGGAGTGCTTGCCCTGCATGCAGCCCAGCGTGTTTTAAATGTCATAACTAAAAAACACGTCCCCTCATCGATTAACACTGGACGGACACTGAAACTAGCTGTCACATTACCACTGAGAAGATTTCTTACGAATCACCGGCTATTACCTCGGGCTTCTCTGAGTCATGACGGTCCCATTTCTTTGATGGCTGGGCCAATAATTTTGTCAGAGCCGAGCCAGCAATCTCTAGATTCAATTACTTGATTGATTACCGCTGTCCACGACCGCTTGATTTATACCCAAGGCGAGGACGTGACCAAAGTGCACTTTAATGCCAGGAACGCCAGAATCTCCGGGGTGCAATGTTGCGTGGAGAGCTCCAGTGATCCGGAGAGCGAGCTGGTCAGTCGGAAAAGCGCAGAGTCCACCCGCCCATGGTCGAACGGCGCCGGTACCGCACCGCTGACGGGGTTACAAACCCGCGGAACACCACAATCGGAACTCTCCTCGCATCACAAGAAAGCAACGGCGCTCGGTGTCCGTCCCAGCCTCGGAGCCTTTAGCGCATCACAAAACACCAACACCCCACGCCGAAGGACACGCGCCCGGGGCGAGGGCGGACCAAACGCTGGATGCCGACGTGCGAGCATTCTCTGCAGCGACAGGTCCTGCATGTGGCTGACGTCCGTGACGGCCGATGCTGACGGCGCGGCGGCGGCGGCGGCGGCGGCGGCGGCGCAGGGCCCCAAGGCCGGGCGGTGTGCGATCGGCACCGCATGGCGAAACGCCCAGCCGTTTATTGCCGCTCATTATGTGACCGATCATGGGCGGCAGCGGCGGCGGCGGTCGGAGCGGGCTGAGCCAGCCACCAGGGCCGTGGATGACCGGCGCTAACGCTCGGCTTGTGTCAGGGTCGACTCAGCCCCTCCGCGCGACCGACCGGGTCCCGTGAGAACCCCGCAAGGCCAGCGCCGATCGTGAACATTTGGTGGCCGGCGGCGGCCGGTGGGCGACTTTATGCCTTGCTGCCACAGACAGGTGCCCTCGTTCTCCGCTGTTGCCCGTGGATCACGCGTGTTTCAGGCACGGGCGCGAACCAGAACGGAGCGTGCCTGAAATCCAGTTGGCGTCTAATCACTGGCACGAGCCTCTCGGGGTCGGTGACCGAGTGTGGCGTACGGAGAGGCTCTTGGGCGAAGTAAGAGGCTTTGATACAGCATCCTCTAGGGCCGAGACATTGTAGTCTGTGCGACCATCGAATGTTAATATTGGTTCATATCACAACACTAACCGGGCGCATTATGTTCGGTGAACTCCGCGCCACCCTGTCATGGCCAATAAACGGATGGTGACCAGGGGGTTGGATTCCTTAGCGCGGAACCATTCCTCAAATGGCGTGTGTGAAGCTCAAACGTGTAGCTATAAACCGATTGACTGACAACTGATAATTTGATACGTTTGTTAAGCTATTTGGTTCAATTTCCCGAGAAAAAAGCAATTATTTATCACAAGTTTGGCGTCACAGTTTAGTGAAGTTATCAGTGCAAAATAAACGAATTAATTGATGCGGAATAATAAACTGACATATTTGATAGCATGCTCCAAGCCGGAGCCGCGCCAATCAAGTGATGCCACTGGGCCGTCAAAACAATGGTCAGCGGCAAAGGTTATGGAATCATTGCATATGACCTCATATTACCAAGATGAGGCTCTGTAGAAGAGTATTAAGCAATGGCATTAGAGCAGCCTGAAAATCGTTTCTAAAATTACTTTTCCAGCCGGTGTCCCTTGGACAGAGAATAGCACGATATTATGTCATTATCTCCTAAAGCCCTATTTAGTCACGGGCCACAATGCTGCACTCCTTTACAGGAACTGACAAAAGATGACGGCTATCATACCATCCAAGCAGTCCCAATTAAGCGTCATTTTACCCTGCCCCAGACTGTACGGGAGACCATGGCCGAGTCGAGCGCCGCCTTAATTAGCAAGCCTCGCCGGCGCACCGCAGGCGAAGGCGTTGATTTCGTTCCCAACAGCCATGGAACGAGGTGGGGCGAACACCCGTAATACCACCCCCCCCCCCCCCCACAACCCCCACCCCCACCCGTAACACCACCCACCCCACCTCCATCCCCCTTCCCCTCCCGGGCCCTCCAGCTGACCAGTTGCCACGTCGTGACGTCACGGTAGATGCGCCCGAGCGCTCCGCACCTGTCTGGCGCCCCCGCGCGTCTAACTGGTTGCACCTGTCGCCCCACCCCCTCCCTCTTCTCGTCCCGCCCTCTTCCTGGCTCTTATAGTGCAGGGTGTGCATTGCAGCGAGTCGGTCAACACCTGGCCAAAATGCGAGTTATGCACAGCGCATGGTCACACCGCATTCCGTGTTTTCTCCCCCTCGCAGCTCTGCCGACATTCCCACGTCGCGCGTTCTCCCGAGTGGGGGAGACCGCGACCCCCTGCATCGCGTATGGCAATGAAAACGGAAACGCGTGTCGCGTCCAAACATCGTGACCAAGGTGACATTCGAGCCCCCGCCGCTCAGGCCGCTCGTCTGTCACGTGACCACCGGCTATGACGTCACGGTCTGGAGGCACAGGCAGGTGGTGCCGGCAAATTACTGCGCAGGGGAGCGGCGCTTACGGGTTAGTCGTGCCACTCAAACGCGGCTGACAATGCGTCCGGCTGACAGGCGAGCAGACCGGAGCAGTTAGGTGCGTCCGGACCGACGGGGCACGACGGGACCGGGCCTGAAGGGGGCGCGGATAAGCGGTCCCGCGCGGGGCAGGATGCGGGTCGGTGGCAGAGCGGTGTGTCCTGCCGTAAACGTACACAGACCGTATCGTGCGCACGACCCACGTTCAGACATCTCGGACACCCTTAAACCCCAAACCCCAAAACCCCAAATCCCCAAGCGTTTGCAGTCGTGATTGCGGACGGGACACTTGAAAACTCCCAGGTACGGTCCGTCTGTCCAGAGCCCTGTGAGATGAAAAGAAGCGGCTGTGACACTGGATTTGCGCCTGGGACCGTGCCATCGTAAGAGGATTGACCATGATTCTGTGTCATGATTCAGCCGACAGACATTGCGCCCTTGCGCTATATGCGAATGCTTGCTGTCTGGCCCCTGGGAAGCAAGCGGCTAAAGTTTTATACCGTGTGTTATCTCCAGTCGCCACACTTGAAGCATTTGTTAGACGCAGAGGCCAAAACCCGTCTGGAGACGGGACGTCGGGATAAACGTGATTTGATACCGTTTCTTTCCATGCATCATCGCAGGGTTCGTGTTGAAACTCCCCCGGAGTTTGGGATGCAGTGGCTCCTGCCCGCTCCCCCTCACGGTAATCTGTTGCCCCTAACCAAACGTGAGCGCTGGACCTGGCTAATCCAGCTTGGTGGTCCACCAGCTGTGCTGGTTACAATTCCTAAAATTTTCTTCACCAAACTTGCAGCGCTGGCGAGCCACACGCTCTTGCCTCCATATTCCAGGCTTACTCGGTTTTAAGCCTGCGTCATCCCGTCAAAAAAACAACATTGGTCCACGCACACATTAACACAACAGGCAAGCCACGCTTTCTGTACATTACTGTGCTGGCGTATATTTAGTTGCTCACATAGTTTTGCTGTCTGTCGGCGGCTTCCCATAAACGTGCCTTGAGCGACTTCGTAGATCTTTGAGTGGGCCGTATGTGTGTATATGTGTGGGTGTGTGTGTGTGTTTACGTGCTGTCACGTGTTCTCATTTGATGGCTGGGTGTCGGCTTCAGCATGTCGTTTATTTAACCATGACTCGACGATCAAAATAACCTTTCAGACACTGGAGGATGTCCGTACTGTCAGAACACACCCACAGGCCGCGCCATTGCCGCGAGGTAGCCTGCATGAGGGCGGAGTACATGTGTATGAGGGGGGACCCCGAGGCCAGCGGGACTGTAAACTCCGCCTACACCGGCAGCCTGTACGCCATGCCCTGGCAGCCAATCTCCATCGACAGCTCGCCCCGCGGTGGGCCAACCCGTCGGCCGTCGTCAGCCGGGCGGGGCTCCTCAGCGGGACTCTGAGGAGGTGGCTCTGAGCACCGGGACGCAGGGCGAGGCGTCGGCTCCAGAATCGACCACAGTGTCGGCTCCAGCGTCAGCCACAGTGTCGGCTCCAGCGTCAGCCACAATGTCGGCTCCAGCGTCAGCCACAGTATCGGATCCAGCGTCAGCCACAGTGTCGGCTCTAGCGTCAGCCACAGTATCGGCTCCTGCGTCAGCCAGTCAGCTCCAGCATCAGTCACAGTGTCGGCTCCAGCATCGGTCACAGCGCCGGCTACAGCGCTGTTCACAGTGTCGGCTCCGGCGTCGGCCACAGTGTCAGCTCCAGCGTCGGCCACAGTGTCAGCTCCAGCGTCGGCCACAGTGTCAGCTCCAGCGTCGGCCCCAGTGTCGGCTCCAGCGTCGGCCCCAGCGTCGGCTCCTGTGTCGGCCGCCGTCAGTCGGGCGTGAGGTTGGGTGACGGCCGCCGCGGGGCGTCGTTACCTCGCCGCGCCGGTGTCGGAGGTCGCGTGATCGGTCTTCGGCGCGCCGCGGCCGCTGGCCGTGGCCCGGCTGGCGGCCGTTTATCGGCGCTCGGCGCACGCAGCCGGCGGTGTATCGCGCCACGGAAAATATGAAATGTAATAAGACGCATCGGCGCGGTTTACACAAAGACGTGAAGAAGTCACAGCACCCAAAAATTACCGTCATTGTGACTAAAGGACCGAAAGATCATATGTGCTCTAGCCGTATTGTAAAAGTACAGAACATCGGAATGATACCTTGAGCTGATTCAGTCTTCGACGAAGCTCTCTGCTTCCAACTTTTTCGGCACGGCGGCGTGTCAGTACTCAGGAAAAGCGTTATTGGGTGAATAGCTCTAGCTGCCACATTTTGCAGACTTTCATCAGCTCGCAGAAGTAAAAAGTCAGCCATGTCAACGAGATAACAGCTTACAACAGAGGAAGGGAAAGAACGGGGGGCAAATGTTTGGGAGAAGTAGAAAAATAAAGTCGTTTGTCATGAAGCTTCGAATCAGATGCCACAGACACGAATATTAGTGTTTTGCGGTTCGTGAACAACTCGTTGAATCGAGTCTACGAAAAATGTCTTGTTTGTGCATCTTCATGTTACGACGAAGCACCGAATGATAAGTAAGTCCTGAGTGCAAAACTTCAAATACAAACGTGCTAAGCACCTTAACCTTGAAGACTGATTGAACAGATAGGACTAATGAATAACGTTGGTAACGAGCTTTCGGGCTTAGCCCATCTTAATGTCGAGGGTTAAGGCTGTGAGTGGGGTGTTCGTGGGAGCGAGCGGACCCGACGACTAAACTGAGCCGACTCTGAGTCAAAGCTAACAGCATATGAGTCACTGAGGCAGTCAGATGACAGCTCTGAGTCGGGTTGGTGCTGCCATCGGAGCCATGTGCTCGCTCCACTCGCCCTTCTCCCCCACCTGGCAAGGATCCTGGACTTGAAGGTGGGCCCGACTCTCAAGTTCGTCACTCACAATCTTCATTATTCTTCTCTTGTCCAATTGTCTTCAAGTTTAAGGGCAGGCACGTTTATGTCTGAATTTTTACACTCAGGGGAAGGATTTCAAAAAATGTACTCCTCTTAATACGAACACCGTTGACTTACATATCTTCACCAAAAAGTGCAATATTTATCCGCCCTTGTTTCCTCATTCTCGCTTAATTCCGCATCCTCGCGAAGGCCCGTTTACGCGGGGCGGACTGCACGAGCCAGCCGTGAGTGGGCTTAAGTACCCTGGCGGGGCCAGTCTGGACACTGAGCACATGCCCCGTATGGGGGTCACTGTGCGGACGAAGCCTCAGCGGAGTACTCCCAGATGCACGTGGTTGTACCCTCCCATTACCCGCTCTCCTTCATCTCCTAGCCTACCGCTTGTGCCATGGTCTCTGAGCGTTAATACGGCCGATGCAGTCGTTAGAGCTGTATAAAGAAGCGGAACGACGCGTGTCGCGCTCCCTTAAATAATCATCCCATAGTCCTGGAGGTCGTGACGGCCCCAAGGCCTCTAATACAAACTAAACCCAGCTGAATGTTCTCTGCAGTTGGCTGCCCCCGGTGATTAGGTTTATTTCAAATCTGGACTGTTGGCTCGTTTCTACACTGTGACGGACACCGCTCGCATTCCGCCTCCCTCGAATTCAGCTCACGCGCTCGACTCAGAACACGCCTAGCGATTGATCACCAGCGGCGACCGGCGGCGCCTCGGGCGGCGCGCGCCCCGCCGGCACCGGCGCTACGCCCGCGGCCAATCAATCACCGGCCGACTCCAACACGCCCGGCCCGGCGCAAAAACGCCGCCATTAACAGGGCGCGCGTCTCCGATGAAGTTGTGGCGTGACGTGACGGGTGGGGCTGAGGCGGCGGCGGCTGAGGAGGCCGGCGGCGAGCGCTCCGGCCGCGCGGGGCAGGTGGCCATCACTCAGACCCCGGAATGCGGCGCCCGTATGAACCTCCAATCACAAACAAGTCACGGGCGATCAGGCTTTAATAATCAGAAAATCACTTGTCATAATGCGATTTTGCCGGCGTGAGGCCGGCAGTCAATCAGCAGCCAGCTAGTCACGTGACCACCTGCGCGGCTGGGCGCCGGGGAAAGGTGTTGATCGGGGCTGGACCTGGAGGTCACGTGATGCCGACTGCGTGGGGCTGAACGTCACACGAGCCCGCCGCAGAAGGATGCGATCACTGCTTTTGGAAGCGATTATTGTGTGAGGAAAGCCAGGGGGTGCGGCTCGAGCCCTCTGATGTGCTCGGGAACACTTCCCACGCGACTAGACAAAGCCGAGAGCACCGACCGGCTGCATGTGCCCAGAATTTTGAAATGCCTGCCAAGGACAAGCCGAAATAACCGCTAGTTGTTTCTCGCTGCTATGATGGCAAAGATCTAACGCTGCTATCCGGCAGATTTCCGCCGCCCAAGAGCACCGGGAATAAGTTTCACAAACTGCCCTCGCCAGGAGCACGTAGCTGCCGCGCGCTAGACGCGGCGCCATCGGAGGCCCGGCTCCTGCCAACAGCTATAGTCTGCCGCGCGCTAGACGCGGCGCCATCGGAGGCCCGGCTCCTGTCAACAGCTATAGTCTGCCGCGCGCTAGACGCGGCGCCATCGGAGGCCCGGCTCCTGTCAACAGCTATAGTCTGCCGCGCGCTAGACGCGGCGCCATCGAAGGCCCGGCTCCTGTCAACAGCTATAGTCTGTCTGAGAGAAATGGCGTGTTCATGTCCAGAGAGCTCCACTACACATGCGGACGAGGCGACGGCGCACGGCATCGTTAGCCCGTCGGCAGCAGTCACAGACAGACGGCGCGGAAATCCGGAGGCGCAGCGAAGATAACGGGCAGGTGCCGAAGGCGATAACAGAGAGGGGAGTAGGCGAGTGAGACGGACAAAGCGCAGAGACGAAAGAAAGAGATAGACAGCAAACAGCACAGAGCCGGCGACCACCGTCGGCGGAGCAGCGTGGGCGCGGCACCAGGGTGCCCTCCGCGTGCCGGGGATCGGCCGAACGTGGCGGTTCGTGTGAAGCGGCCGGCGCCGTGAGAGCCGGCGCCGGGCTGTGGTTTCCGGACGGGCGGCGGCGCCCCCGGCCCGGGGCACAGACCCCGGCCCGCCGCCGCCGCCGCCGCCGCCGCCGCCGCCGCGGCCTCTGCCTGCCGCCGCGTGGGCACGCGACGCCGGAAGCGCCAGCCAGTCCGCCGACCGTTGGCTGCTCACGGGGGGCGACAACGATAAAATACGTGTTGTATTCATTGGGTCCAGTGGACCGCTATTGCTAGCCTGGCATGCAGCCTTGCCATTTTGGTATGCATCAGTGTTTGACGGGAGCCGCCGTGACGGCTTTGGAACATTCGTAGACTGCAACCCGGCACAGAACCATTCATTCCACATGTCATCCGGCAATGTTGACGAACGAGGTTCGATACTTGATGTGACTCTGAGGCTCGATGACATCTCTGGTTGGGAAAACTTCGGTAAAAAGGTTCGTCAATCCGTGGGTGGGGCCTTTTTGGAAACCTTTCCGGACATGTTTTCAGCCTTTTCTGGTTCGCTGAAACGACGCCACACGTCTCGTTGGCGATGTGTCGCGATGAGGGACGAGGAACACATGGTGACTTGAAAAGAAAGAGAAACGGCACTCGTCCACACGGGTAGACTCATTTGGACGCTTATTGTATAGCAGGCAATGCTCGCGTAACAAAGGTAGCATTCTCTTAATGTTGAGAATGTATGTAGCCTTGGAACGCGTGGTCCTTGGGACACTGATGACCCCGAATCCCGTCCGTTTGGCTTGACTGGGTATTTAAGCTGCTGAACTAGGGTGAAGCAATGATGCGTGTTTTCCAGTATACGGCTTATTAGGTACTTGGGTAAGTGATAACTGTCTGGCATCAAAAGTAATGCGCTTAACACCAATACTTAGGTGCCTTGGGATGTTAAAAAGTGCCTCCAAGCAAAATTCAGCGGGGCAACGAGAATAAGCATGAGCGCGCTCAAGTCAATGAACATGCTTCAACAGCGCGTTCAGGTCCGGCATGTGAACTCAATGAGCTTAGTAACGACAGCAATCTGAGCATCTCTTTTTTACATGGATCCACGACAGCGCCGAGGAGATCCAAGGCCGCCATGCATGGCCGCTCTAAATCATTCCCCGAGCTGCACGTCGGCTGGCGGGCAGGTTCTGACCACCGCCAGAGTGTCCGGGTCGCCCCAGCGTGCCTACTTGCCTGGCTGGCCGCAGCTGGGCATCGGCTGCAGGCTCTGGCATCGTCTGAGGCGGACTTGACGCATGCGGCGGGCGCTGGCCATCGCTCGCGGCTCGCCTCACAGGCCCCGCCGGCTTCCTCACAATCGCCGCGCCGATCAGCTGAGCTCACCGCCGGCGCAACCGCCGTCCACACGCCACACTCCGCAGTCCACTCTCTGCGGTCCACGGCGCGCCCCGGCTGAGGCCGACCAGCACTCCGCCGCCGCGCTCACACTCCTCGGCGCCCGTCTGCGCTGGCGCCGACGGCACCGCGCCCGCCGGGAGGGCCTCCGTCCGGCGCCGCCGCCGGCTCCGTGGTGCCGATTGCAGGCCAGGGCAGGCCGCCCCGCGGCGCCGGGCGCCGGCCGCCGCGTCCCGCCGCGTTATGGATTCCTGATCGGCCGCACCGCGGGGCGCTTCACGGACGCCGACGGGGTCACTCGTAAAGCGCGCGCCGGGTCGCGCCGTCGGCGGCCGGACGCGGTCAGCGGTCGGCACGGACGCGATCCGGCGGCGGTCGCCCGAGGGACGGCGCCACGCTGCGGGAGAGGCTGTGGCGGCGCAGCGAGCGTGCCGCACGTCCGAGGTCCACGTCACCAGCGCCACCGGCGGACGCCTCCTCTGCAGCGGCGTCACAGTCGCAGCCGGCCGGCGGGCTGCTCGCAGCACGTGCGCGCCGGCTGGACGGCGGGAGGGTCGGCCGGCGACTGGAGCGGCCGCCGACGCCGGCCGGCCGCCACGCGCCGCCGCCGTCGCCGGGACGACGGTCGGGCGGTGACGGCGGCAGCGCACGCTGCTTAGGGGAGGGGCAGCAGCGACTAGAGGCTGCGGACTCTCCGGGTGGGAGGCTGCGAATTTGTTAAAATATGGTGCTGAAACCGCTGCCTACCGATCTGCCAATACTGTGCTTAAGCCGTTGGATGGTTTGCTAAAATCGTCAGTTCGGGTGTTAGTTTCTAAAGCTGTCTAGGGGTTCTGAGCCAAAAGGGTCAACCCCAAATTTATCCCCGGATTTTATCCACTTGCATTTGCGTTCTCAATGTCACTTTTTAACTTTTGTTACGAAAATTCAAAATTTTGGGAGTAAAAACATTAAAAAGAAAGGAAGTTCCCATTGATAATTTTGTTGATTCAAAATTGTTTTCCATTGAAGGAATGTTTTCTCATTTTGAGTCAATGTGAGCTGTCTTTTTGTGAAAAGCTTAGAATAGGGTGAAATGCATAGAAAAGCATCTTAGCAAATCTTAGTAAAGGGTCACTGATCACTGCCGCCGTCGCTGTTTGTTTTTTATGACCACAAGTGTCATTTTTCATGCGACAAATGCACTACACTTGCCACTATTGAGGAAAATATACGTCACTTCTATCTGGGCCACCCTGTAATTTGAAAAACTGCCGCATAATGCAGTTAATTATTATTTATCCCAATCAATGGTTAGCATCTGCAGAACTTGTCAAACATTTGCACACTGATTGAACTGAATTAGTTAGCATGATAAGAAACTTAAGCATATAAAGAATACTATTTGGTACAAAATTAACTAATGATAATACAAAATCAACTAACGATACTTCTAGAGACGTGCTTAGACACCTACTAACTAGCATACCAGTAGTTAAGACAATTGTTCCGTAATCGTTTAGTTTGGCCCAGTATTCTTTCCTTGTTCATATGCATTGAGAGGGGTGCTCAGAGGAGCGTTGGGAGGGGGCTCAAGACAGCATCAGGAGGCTCAGGCCCACCTGAAAGTATACAAAGTAATGCCCCTGGTTCGAAGCTACCACAAACGGCACCCAATATTGAAAACTGGGCGGTTTTAATATGCGCCCAAAGGTGTGGCATCCCATTCAGTTGGGGCTTCATCCCCTCTCCCCTTCGCTCTAACTTTGATAAGAAAGTTGCCCAGTTTGGGAGAATCCCGCTTTTTGCGTACTTCGGCGCGGCTTTAGCCAATCACCACTGTTCGGCACCAGAACACTTTGCGCAAGTACACCCCTGCGTGCGTTGCGTATTTGAAGCTGATAGAACGAGCCTAGATTGAGGGAGACGGCTAGGCGGCGTTGTTAAGAGCGGGGGGTCAAGCGAAAATTGCATTCCTTAGTTGCTCTGTACACATTTCTTCCATACTGAAGCTGGCCTGGACGGAGACAAACTGAGGGAGTGACCAGCAGATGGTGTATTTCAGGAAAGTATTTCAGGTAAGTGTACACGCGTATGCGTGGTGAGAGGGAGGCTCTGGGTGCCAGCAGCCACGAGCCCCGGTCGGTGCCAGTGTCAACGGGCGTGCCCATGTGACCTGGCCGGTGTCACTGACCCGGCGTGACCCGACCACAGCCAGCGATCCCCCGCTTCTCGCGGCACTTCTCCGCGTGTGCAGGTGGCGGCGCGCAGCGCAGGCCGGCGGCTCGCTCTCGGAGAAATCCGGCCATTTCCAAACGGGCAGCCTGGACGCAAAAACAAAGCCGGCAGCACGACGGGTGTCATGAATATGGAGCGCCCAGCCGTCCCTTCATCCTGGATGCATGAAGCGCAGAGCGGAGTGAGTCGGAATCGGTGCGGGTAGCCTCCTCTCGTAAACCGACTGCTTGGCGGCGCTCCTATGGTAAATCTGCAGGGTGCTAGCGGTAGCCCGGGGCAGGACGGGCGGCGTGTAACAGCGTTTTAATGGAAACGGTCGGTTGAGCGGTAGTTTGAGCTAACGGAAGTGCACTGTATGCGCGTGGTCATACGGAGGTAACGTGTAAATGAACCCCATCTGCCATAGACTGGCCATATCTATTTTGTGGCAGGCATGGATGTGTAGTGCCTTCGTCTAACGAATACATTTGGTTGGCGTTGTGTGCCAGAGTCGAAAATACAAATGCAGAGTACTTAAGCATTAACGCAACGCAAAACAAAACTACACCGCTGGTGTTATGTTTGCTTTAAATCTCTGTTCGTGGCATCTCTTTTCATTCCCGAGCGGTAATACCGTCCATGTCGGATAAAGGTGACGTTGACAAGGTGGTGGTTACTCAAACAATCTCGGAAATGTGCTTTTCACCTTATATCATTGCTATCCCATAAAGGCACCACGTTACAGCGGCCTTTTCCACAGAAGATCATGCAGCACACCTGTGCTGTCACTGTCTACAGCGTGCAAGGTCAATGCAGGGTCTTAGCAGCCGCCTCTTCGTTAAGCTCGAGATAAGAAACCGGATTCCATATAGGTACGTAAATAAGCTTTTCCCCTAGAGCAGTGAGGTGGAAGGCAACAGCACCAACCCTGTGACCTAGTTCAGGGGTATGGCTTCGCAAAACCAGTTGAGGAGGAGGAAGGACTCTGATCAATGTCACTGAACCTCGAGCACCCCACATTTTGGTTTCTTGCTATTTTGGATCGCCGTCCTTTTTTCATTCGAAGCAAATCAAAGTGCGGTTTTTTTCTTTTTTTCTTATTTTTCCTCCATTGCTCTAATGCTTATTGAGTATGGTGGCTCAGTTTGCGAGGGATTGCTTTTAAGTTTGGGGCTAAGCGATACACATCGGGGTGGGGCTCGAGCCCTCCGCAAAATGCCACGCTGTACCCCTGGCCTACTTGCATGTAAGGCGGACATGGGTAACAGCAGTATCTTTCTCGCAACCAAGAAATCAAAGGACGCGGCTCTCTGGGTCTCCTTTATCTCTGGTGCAGTTCTTATGTGGTTTGCTACATCGATCGCATTAGGAATTTTGGTTTAAACCCAAACTACAAACACGTGTTGGATTCGGAAACGAAGTGAATCACAAACTAAACGACTTTGTTAGCGGTACAGCGGGCAGCGAGTTTTCGCGTATCTTGAACTGAGGAAGCTCGTTTAGTCGAAACCCTTCGATCTCGTCGCCGTGAAAGATATTCGCTTAAGCACCTGTCACAAGGAGGGCGAAAGCAAGCTCACCACCTCACCCCCACGGGAGAATACCCATGAAAGATAGACATTAGAATATAGTCGAATAATGCATTGATGTAGGATAGCAAATTTTCCCTCTAGTGTTCTACAGACGACCTTCCGGCTGACCAGCACTGGTCAGAAGAAGCAAGAAATGCGCAGTCGCAGAGCAAATTCTGCGGGGCTTCTACGGGTAAGTGAGTACACAGCTGTTTCTGGACTACGATCGGAGCCGAATCATGTTATGTCTGAGTTAAACAATTTGTTTCGCCCAAAAAGACCGCACCATCTACTAAATTAGTTAAATACGAGATCGCGTGTAAACGTATTTAGAGTTCAGGCAGCGAATGATATGCGCGCACGTTTTCAGTGCACAAAACAGTCCAGGTATCTGCCATCATCAAACATCCAGGAAACATTCGGTGTCATTCAACGTAATGAAGAAGCCCTCCCATCCATATCCCATCTTCGACTAATTCAAATGAAAACCCACTTTTTGTCATGCCACACGATCTTGCGTCTCCGGTGGTTAAACAAAGCGCAGACGTTCTCGGGCGCGCTGGCGCTCTAAGGCTACGGACTGCAGCGCCACCTAGCAGGTGAACCAAACACTTGAAGTTTGAAGCTGGCCGTCAGGGATGAAAGCACGGCCTTCTGAGCATTTCGGAACTGGTAGTGCTTGCCGGCGCCATCTGACAAAATCTCACAACACACTGCAGTGGGCATAGCGGATGCTTACATTTATTGTTATTGACCTGTTGAAAAGACTTCGAATCTAACAGGTACATCAGTGTGACAACGCAGCGTCAGCAAGCGTCCATCGATGACACCGATCCATACCAGCGCACAGTCTCGATTGGCGAATATGCTTCAGACAATTCGGTACTTCAATTATTTTTCCCCTTAAGTTTTATGGGCAGCCTAAATGCGCACTTAATGTGGTCTATCCTTCACCGTCCAGTACCTTGGGTGATACTCAGCCCGGTGCATACGTTTTAGCAAAAACGTGGGGCAAGGAAATTGTACGCTGTTGATTGATCTTCATTTGAAATGGCACCGTAATCTGGCTCAAAGGCACTTAAGCTACCTGAAGCCTGGTAAGCCCAAGCTTTGTCGTTTTCTTTCAGGCGAGCAGCTAACCTGACAGGCGACTGTAGCCGTGGCATATGACGCAACACGCTTAGTCTCGGCGTACGAGGATTGTGGGCCAGCCGGAAATTTATCTTGTAGTCCTGAACCATAGCGTGACACGTAAGGATGGCGAAAGATGCCAGTCCCGAACACCGCCCTGTTTTCCTCAATCGCCGCTCCGTCGTAGATTGCGGCCGGCGCCGCGCCGCGCCGCGCCGCCAGCCACGCCGCGCCCGTCGGTCGCGAGTCGGCCCACAGGCCACCCTGGCGGGGGTCCCGTAGGGGCGCCGCCTACTCCCTGGACAGCGTAAGACACGGCAGTGGTGACACCCCGAGATGGTAACACACAGGAGCGGCGGCAGCCGACAATGGCCGCAACGGTGTTCTATCATTTAGCCCTCTAGCTGACCTCTCCGATCTGCGGTTGTCAATCAGGGCGGTGAGAGCTCTGGCATAAAACACAAAGTAGTCCCGACGGTAACCATGGCCTGGTATAACAAACCAAAGTGGTCCCGACGGTAACCATGACCCGGTATAACAAACCAAAGTAGTCCCGACGGTAACCATGGCCTGGTATGGCAATCCAAAGTGGTCCCGACGGTAACCATGGCCTGGTATAACAAACCAAAGTAGTCCCGACAGTAACCATGGCCCGGTATAACAAGACAAGGTAGTCCTGACGGTAACAATGACGCGGTATAACAAACCAAAGTAGTCCCGACGGTAACCATTGCTTTGTATAACAAATCGAAGTAGTCCCGACGGCAACCATGGCCCGGTATAATAAACCAAATTAGTCCCGACGGTAACCATGGCCTGGTATAACAAACCAAAGTAGTCCCGACGGTAACCATGGCCTGGATGAATATGGCAGCCGCATTTCGATTGTTCAACGCAAAATAGGAGACCCTTGGCAACATTGCTGGGATAGCGAAACCATCACCCAGGCGTTGCATACATAAAAGCATCAAGACTAATTCCTACCCAGTCTTTGCTCGGCACTCTTCACTCTGTATCCCTGCACCTGCCGTCTCACTGTGAGCGTGCTGCAGTCGTCAGTCACGGGTCGGTCTCACGGAAGTCACGAAACGGTCTCACGGCAGCCGCGGGTCGGTCTCACGGCACCCCCGGGTCGGTCTCACGACATGCAGAAGTCGGTCTTGCGGCAACCACAGGTTGGTCTCGCGGCAGCCACGGGTCGGTCTCACGGCAGCCACGGGTCGGCCTCACGACAGCCACGGGTCGGCCTCACGACAGCCGCGGGTCGGCCTCACGACAGCCGCGGGTCGGTCGCACGGCAGCCGCGGGTCGGTCGCACGGTAGCCGCGGGTTCGTCTCACGGCAGCCACGGTTAGGTCTCACGGCAGCCACGGATGGGTCTTACGGTACCCGCGGGTTTGTCCCATGGCAGGCACGGTTAGGTCTCCTGTCAGCCACGAGTAGGTCTCACGGCAGCTACGGGTTCGTCTCACGGCAGCCACGGGTCGGTCTCGCGGCAGCCGCGGGTTTGCCTCACGGCAGCCTCGGGTCGGATCATCGTCGCACATTCTCCGGAAGTCTATTTGGGGTGAAACTATAAGCATAGCCCCACTTGTTAAAATCAGTCTTTTGCAACAAAACTAACGGTCATTTAAGTTATATGACAGGCACAAATAGAAGCTCACTTAATTTACAACTAAATGAGTTCCATAGAATACCTCTGCATGTGCTCTTTCCATGAGCCATATGTACGAAAGAAACACAACGCTTCGTTCACCTGTCATGGCGCCAGTGTACATCTTGATGTGAAATGACAAAATGCAACTCAAACATAGAAGCGAAAATTGGTAGTATTCCTTTTGTATTTATAAAAGAAACTTACGATGACATATATTTGTCTCTATTCAAGTCACTGAGCCAAGACGTAGTACAAGCTTCACCACAAGCTATCTGACTTCGTCCCAATGAGCTGCTTGGCAGACGGCCCCACGCACAGGGTAGCATTGTTCCTTAGTCTGTACCATTATACTTTAATGTAGCATTTGTCGGAATAAGACCTAGCATTAAAAAATACGCTGCGTGCATGCACGTGTGTTCGCTACCGCTGCAATATTGCAGTTTCTGGTGTTATCTCCTTGTGGTTCAATGGATTTACAGAAGCAGTGTTCTGCGCACCGCGTACCATCATCGCATGTCGCTCCCACAAGTCGGTGTTCCTAAAGCCGTCCTTCAGTTGCATTTAATTTGTTGCTACGCTAGTATATACACTTCATCTTAACGTGATGAACCTCGAAAACTAACGATCAAAGTGCTGTGTATTTTGGTTTAAACATCACGCAAACGTCTTAGTTATGCAACACAAATACAGTAGAATCCAGGTTACCCTGAAGATGATATACACGAGACACCCTGCGTATCTTCTGCGGACGGTAACAAGGTTAGATGAATTTAAACCCCTCCCGCCGAGCCGGCGGAAAAGGCCTGGTTAGCTATGAGACAGCTACTCGAATAAACCAGGGGCGGGGCCGCGCCAAGGTGGGTCGGGAGAGATTGGTCAAAAACGGAATTAAATCCTTTGGTGTTGGCTTATCATCGCGCACGACCGTCATTACATGAGGGAGCATTTGACAATGGGGTGTGTGTGAAAGCACCATGGCCGTTTCAAAACTTGAGACATCTGCCGTCTTGTGATGCTTTGACCGTACTGACTCTCTCTCTCTCTCTCGATATATCTCTATCTATCTCTCTATATCTCTCTCCTCTCTATCTCTCTCTCTCTCTCTCTCTCTCTCTTCTCTCTCTCTCTCTCTCTCTCTCTCTCTCTCTCTCTCTCTCTCTCTCCTCTCTCTCTCTCTCTCTCTCTCATCTCTCTCTCTCTCTCTCTCTCTCTCTCTCTCTCTCTCTCCTCTCTCTCTCTCTCTCTTTCTCTTTCTCTTTCTCTTTCTCTTTCTCTTTCTCCTTCTTTCTCTTTCTCCTTCTTTCTCTCTCTCTCTCTTGTTCCTTTTCTCTCTCTAGACTCGGGTGGTATTACATATAATTCACCCCCTCAAGGTGCTTTTTTCACGTTGTTTTTTAACCCTCGACTATCTTGGAGGTCAGGAGACGTTTCAGTCCTTTCCGGTCGCTTCGTTCGTGTCGTATCTTCGCCATGTCCCAGCGTAAGAACAATGCCAGTGCTTTTAATCGTTATCAGTTCCAAGATTGTTTTAATACACAGTCGCTTATTCCCTTTAGTCATCTGCAGTTCGCTGAGTTTTACGTGGCGCTGAAGGAGTCCACGATCACGTCTAGGCTCCTAGATGGTCAGCATGCCGCTGTAGAGATAAAACAGTTCTTTAATTGCTGAGGGAGAGACACCAAACAAGTCAGTGGCCCTGAGATGGGTAAGACTATCACTGTGTTGTTCAAGAGATGGCGGGAAGGTCAGTCCTGCAGCCACGGGAGGGATCAAGACAGCCAAGCTCTAAGATGACCACTTCTATCAGCCAGACCTGTTCGAAGACCATTTCCTTCACTGATCTCTTTCCTGTCATTCCATGTAACGCATCCCCACACCCTCCCACACGTTGGAAGGCCCCCGTGCCTGCGCCTCTGTCAGATTCACTGAGCCCTATGGACCGGTAAACCTCATCACAGATTAAAAAAAAAAAATGGAGGCCGATATAGAGCGTATGCCGCCGCCCCGGGCGGGGCCTAAGCCGAGTGGACCTGGTGCGAGCGCCCTCTCCCGGGCGACCGCCGGCGCCGCCGCCGTCCACGTCCCTCCGTGCGATCCCGGCGCCGGCCGTGGCGGCACGGGATCCGTCCGGGCCAACTCAGCCCCGCGTCCCTTCAGTGTGATCCGTTAACGTCGACAGCCTGTGGCGTGCCGCTGGGGGGGGGGGGGGGGGAAGGGGCGTGTGGGGGTGGCGTCATTTTGCGAGTGCGTGAGACCATCAGCTTGTAACTGCATGAGTGCATGAGCGCTCGATTTTGTGATTGATTGAGCACTTATATTCGTGTGTCTGTTTGAGTGTGTGTGTTCGAACTCAAAACGAGTGTGTGGATATGTCGGCCCGCCTCTGGCCACTGCCAGCGAGCCGCCCTCTCCCGTGCACCCCTGCCCTCCTCCTCCCCTCGGACGGTACGGGCCCGGCCGGCGGCAGGCGGTCCGACCCGCGGTGGGGTGGCTGGGGACCGATGCTATACGAGCCGGCCACGCGGCCGGCCGGCTCCCAGTTTTTGCTGCCTGGCCTTAATTAGCGGCCACATTTCGACACAACGAGAGCTGGCGGCGGGCCTGACGTAATAGCCACTACCTGCGAGATGAGGCTGATGTGTTTGGACAGGCGGTCCTTCGACACGCCGCTGACAGCACCCACGTCACGCCGGCCCCACACTGTCCCGCGGTCGCTCTAATCCGTTCAGCCTGCACGGCGGCTTTTCAGGTCAGTCGAAACTGGTTGAACGTCTTTCGACCCCGTCCCAGAATTCCAGTGACTCGCGTAAAAATTCCGAAGTTCCATGGACGTGGACTGGAATACCCGTCTGCCATATTTTTGTATTCACCCCGGACAGCAGCGGGTGATCGCTTCTTCTCGGAAAAACGCGATGGTCCCGATTCTATTGCAGCGAAGCTTTAAGTGCGGTCTACATATTAAATTAAACTGCATCTGCAGCCTGCAGGAGCAGACGACTCATACTTCGTTTCCATCACATCGTGGCCGCCAAAACGCCTGCGGCAGTCGTCATGGCGCGCCCACCGCGGCCGTCCCTTCTGTCGCCAGGTCTACACGCCCCACGCACAGAGCCGTCCGCGCACTCCAGGGGACAAAGACAGACCGGTCACCCACGACTCATGCCCCGCCCTTTGTGGCCGGTCCATCATCTGCGCCGACCCTCGACCGGACCCGGCGGGCGGCGCAGAAATTATCCGCCCCTCTCTCCGGCCCGGCGGCGGCGCAGAAAAACAACGACGCCGTCAAACTTTCTCCGGGCCGCGCCGGCGGCGGCGGTTGCCCGGGCCCTGGACGCCGGGCAGCGCCGCCAGCCGCCGCCGTCTCGCGCCGCCGCCGCCTCACGCCCCGGTCCTGGCCCCGGCCGAGCGCAAATTGAAGCGGATCGCACGGCGGGATGGCGGTGTTTGTCGCTGTTTGTCGCGGCGGATGGGCACGAGGCGCGGGTGACCCTGACCCTGGTGAACGTGTCGACGCGACGGGTGTTGTATGCCGCAGCAGGTGTGCGTCTACACTAGGGGCCAAGCACAATTAATGCAGGCATGTGCGCTTTCCCTCCAGGAGCGTGCTTACTGCACGGGTGACGAAACAGCTCCGACACAAACAATGAGCCACCTGTCTTACGCCTTATACAAATCCGAGGACGTCTGCCTGCTGCCTCTGTGTTGTGCACGCGATGATGCCAACCGAGTGCCACGGCGCAGCGCTTGGGCGTCCGGTCTCCGCTAGGGCATCCGACTGCCCCCAGCTGCCCGGTCCCTGTAACCACACCCGGCTGCTGCCTCTGCCCGACGGCGGGCGGCGGCCGCGTGGGCACGAGCGGGCGGCCCTGTGCTCGGTCGAGCGGACCCGCCAGAGTCGCGGCGGAACCGCTGGTCCGAGCAGCGTATCTAATGGCCGCTTCCTCAATAGCGCCGGCCGCGTCGGCCGCCGGTGCACCGGCTCAGGGCCGGCACGTTCGGAGGCCTGGCTCGCACCGTCGGCGACCGGACTTCATCCCGGTGCTCTCCCATCTCCGACAGCTAGTCTAGTCTGGTATGGCTCGCACTGTCGGCGACCGGACTTCATATCGGTGCTCTCCAGAGGTACGACAGCTGGTCTGGTCTGGTCTGGTCTGGGCTGGGCTGGGCTGGGCTGGGCTGGCTCGCACCGTCGGCGACTGGATTTCAGGCCGGTGCTCTCCAATCTCCGACAGCTGGTCTGACCGTGTCCACGGTAGTTCTGAGGTTCGAGATCCGGCATGTTCGTGCACAGACCTGCTACTGTAGGATCTGGATCTGGTTCTTCCCGCGGACACGCTTACAATGCATGGATTGGCTGCAAATCTGACCCGAGTAAGCCGAGGTTCAGGACGAGAAGGCCGAAGCTCAGGCCTGGAGGAGGTGGGTGCAGGACGCGCGGCCGACTGCGTGCTGAACCTCCGCACTGCGGCTGACGTGACAGGCGAAGCAGCCGACGGTCATAGCTGTCACGAGTACCGTAAAAGTGAAATACTGCCGGCGCCAGAGCCGACCCACGCGCGGCGGTCCGGGTCGGTCCGTGCCCGTTGCCGGCCAGACGTGACCGGCGGCCCTTGCAGCCCACCCGCCCGCCGGTGGCAGGCCGCACGTGACCTGTGCAGAGCCGTTCGTCCCGTCAGCTTTCGCCGGCCGGCCGGCCGGCCCCCGCGCCAGCTCAGCGGCTGCCCAGCTCCGGAAGCGGTCGCGTTCCTCGACGGCGGCCGCAGGGTGGGGTGTTCCGGTGAGGAGGCCCGGCCCTGACGCGGGGCTGTTCCGGTGTGCGCGCACGCGGCCCGCGCTGGCGCCGGCAGCCGGTGACGGCAGGTGGCTGTGCGGCAGCGCTGCCCGCGCCTGACACCATTCCCCTGCCGGACCAGTTACTGCTGCCTGTCTGCTCCCAGCCGGACGAGCAGGGGGTAGCGCCGGAAGTGACTCACGTGCTTTCGGCCCCCGTTTCGCTAACTGCTCACATGTATAGTTTGTGCTGGTCGGCACTGAGCGGCAGAATACCTCCCCATTGGCGTGAAGTTCTTGGCGATCGTCATAGCTCAGTGAGGCAGCGATTATCTCATCGGCTCATGACCTCCAAACTGTCTCCTGACTAAGAGCCCAGGAGCTTATGCCACATAATCGTTCGAATGTCTGCTCTCTCAGTTGTAACGGGTCTGGGGGTCGGCAATGAATACCATAGCTGGTTGCATGCATTGCAAATATATAGAAATAAAGCGGGAAATTGGTTTGGTATCTAATAAATGGAGACAGGTTAAGGCCTTTTCAATGAACTGTGCGTGAGTTAATATGACTGCCTTCCACGGGTGGCGCTTTGGCCATGCAGCACGCTCTTTTTTCAGATCAAAAATATTTTAGAGATGTCATGCCACTGGCTAAGACGAAGACAGCTGCGTTTTTGGTGACAATATCTTGACACATCACGCAGCCGTCACCATCGGAGGACAAAAGCTCTTATCTCTTGACAAGTCCTTGTATCGCTCAGCTCTCCCGAAACGGAGGACTCCAAGCAGACGAGGAGGCGCTCCGCCTCGGATGCCAATGTCACGCGTTGATTAGTCCGGCAGGCGGCGAGGAATGCTATGGACCGCGTGGAATGCGGCTATGTAGCGACGTGTGTCGCTTGTATCAAACCTGAGGAACAGCAGATGACCGGACGTGCAGGCGAAATAACACGATGCAACATTTTGACTCACCGCATCGTCCGCAAGCGCAAAGGGAGAACGATGACAGAAATACGAATGCTTCACTAACCTTTCGTGTGAGGAAAGCCTACTCCGATCCGAATCAGACTTCTTCTTTCTTGACGGGGTAAAACTCAACAGGTTTACCTCGTCCGTATCCCAGAGCCACTATTTCACTCGTTCGCCCTTGACGCAGCACCGAAGCCTGACAGGAGAACCGTCACCTCTTCCCCAGGCCGCACCCCACCCCACCACATTACCACGCGGCCGGCGGTCTCCCCAGGCCGGGCCGGACTGCCGCCGGTCGCACGCGGCCACACGCCACACACCGCGTCGGGGCGGCTCTCGCCAGCCGGGGCACGCGTGCCGCCGCCGCCGCCGCGCGACCTTGATCAGCAGCGCGCCACCGCCGCCTGGCGGCGATCACGGGAAGCTCCGCCGAACAGGGAGCGTGCGGAATTGCAGGCGGGCCTGGCGCCGACACCGCCTCCGGCAGCGCAGAGGTATGCGGAGGGGCGCAGAGGTCATGTACCGAGGACGTGTGCTGGCTATTTAACCCGAGAGTGTATGCATGGAAGGCACGCCTGCAGGAGAGGCAGGTGTATGTTCTTCACCATGACGTGTGCACTGTGCAGTGCTCGCGTACCTAACGGTTGCAGAGTGCATGACCGCTGCGGCGCGGAAGACGCTGGCGCCGTGGCCGTGTTGCCGGGTGTGATCGTGCTCGCCTTGCCGGGACTGACCGAGCGCGGCTTGCTGTTGTGGGCTGCCGTCCACCGCCGTTCTTCCGGGCTTCTCAAGTGTTAACGATCGGCCCGACATAGCCGGACTCCACCATTACCCGGCCAACACACGCCAATCATGAGATCATCCTCGCGACATCACGGGATCACACGGCAGTCTGCATCCCACCGGTCCATCATCAGACCGCAGAAGAGTGTGTATCCCATCGAGAAAAAAAGTTTCCGGAACACTTCCGAAAATGTGATGTCAGAACGTCTCCCGACATCGACACGTCCAAAAAGCAATAGGCCGACTTTTTCTTATGGCGAGGTCACAGGTGCTGTGGGAGTTGTCTGATATCCTTAATTTGTCGTTCAAAGCGGTGCATATGGCATCAGTCAAGAACGATAGCTTTTTCTTAGAGCAAATGAAACGCAGATTGTAAGCACCTCCCGTTGAACAAAATCGCGGGAGGCGGCGCGGTAGTTAGAATAGGTCTGCTCATAGCTTCCACGCTGCGTGGTTATTGACATACGTCGAGCTATTTTGTTCGACAAGCTATAGTTCGTAGCTGCATGCAAATCCACAGCTCATTGATTCGGCACGCGGTCCATTCGTGGGTCACGTATGAATGGCTAGAACGACAGGTCGGATTCGGGTGTCGGGTGTGTGATTGGACGTCAGCTGTCGGATTATGGTCGGAGTGTCGGCGACTGGACGTGACTCGACTGTCCGGTCCGATACCGGGGCTGCGGCGTGGCCAGGGCCTCGTATTGTCCGGTCCGATACCGGGGGCTGCGGCGTGGCCGGGGCCTCGTATTGTCCGGTCCGATACCAGGACCTGCGGCGTGGCCAGGGCCTCGTATTGTCCGGTCCGATACCAGGACCTGTTGCGTGGCCGGGGCCTCGTATTGCGGCGCCTGACCGGCGTTTATATCGGCGCCGCTGGCGTCGTAATCCCTGAGCTGTCGGGATCGCACGCCAGCACGGATACGGGGGTAAAATGGCGTTTGGGGACCGCACGCCAGCACGGATACGTGGGTGAAATGGTGTTTGGGGAACGCACCCCAGCACGGACATGGGGGTAAAATGGTGTTTGGGGATCGCAGTCGGCGTACATCTGCGACGGAGTGTGGAAAGAGAGAGGGCACAAGAGGGAGGGTGGGAGGGAAGAAAAGGGAGTGACGCTTAGACGATCAGAACGAGAAAGTGCGAATCTTAAAGAACAAAGCGTTGGTCAGACTGGCCTAGAGTCGTTCTAGTTGTTATGGCATTGCCGTGCGCAGTTACAGGTCCGGATCAAGAGGCTGTGCTGTACGCACCACCGAGCCGTGCTCACCAGGTGCATGAGAGCAGAGCGTTCGGCTCGTTGGTGCTAATAGACCTAATTTAGCTTACTAATAAACTTCAGTTTGTTAGTGTTGGTGTCAACATCACTTTCATTAATTTTTTGCGAATTATTGCAAATATGAATATATTTTTCATAAAGCACTGATTGTGTCAATTTGTGAAATAGGATTTCTTCTTGCTCCTATGTTTCTATGCAGACGTCTCAAACTATTTGAAAACTATTAGGTGGCGGTGCGGGGTGGCTCAATGTGGTTCACGTATTTTTAGATTGATGAAAGGGGATGTTAAGCCCTGGAGCCGTAAAATGCAAACGCACCCGACCCTCCGTCGTCCGCGCATATCATTAGCATGTTAATCAGGCCAGTTACGTCAGCGCATGCTTTCGAACGCTGTCACGTAGGCTAAACAATAAACGCCCGCGCTTCCACGAAAAGCCAGCCCAGATTCCAAGGTCCTTTGCTTTAGGATGAGGACACGGCAGTAGACGCGTGCAGCCTTCGTCAGCGGCCGGTATTTGAGCTCTGGATCAGCGACTAGCGTCCCTTTGTTCCACGCCGCCCAGAAACGCTCGGAGCATCTCTGGTGAATGAGAACACGGCTAGAGATGTAGACTAGTCACATGTGGCTCTGGAGGTTACTGCAAGATCAGGACATTCGCGGTGAGATTTCGCTTCTGAGTAAAAAGCAATGCATGTATTTGACGATTTGAAGTCATTGAATAAAATCCCTCACACCTGTAAATTTCAACGTTTCAAATGGGTGCAGAAGTAGTGTTTGATGTATTTCGGTACGGAAAAATTCAACAATGGCTTTCAAGCAGGATCGGGCCGCGCTATTCCGCGGTTGTTCATTTTGTATTGCTGATGCATATTGTTCTGGGTAGCCAATACCTGATACTTCAGCGTTATTTTGACTGACTACAGAATAAATGAGCTGCATTAGACCTAGTGGTAGTGGTACTTATCGGAGTGTAATTAGAAAAGCTGTCAAGATGGCTGAAAGCCCCGAACAATTTGTTCAGCTTGAACAGGCGCCTGCCGTCTAATACTTGAGGGACGGTATTTAGCGAATCGGCCATAGCTGAGAGCGACAGTGACAACGACAATGACAGTGACCGACCGTGTCGGGTAACTGATGCCAGCTCGAAGCGGGCACAGTCCGGGTGAGGTGTCGGTTGGGCGGGGACGCATCCCTGTGCATGGTTCTGCCTCAGCCACGGCCTTCTTGGACGGACGCCAAAGCGTTGTGCTCCCCCGAAAACCGCGGACATGTGTAGATCCGATCGGTAGGTTCGTTTCCTTTTGCGTTTGGCTTCAGACCTGCCGGCTCACTGGCAAATTCGGGTACCCGTGGTTAGAGTTCGTTGAAAAGATGAGGTGTGACTGATAGCAAATGCAACAAGAAGATGAAAAAAAATATTCATCACGACATTGCAAATTTCAGTCCGGAGCGCAGAGACGTCTGGGGAGGAGGGGTGCGAGCCCCTCCCCCTATGTCGGTCAGAGCCCACTAACAAAGGACGGCCGGGGCCGTGTCCGCCTCGCGGCACACTCTCAGTCAGGAACAAGGCCGGGATTCGCTAATGCTGGTCAGAAAATCCCTTGCATTGGTCGGGTCCCTGCGACGACGAGGGGCCTCTGCGACGACGAGGGGCCCCTGCGACGACGAGGGGTTCCTGCGTCGATCAAAAGACCCTCAGTGCCTATGTAGGGATCCTGTGTCGGCAAGGGGCTCCGACATGGCGAGATGTCTGTTTACTGAAGTAGGACAATTGGGACAATTCTGAATATCAGAAGGGCCTTTGCGTTGGTCGGGACCTCTGACAATGAAAGGAGATATGCTAAATGATACTGAAAGAGTCCAAGGTGAGATCATGAAAGTGTCCTTCGTCGGTCCGGGGAGGGTGACAGCAAACGGAGACACTCAGTCCCAGTGCTGTCAGGAGGCGGGTTAGCCGACCTGGGGTCACTATTACAATTATTTCCTGCGGCGGTAAGCTATGTTTTGTGTAAACGAGGGACGCAGCGTTGATCAGGGACCAACTGTTCCGGTCAGAGGGCCTCCTGCGTCAAGAAGTGCCACGAGGCATGATGTATCCCTCCGAGGGCCTTCGAATTGACCAGAAGACCGACCTCCGTGTCGCCAGAGGGACCGACGGTAAGTACCCCGGGCTGGGGTGGCAGAGCCCTCCAGCCCCTGACCAGGAGAGGTAATGTGCCACTAGTGTTTATATACGTAGGTAGCCCGCTACCCGTAAAAGGTATGGGTCGCCTTGTCAGTCAATTCATGGGGCCTCTCCATGAACGCGCTGCCTGCATGGCGGTACAAAATATTAACAAAATTGCTCCTCCTTGTGACTGTTCCGGTGGTCTTTCACCGGGGCCCTTCATCAAGCTCTGCCCCCACCCCGTTGCCATGGCGCTGGCTGCGCCCCTGATCACATTACAAAAGTACTGATGCGTGCCTTTTGAGGCAATTGGCCGCTGATCGGTGGCCACGGCTTAGGTGCTATGGACCCATTGCGGCTGTCTGTCTGGGACCTCTGTATTGCAGGCCGACCGCTACGCTTCGTGGCCGTTCATGTTTTTTGTTCGGCTCGGCTTCGCTGGGGCTCTATCGGCCAGCAACGGGCATTGGAAGCTTGACTGGGAGATCGAGAAAAGAGATGAGTGGAACGGTAGTACTGCGGCTATCTCGTGAGGTCTCCGCTGCCAAGCCTTACGACACAGAGCGGCCCCTCTCGGAGGTCTGAGCAGGCGCCCAGGCAGATCTCTGGTCGGAGTGGAGGTCCCTGCTCATGGCTGGCCCTCTGGCCGGAACGGGGGTCCCTGCTCCTGGCTGGCGGAGCGGCATGCTCGATAATGTGAAGCCTTGTGAGGATTTGATATCATTTTGTATTGTTGGAGGGCCTCTGGCGTCTAGAATCTAAAATTGTTTAAGCTTACGATTATCTAGAATTATTCTAGAATCAAGAAGTATGCGTACCATAAATCGGATGAAATGGTGAGTAATGAAATCTAGTGGAATACTGCTGTATATACGGTTATAAGACCGAAGCATCCTTAATGTCCGTCAACGGATGTGGCGCGAGTCTCCGCCTCGAAAAAATCGATGCCGTCCGCACAGCTGCGCCGGTGGGACGAAAGCCGTCTCGTGTAGCTGTAGAGTCATCAGCACCTGGACCAGTGAAGGACGGCGGCTTGCCTACCTGTGCCTCGCGCCGGCGGCGAGGAGGCCTGACGCTGCCGCGGCGGCAGGGGCGGTCCCTGGCATGCCGCTCTCGTGCCGACCACCTCCGAGGCCGTGCTCGACAGCGCCATCTGTGAACCAGATCCCAACCGAGGGGCATTACGCCGCTGGATACCAAAACCCGACCCACCAGACGAACACGGCCGGTGTGTCGAGCTTATTGCTGGATGGCACTTCAACAAGCTATATTTGTAACTACTGATCACAGCTGGAATTCAAGTGGCTCACCTGTCGTGGATGTTTGTCAGGGCAGCATATTTTTACAGGCATGTGAATACCCATTGCTCAACGGCTGGGGAAGACACGCACTCATCGGCTGTAGCAGCTCTGCTTAAAACGCGCCCAAGTTTTTCGTACTTCGGACTGGTGCCAACCTGCATATGAAGCATTGCCTTAATATGGCGCATGTAAGGTAGTAGAGCACCTTTCAACCTTCAGGTACGCAGGCGGTCTATCAATAAATTCATTTATATACCTTCAACTCAGCGATCTGGTTAGTCGGATCCGTGTTGATATTTTTCATCTTCATGGTCACCGTGCACAGAAACCTGGAAAGTGGATGACATGTCAGTCGATTCCAGTGATGCAAGGGCGCCCCAAGATTAACTGGCCGTATCATTAAAATTCGCATTCGTGGAAGTATGACTATCTGATTTGATGTCAACAAAGAGGAGAGATAAGATCGAGACAAATTTGGGTTGCGCTTTTTCATTTATTTTCTTTCAGAATGATATTTTATGATAATATGGTACCCGGCGGCGACGGAGGTAAGCCTTTGTTCTAAAGACCTCATGACTCACGTATTCATTTGGCTCAGCGGGCCATCACGTCACCCACGGCGCGGCCTTCACGAAACGAGGCGAGTGTCGTGGCGCGGAGCCAAAGGTAATCATCAGGCACCGCGGCCACGGAAAGAACTACTGTTTCCCGTATTCTGCTACAGGTGGCCGGATCCGATCTGGTGAAACGTCTCACCCCTTCATGATACTTGTTTGGGCGTTTGGTTAGATCTGAACGCTGGTGTCAGGCGTGCGATCATAACTCCATGAGTAACAACACAGTGGGATCATTCCCCAGCATCCAACTGTGAGCAGTCCAGGGGTTGATCCTGAAACCAGATGCGTACTTGTTCTACATGTTTCTGAGTTGCCCAAGCACCACCCTTGTTTCCTTTCCGCTCAATGTCCAGCGCTCCTGCCTTTGCGTCCCTGCAGGCCTCGCCCGATGGTTGTTATTCTTGGCGGCTGCAGCTGGCCGCTCTGGGGTATGCCGTCTGCGGTCAGCAGAGGGACAGGTGTCTCATCCCACTTATTACCGGCCTCCATCATCTCCCCGTCCAAAAATGGGCTCTACGTGTACACGTCAACAGGAGCTCTTACCCAGCCAGGCTGTTAGCTAGCCACGAGGTGTTCGGGTGCAAGCAATCACCCCAAGTTCTATCGCAACCACATGACGAGGCGGCTCTGTTAAATCAGCTGGCAGATGAAGTTATCCGAGGTCAGAACCGATATAGATATGCGCTAAGCTTGACTAGAAGGGCTTGATATAACATGTCACTGGTCACGCTTAGCGAGAGGTGATTGCAACTGTGGGGCGCAGCGAGCCATGGGGTGTTCAAAACTGCTTTCAGTGTTGCTGTGAGACATAACGCCTGTACTGTTTAAGTAAAAGCAGAAGCCCTGCACTGCGGAGGCAGGCCCCGGCGTGTCGGCAAGGACGCGACTTGGCCTTTCAAAGATCATTCACATTAGTTTTCCATGACACATGTCTGATACAGTTTTGCAAGGACTGAGTGATATCCCCCAGCCATTTGATCTATCAAAATCTGTTCCCGGGTTACAGCTTTGGGGGCTCTTCCTGGGAGAATGGTGGCGGAAACGCTGGCTCAGCGAAGGTGAATAATATACGTGAATTCCGATGCATGTAGGAGCATGACTAGTTATAATCATTCTGATAAGTCATCGAGTCATGAATTAGCTCACCGAACGTCCACGGCATGACCATCACACATGTCACACACTCTCTTCAAGGGTCCTCCTGACCGCGTATTGCTGTGAGCTCTTTGTTTACAAGCGGCGTGCGAAGTGCAGCTGCTTATATGGCGGCTACTGGCTTTCATACGCACCAATGACGAGTTTTAAGGTCATGTGGTATCAGGTATACGCACCAATGACGAGTTTTAAGGTCATGCGGTATCAAGTATACGCACCAATGACGAGTTTTAAGGTCATGCGGTATCAGGTATACGCACCAATCAAATAACAGTCCTAAAGTTTCGGAAGACTACGGCATCTTCGACTCTGTGTTCAAATTAAGCATGTGGATTATATCATGATGGCACCTGGTGCGTTGACACGCAGACCAAAATAAATGTCATTGAAGTATTTATGTGAGAAATGTCAAAGCCCTGCCAACGGGAGGTCGGTCTTTACCACCAGGGTTCCGTTCTTTCTGGACATGCATTCCATTGATACGCATGCTGGTAGGCTCTCCCCCTGCTCGTGTCCAGCGCGCTTGTGGGGCGGTGGTTGATCGCGAGCCTTTTGAGCGAGGATTCGGACGCTGTCGCTGCACGAGCCTTTCAGGCAGGGATTCAGACGCTGTCGCTGCACGAGCCTTTCGAGCAGAGATTCAGACGCTGTCGCTGCACAAGCCTTTCGAGCAGGGATTCAGACGCTGTCGCTGCACGAGCCTTTCGAGCAGGGATTCAGACACTGTCGCTGCACGAGCCGCGTGATGGCACATCGCCGTGCACTCACAATTAAATTTGGTGCCTGTTAGCGTCACAAAATCAGGTACGCATTTGTCAGCTAGCCAAAGACAGAAAACCAGGAACACTCCCGTTCCGACCCACCATGATGCAGAGAACCGCACTGCAACGCACGCGTTACCCTCACGCAAGATAGATGTAGCAATCAATGCTAAGGAGCCAGTCACCTTGAAGCAAATCCGATTTAAAGATACCGAAACCTTTCGACGGAAATGCCATCACCACTAGGTTCGTGAAACGCTTCTTTCGTTATTCCGTTACCCTCCGTTTCTGTTCCGGTAATGTTCGTACCAAATATTCTAGGGAAGCCGACTACTTGACGCCTCCAAAACGATAGACAACGATAACACCTGGATAGTTACCAGGGCGATCTATTGTATAACACAATGAGATATAGAAAATATATAGATAGCTGCTAAATACTAATAAACGTATAACCCAATGACTTACTTTGCATTGACAAATTAACTTTTCCAGTAAGTACAAAATGCTAATTGAACCTAAGGGAGCGCGTTTGGTATGTGGTATCTGGTTGATATATTGCACAAGGAGAAATGAACGATGTTTTGGGCGGGCATTTACTCTTATTACAGGGATTGAACAGGAAAAGTACCCTCGCACTGCTGGTGATTCTTGGTCGTATCACACTAACAGGTTGATTAAGACTGCAACCTTTTCCAGGTTACTTTGTTTCGTCTCCTATTGATATCAAACAGTGCAAGCTTCTATGCTCAAAAAGCCAGAATACAGGACCAAAAGATGAAAGCCGTAATCGCACGTGAATGCGTTCCGACATTACATATCTCGTCCCGTCAGCCTCTCACCTGTTTTCAGGACACCCTGCGCTTCAACGGGTGGCTGTGAACCCTGCACCAGGCCTCGAACTGCACTGCGATGACTGACGACTGAACTTAGACGCCCAACTGCTCGCTGGCAGCTGCACCTGAGCAGCGGCAGCGACACAGTTTGACGGTCTGTTCCCGTCCCGACGCCGGGCCTCTTCCCTGCGTCTCCTCGCGAAGATGCGATTGACGTTGACGGTTAGCGACGGTCTGTAGACTGCCCGGTCGCCGACACCCCTCACTCCCCCGCCGCCGGCCCGTCCCCAGCACTGAGCGGCGACAACGCTAGCCACGCGCGGCGCTCGGCCAGTCGCCACCTCCGCGTCACCGGTCAGCTGACCCGTGACTTGTGACCCGTGACCGGCGCCGCACCCGTCTGCGGATGGCACGACAGCCGCCGAAGCTTGTCGCCGGCGCTGCTCCCCCCACCCGCGGACCGGCCGCCAAGCGACCGGCGGGCGGGGCACGGCTGGCTGCACCGACGGCGGGTCAGCTGCTGGCGGTGACCTGCACGGCAGAGGGCAGCGGCCGGCCGGGGCGGCGGCGGCGGCGGACGGGCGGCGGCGGGCGGACGCGACCGGCGAACCTTCGCCACTGACGGCCGGCGGGCGCCGCGCGCAGACCGGACGCTGGCCGTGGGAACGTGCCCCCACCAACGTAATTGGCGCGATCGGAGCGGGTCAGAGCCTTGGAGGGAGCGGCGGCGACGGGCAGGTGCGCCGGCTCCCGCCACTTCCGGCGGTGCCCCCCCCCCCCTCTCCCCGCTCCCCAACCTCGGCCTCGACCGTGGCACCCGGCGCGAGGGTAATTAGACGGCGATGGCTCGGGCGATATGGAATATGAATGGTTCCGATTACCTTTGTTTCTTTCGTTTTACGGTTTTATGATCAAAGCACGGGTTTGTTTGAGTTGATGTCACAGGACTGTCTGGCTATTTTGTTGCTGCATTGCGAGCAAAGCTAACCTTTTCGCGATGTTCTTTTCCAGTTATGCTCACTCGGTTGGATTATCTGCGATCGTGGGGACGGCCCTTGGGGTGCCTATGGCTGGAGCGACGCGATTCTTGACATCGTCTTTTTCAGCGGAACGCGCAATCTTGCACGGCTATGGTCTTGGACGTATAGAGATTAGGACAAGCCAATGCGTAGTTGTATTGCAATAACACACACACATAGCAAAGCTCCGATCAAATGCTTATTATACAGGCATTCTTCACGAGTAAGCTGTGAGAGCCTATGGTATGCTGGGAAAGTTTAAAACATTGTCCCAATGCATAGCACAACACCAAACAGTTTTCAATGTTTGTGATCATGTCCGCGAATCTCACTTACCATCCGATGAGTTCATTTCGAAGCAAAATTGCTAATCAAATGAAGCCATGCTGGATTTGAAACCCTATGCTTTGGCTCCGTATTTTTCGAACGTAGAAGTTATTGACGTAGAAGAGGTTTTTGAGGTCATTCAGCGAGTACTGCGTGCCTTTTTCATCGTGCTGTGCAAACATCAGGAAGGTCTCCACCAGGTCGACTTCAACAGGAGCCTTTCCCCCGTGTGTCCAATTTTGTGCCATGTCATATGTGCACTGGGATAAATACAATCACGCATTATTATTCAAAATATATGGCGACCAAAAGATATGGCGACCACAGCATTGCAAAGCTGAGCCCGTGAATGGGTCTTGATTAGACAGTTCCCAAAGATCAGTCACACAGGAAGAAAACGCACGCTTGAACACAACAGCCAGTATTCATAGGCTGCGTCACTTGTTATAAGACTAATTGACAAATTATGATATTGTCTTTTCAAGGTTTTCCATCGCTATACCTGAGTAATTGACAACATTTTGGATTACAAAAGTCATCAAACGGTTCAGACGTCCTACTAACCTTCATGAACCCTTCAAAGTCCATATATAGCAAAGCCTCGGTGGTATCTGAGCGTCCATCTTCCGGCCCGGCAGCACTGAAAAGTCGACACAATGTAGCAAATGGACGGTAGCTCAGATGTAGCGCATCGCGCATGAAGCAACCGCATGCGCTGGTGACTGGAATCGGCGTCGTATTGTGGCATCCGTTCACACAACACGGATATCTTTCAGTTACGTTGTGCGTAGGCAGCCGGACTAAAGGGTGCTAAAGGCAAAGTGTGCTGGACGTGTTACAGAGGTGGTCAGGTGCTATTCCTTTTTTGGGGCATTTACCGGACAGGTAAAAATCAGATTGAAATCTGACAGAGGTGACAGAGGTAGAAACATTGCAATGCTTGAAGCTACCTGCACCGACCCTTATTTCACAACTTGCTTTTTGGTGGTCTGATTTCCACGGAAAGTTAAACAATGGTTCCACGTGCAAACTTCACAGACGCATGACCTATAAACCCAGTCTCATAGATATAATTTTAATGGCTTTAGCTGTTAATGCTTGCACAAACAACGTTATGCATAGATCACGATCAAAACAATGACGATCGTACAAGTAGTTATCTACTTTATGCATTTGTTTCGTTTATTGGAGGCCTTTCGTAGAGAGATCGTAAATTTCACTTACAACTCATTGACATCCAGCACCCCATCACCGTTGTCATCCAGCATCTGAAAGATGCCCCGCACGTCGGCTATCGTGGCATCGTCCCAGCCGGGACAGGTCTGGTGTAGTCGAGCTAGGCTTGATGCGCCGTCGTGGAACTTACCCATCGCCTGAAAATGTGCAAAAAAGTTATGATATGTTGGGAATAGGTGCTAAGGTAAATAGCTCGCGAATCATTCCTGTAGGTGAATGTACAGCCGTTTGATTACATGTGGTAAGTACTATCACACCTTAAATTTTAAGGTGCGTTTGTGCCGACTTCCTCGGCGACGTAGTTGGCTAAAGCGCGTGTCGATACAGGTGGGAGTTATTTGGTCTGAGTCTGACTTAGGTGAGCGTTTCCTTGATCAAACCCAGGAGATGGTAGCATCTGGGGAGTAACCGCCCTGCCGCGGGCTTAGCGCTGTGCCGGCCAGTGCCGGCGGCAGAGGGTTCACGGGCATCGTCTGCCTTTAAAAAGACCCACCGACCAAGTGACACACCTCTAGGGCACAGTCTCACTATGGGTCCCAGAGAAACCCTTTGACCACCCGCTCAAGAAATCGAGATAGGCCCGTCGCATGCATAACTGCATACGTGCTACAGTGGGCGTCCTGACTGGAAGTAAATGGTTAAGACCCTCCAGTAACGGTACGGTAATGGCACCGGTAAGGAAAAAATGAAGCCTTTGCCTTCTATAGTGTTGAGTATTGCATATATATATACATGTATATGCACGTGGAGCAGCACCGGTACTGGACAGACTTAACCATTTACTTGCTGTCAGGGCGCCCACTGTAGCACGTATGCAATTATGCATGCAACGGACCTATTTCGATTTCTTGGGCCGATGGTCAAAGGGCTCCTCCGGGACCCATAGTGAGACTGCCTTCGGGGTGGGTCACTTGGTCGATGAGTGCATTTTAATATTACACAGCGTTGCGTATAGGTACGTTTATCGCATATTATATATATATATATATATATATATATATATATATATATATATATGTGTGTGTGTGTGTGTGTGTGTGTGTGTGTGTGTGTCGGGGACGGTGTGGCGCGGGCCGGGCGGGGGACGGTGTGTGTGTGTGTGTGTGTGTGTGTGTGTGTGTGTGTGTGTGTGTGTGTGTGTGTGTGTGTGTGTGTGTGTGTGTGTGTGTGTGTGTGTGTGTGTGTGTGTGTGTGTGTGTGTGTGTGTGTGTGTGTGTGTGTGTGTGTGCCCTGGCAGACAAACCAAAATTGTCCTGAGATAGGGAACCAATGTTTTTTTCTTCAAAATTACATCTGCGCGCTTGGAAAACCGGAGAAAACTTTACATCTAACAAGGTGTAAAGGTGTACGAAAATTTAGGACTCAGCACTGTTTCAACAACACACTTTGATGGGATTGCAGTTAAGATAACTCGCTTGGTCGCGTTGTAGGCTGGAACCAAAACTTTTCAGCCCTCTGTTGGCTAGCAAGATTGACCTCAAAATGTTTGTACGATTTCTTATTTGGCAGACCACTGAGCTATGACCTCGATGTCTGAGTGGAGAATATCCCGAACCTTGACGGTTTGAGGTGTGCACTTGGCACTGAACACGCCGAGCTTTAACTGATGGTTTTGAGGTTCTATAATGTTATGCGGCATAACGTATGGCTCACTATCAAACGGCATAATTTTCCGTGCTCTTTTAGATGCTCATTCGAGGTCCAAGTTACACCAGGTCAGATCAAGAAAGCCACCCGACGTAAATGTAGTCGGCATTATACCGAGCATCATGACAGTGGTAACATGAGGATGGCAATCACCAATTTCAATGCATTGTAGAGTTGTAATGTGTGTTCACTTAAGGCAGAAATTATGGCCTATCATGATCTTTATACCGGATGACCTAGCACTTGATATCAATCGATAAATCAATCTTCATATGTCACCAATATGCACTGCTAAATGTCTAGCCACATGAGTTCAGGAGCTTCCAAACCCAATATGGTTATGCATTCGCATGACCGTGGAAAAGGTCATGAGCATTTATTTGTTTCCTTATTTTACCCCTGCAACGTCTAAAACATTCAGAAGGCATTTCAAAGCCACTCAGACATACGCACGCGACAAACACTATCGCAAACCTTTAAAGGACAACTAAAAAAAAATCAACCTGAGGTTTGATCTAGTCTGGGGTTAGAAATGCTGTGAACTTTTTTTCTTCAGGGTACTTCTAATATGTTACTTTATCATTTTGCGTTGCATTCTTAACTTTGATGCTCACCCCATTTCCAGCATTTGTTCAGCTGCATTTGTTTTCACAAACTGAAAAATTGCAGGATTATCAGCTTTGATGCTGAAAATAACAGAAATAAATGAAACCGGAGGTGCTGAGCTAACGTCGACATCACATGATTTTTGGAATATATAATGAGGATACCCAGAGTATCTAACACCGCTTCTGGTCACGGGTGACTATGCCCCTAAGTCCACGTGGTATCAAGCCTCCGTGAGGCGCCTGTGAACATGGTACTGCTAGCAACGTTGAATATTTGTTTAATGTGGGGATGATCAATTTTATTCTCGGTTTGTCATTAACTCCTGACGCATCAAATTTTGGTTACTTTTGGCACAAGAGCTCATGATACAAAATACCAGAAAGGCCTATTTTGCTTGTATCAAGCAGAAGATTCCAGATGCTCACCTCAGGTAAATGACTTATGACCTTCTCTAAACATTGTGGATGCCAGATTCTGTGGGACAGTAGCATTACGCATGTCATAGAATTGGAAGTGATCGGTTTGTGTCACCGGACAATGATGAGGCATGGAAGAGACATTACGATGAAGCAATACATGCCAAAAGACTGTAGGCAAAGACAAATACACAATCGTTTTGTGAACCAGCGTCTGGCTGCTTTCCCTTCATTCTCGAAAGGCCGACGGGGATTTCCAGCTGCTCCCACACCGCAGTAGTTTTTCATAAACAAGCATGCATTGTACCCCGCCATGTATCTAACAGTGGCAACGTTTTCTGGTATCAATGGCCACTCACTGCCTATCCCTTGATTCACGCTGAAGAGCCAACAACCGTATATTCCCAGATGAATTGGCCGTTTCAATGTCCGCTCAGATTCTTTGACGAAAAAATAACTGTAGGCATGGCAAAACAAGCAGAATGCCAGAAATCAGCCAGGTGCAATGAAAATCAACGGTTTTACTTTTCATTGCAAGGAACAGTAATATTTGAATTGTTCAATGTTGTATAATATAAGTCGTCCAATAGCACGTTTACAGGTACGTTTTCGCCCGCCCCGTGGCTCAATCGGGTGGAGCGCGTGTCTCCCAGCCTATCCGATGGCCGGGTGGGGGTTCGTGTAGCTACACGTCCACGTTTATGTGTCCCTGACTGGGAAGGCTTGCGGCAGATGGCAGCGAGCACTCAATGTCAGCTGGGGTCAGGACGAAGGGCCGACGGTGCGGAACATTTCACACCGCAAATTTTATTCTTGATCGGATGCCAAGGGCAGAACTCACAAAACAAGGGCTGCTCGGTGTGAACTCTGATTCCAGAAATCCAGTTGAAGGATTCTGGCTGAATGTGGTAGTAACAAAATGACGAGAAAACTTGTCCCACACGTCGAAAGCTTAATTATGTTTGGCGATCTCATGCGATGTCCATTTTAATCAACAGGAAACATATGATTATCACGCTATCTACCTTGGTGCGCACTGATCTAGAAATGAATGACCTGTAAGCCCGTGCTGCGAACCAAGGATTCCTCAAATCATATTAAGCCGTGAAATAGTGACATAAAAAGCCAATGTTCTGGCTATCTTTCAAAAGGGGACGTCACACATTTGGGCTTAAAAAGCAAAACAGAGAAGGCGAGAGATCGATTGCAAGAACGAGTATTACCTGATGCATTTTTGCTCTGCTGTGAAGCATCTTGTTGTAGGCTTTAGGCGGGAGACGATCGAACCCTTTGATGACGGGTCCTTCAGGAGCTTGCTCAAGCTCTGCAATGAATATTCAGAGGCAATTAAAAGGGAGTGATATATCTTTGATAGCGCAAACAAAAGTATAGCTATTTCACCAATAAAACGAGCTCGCAGCATTCACAAACGTGTTAATATCCCAACGCTCAGGCTATCACTTCAGAGCTAAGAACAAGCTTCAGGCTGTCACAGTTAAGTAGCTTGTTATCATCACGTTATCAAGTATTAATACTAACATGACCTGAAGGATCACCGGTTGGCCACAAGAGATATAGGAGACATTAAATTGTCCATGCAATGGACTACCCAATAGATTTTGTTTCATGAACCTGGAGCACACCAGTGAGAAGGGACATTGCCTCTGTCGGCCATTACGCCAGTCGAAATAGCTCCCACTTAACAAGGGCGGGGCACAATGGTAATGAAAGCTGGCGGGGGGACTGGAACCTCCCAATTAATTCTAATCAATTTCAAAAGGTGATCCAAGGATACAAAAAAGTGGTAGCTTTAGTCACATGGAGCATCCGGAGGGACGGAGCAACGTAAATGGAACGCAGGAGCTCTCGTCAGATTGGCTGACTCGGAGCCTGCGTATTTAGTCCAAGAAGACCAAAGAAGAGTACTCCACGACTGGTGAGAGCCTGTTCGCATTTTGTTTGCCCGTTGGGGCAGGCTAACACGCCGGACAAACAAGCTCGGTGGTCCTTGCAGAATGTTCGGCAGCAAAAACAATATCAGAATGTGGTGGATGTCATTGCGTATGGCTTCTTCCGCTCAGCAAGAGAGGCGTGCGTGAGTATTCCAAATTGGGCCTTTCCTTTCCAACCTGACTTCGGAGTGGAATAAAAACCTGCGTGCGATATTTAACTTCCATCAACTTCAGTGGTTCGCAGCATTCGGCATGGTCTGAAGAAACTGAAGACTATCATCGATTGCACGTTTATCGCGATAAACAGACGACTCTGATGAACTATTGGAAGCAACGCTTGCTCATTTTCAAAAATTCCTTTTAACCACGTCGTTAATATCGAAAAAAGACGAGGGCTATTTTGTTCCGCGAATGAGTATGCAGTGTACGTGTGTGCTCTGCGGCCTGCATGTCTGCCGGAAGAACAAACATTAGGAACAATTTCATGGTGAGCATAATTTTGTGTGGGTTTTTACTTGGACTTATCTTAAAAAACAGCGTAATAGTAAATTATAACAGAAACCAAATGTCAACTTACCTGCAGAGGAAAGATCATACAATACTTCTTGGTTTTGCACATGAAAGCGAAACTTTCTGAATGGCACGAATTGTCTAAGTTTGGAACACCATGTGCCCATCAAGCATCATGATTTGCATGAGCTAGAAATGAAAAAGTTACGACTGCAATTCATCACATGTCAGCATTTTCATCTGAGTATAGGAAAGTATCCTAACAACATGGATTGAGACAAGACCGTATGTTGCAGCTTTGCTAGAAGTATTGTTTATACGGGCCTTGTTTTGTGCCAGAAACGACGCGTTTAAAATAATTAAGCACACTCACGTGATATTTGGATTAAAGTGCTCAAGCTCTGCAGGATCACGCACATTCCGGAAATTTGCAATGGGATGTAGGGAAAATGAGGGTTTGATAGGAAACCAATAGGAAAATAGGAATCTTATGTTCTCGCGAGGCCTCACCATGAGTATAATGCATGCGAGGTTTTACCCCCGTACTTCAGCAGGTGGTGGCAGATCCCGCCCTTCGCTAGCAAGCATATGATTTCAACGTCATGGCATAATTATTTTGGGACACATTTGCCTCATGGTGAGGTGTGTTTACCAGGAGACGAGCAGAACAAAGTCAGTGCTGAATTGCGATAGTTGTACCGCTGTCCTTGTTGACGCAGAACTCCAGCTCGCCATCCGATAGCATTTGAATATCATAAATCCTGTTGTGTCTGGCAGCACTTATACGCCAATAATGTTTCCCTGCAGGACAACGAGATGCTCAAAATGCAGAATATAAAATACACTTTGATATGTTTCAGCACATAGTCTCAAATGCCAATGAGCCCTCGTCCTTGTTTACTGTTGCCATGGGTTCAGAAATGCCACTGGTGGTAAGATTTATGCCGGTGAGTAGGCACGTCCTTAAAATAAATATAGTCCCATCGAAACTGTCCGCTCGAGCGGTGATGCGATCGGTGCTTTGGACAAGCATGTCCGCTGCCTTTGCGAAGATGTTTCATGTCACTGCTGGCGTGGTAAAGTGCCTTCCGCTTCGGAAAAAGTGAAACTTTAGAAGGCAACAGAAATGGTAGTTCATTTCAATTCAATTTCATATTTTGATCGATTCCAAAAGGGTCGATGCGCTTGCCGGCTTAGCATCCAACTGCGTTTGACGCATCAAATTCAATGGTAAACCTTTAACGTCATTTGGTCCTGCTGGATGACTGCCGTCAAATCCGTGCAGGTGGTCCGATCGTACATGAAAGCATTATTTGGCTGTTTGACCTGCCTGCTTCGCATATCTTTTTCATCTGCGGACAGCTCCTCGAGCACCAAAGGAACACCATCAAAGCAATCACGTCAAAGATCGGCTCAGCCGTTTCCTTCTGGTTTAGTCCTTAGCGTATGTTCTAGCGCAAGTTTATAGTCTCATTACACTCGTCGCTATAGCTCTTGTTGGTGCGCCTCGACCAAAGGAGATTGGAGATTCATCCTTTTCTCTGACTGATACTTCGATAATCAGAGTGCATTAACATTTTAGTTCAAACGCGTAGTATGCAGGTAGATGCATTGCATACCAGTGATGCCAATGACTGGAATTTATAATTGTTATTTGTCAGAAATGTAACTTTGAAAGCTATTGCCAACTACAGTTTGCGGTAGCCAGGGATGTCATACTTTTGGTCCAGAGATGCTAGTATACGTGCCTGTTTCGTCTCATTGCAAACAGCGTCAATTTTTTGTTTCTGTTCCACATGAAGTTTTACCTATTTGTTGGCTTCACCTTCTCGTTTTAACTACAGCGCTGGTAAATCATTTTTACCTGCCTTCAAGTCGTTCAGAGCTTCCGAGATTATTCTTGTAAGAAAGCTTAGTGAAACTGCGCCCCACAGATTGCCCAAGAAGTGATACATTTTGGGGAATATTAAGCCACTATAAAAAGCGGATCGTCTTCAAGAGCGGGGCAGGCTACCAGCATCCGAAAAGCAAAGGACCATTGCCACAGAACAGTGTGCCACAGACCTGGATGAAAGAAAGATCTATGAGCGAGAAATCCTGAACACAGCCCTTATATGCACGTGTGACAATAGGAAGACTTATTACAACAAATGCAGTATAAATAACTGGTGAACAGCTATGCGCTCGACAGTCAAAGTGCCCTAAGAAGCCCAAAAGGCCCCAACAGCATTTGTCTAACACGATTCACACCTACAGTACTAGCAGAGTATACAGGAACATAGGGTCTTGAGTCGCATGAAGCAGTCATAGGCGAACGCGGCGAATGCCTAGGGTCTTGGGCGAATGCCACAAAGGCCTTTAATCATTGTATTTTAAAGGCTGGCAGAAGCAAAGTCTCGTGCTTGGGCTTCCAGCGCACTGACAGTCTTACGCAGACATTCAGATATTCGTATTGTTGACACAGTGCCCCGCCTCGGACTGTTGTGATCCTGAGCCTGTTCCTCGGCGTCGGCTTGTTGTCGTCGGACAGTTGGGATTTCTAGGAAATGTAAAATCGATCTTTTAGAACATTTTTTACAATTGATATGGACGTAGAACATACGTAGGTGTGCCGGTCGTGCTTCGCATTCCACTTACTCCCAAGCTACATCATTACTTACTCCCGACCATGTTGGTTTTGATATCTGTTTACTTATAACCAAGGTCAATAAGTTGGCTCTACATGATATCATATGGATGATCCCTTATTATGATATCGCTGCTTCCCAAAAGTCAAAATCTATAGGGAGCGTTTCACTCAAAATCCTCTATAGGGGTTTAATCCATTTAGCTACAGAGGTAGGCTTCATTAACATCAAACTACTCGTTAGTAAAAATGTTGCCACCTTTGACTTGACTACAGAAGTCAACATTCATATTTTGTTCCTCATCAACGCATTACGCTATAGCCATAATCAAATGGCAAACGTTTATATTTAGTTTAACTTGCTATCCTATTCAGATACATCGCAACGGGGCGGCGTATCTGGAGCTGTTTTAGAAAACAAGATTAGAAAACATAGACAAACTTAGATTCCCAAACGTTCCAAAGGGAATTGCTTAACTTTGAAAAAAAATGAAAAGGCTCGTATTATTTGTGTCTTACTTCAATTTATGAAACAGGTTGTTTTGCTTGAGTATCTTCACTTTTGAAGACGTTCCCTATGGTATGCATCTATGAATGCACGAATCCGTGTGTATGCAAATGCCTGAATGCATGAATATAAGCATTAATCTGTGCATGCACGCACATACCTGGTCAGTGGTCGGCAAAGCTCGGCGATGGCGGCAGCTTGGTGAGGCTTCACAAGATCTCACCGGATCGTGGAGGGCGGTGGCAGGACGATCTCGGCCATCAGCCGGCACAGGCGGCTGCTAGCAGATGTCAGCCTGCCCATTCCAGCACCAGGCCACAAACACACTGTGGCCAGTGGTGGTGTGTCTGCCATCTTTTCGACTTAATCGCATGACTGCTCAAACGGCCCGAACGGTTGGATTAGCAGCCTTGTGATTAAGTCACATGGCCTGTTCGCTCGGACGGTGAGAGACCGGGGTCCTCGCCAAGCAGAGTTTGTTACTTGAGCCCTGACCTCATCATTCAAGTGGTGAAAGAGCTATGGGTTAGTTTGTTCCAGTCAGTAGTGAATAGTTTCGGCGACTTAAAGTCTCGCTTACTGTTATGACACATCAGCCGGTGCCAGAGATTCGCTTTGTTTTGAATGCATTGCGACATCTGAAGTCGGGTTCGGCCTCGCCGCGTCTGTCCCTGACAGTGATCTGAGCGATACACCACCGCAATACACCGCCGAGGCGGCCATACTAAGCAAACTCTGCTTTTTCAGACGTTGAAGTGGTGGTCGTTCTTGTCAGCGGTGTGCTTGAGCTTTTTTGCCCACTTTCCGTTTCAGTCAAGATAGTACCCAAGGGGGAAAAATTCGTCTCGGAGATTTATTGGCTTTACCAGATCTCATGAAGTGTGCTCATATCGGCACAATAACTAAACTGCATGATATCCTGCGGAAACTACGTGACGCAGTAATAAATAGCGCATCTCCTGATGGGAACACCATGAGCATCTACGCTATTCCAGACGTCCAGGCCTCTAACTGAGGTTCTAGACATGATAAAACTTCAACACCCGTGACTACAACGGTTACTGCGCATAGTAAAACAACATATGATAACAATGAGATAGAACATAAAATGGACATTTACTTCATACACACTGCATCTTGCACGTGAGTACCAATGCTATACGCTAGAGAACAGACAAATATTTTCCAAATCACACCATTGTTACGTAGTTTGCACTACAAACATATCAAGGCAAAAAACCATGCCCAAAGCCACTTTCTCCCCTTCCTCCGCCTCATCATTCATCGGTCCGCTATTTCATAACGACAGGCTAAAACGCTTCTCCCACATAAGTTTACAGCAGCTGCTTGCAAGTGCATCCTCTCGGCTCACCCTGCCTTGGCCTTGGTCTTCTGCGAAGACCTGTACTTTTTGCCGTTCTTCCTGTACAGCTCTTTCGGGTGCTTCAGGTCTTCGAAGGTTTGCTGACCGGCGAGCAGCTGGCCGAACACGGCGTCCAGGTCGATAGGCCACTCGGAGCCTTCGGCGCTCCTCTTCCTCCGACGCCTCCTCTTGCCGAATGCCAAGTAGATGGGAATCATGGCGGCACCCCCTGCTACTACCACGCCGGCCATGATTGGCACAGCCCGACTCAGCGTATCAAGGAACGTGATCGGCGCTGGGGTGGTGGTGGTGGGCGCCGGGGTGGTGGTTGTGGTGGTGGTGGGCGCCGGGGTGGTGGTGGTTGTGGTGGTGGTGGTGGTGGTGGTGGTGGTGGTGGCGGTGACGGGGTTGAGCGCCGGCCTCAGCTGAACCTCGTCCGAGTCCTTGTTCATGTTCTTGTCCTTAACCGCCGCGTCTTTTACCTTGGTTTTATTCTTTTCCGGCTTCGGGGCTTTTTGACCGTCCTTGTCGGTTTGCTGCTTTTTCATTTGGTCCTTGGTCGAACCAGCGCTTCCCCCAGGTGAGGTAATAATCATAATCTTGTCCTTGTCGGTGTTCTGCGCCGCGCCGAGAAGCGGCGCCCTAGTGGCCTCGAATACTGGCCGGTTGTTGACGAACACGGTCGGCCGCTGCTGGCCGTCCGGCGGCGGGGTGGTCAGCCGACTGAACAGCAGCGACGGCGGCGGCTGGCTGACGCCGAAAATGGACGCCAGCGAGGAGATGGGTGCACCGGCCGGCGCCGGCTCCGTCGCCGCCGGCGTCGGTGCCGTCGTCAGCGTCACGCCCAGCGCCGCCGCGTTCTCCTGCGAGAGGATGGTGGGGATGGGGCGCGGCCGGAGCGAGGGCCGCGGCCGCAGGGGGAACGTGACCGGCTCGGAGAGCTCCGCCGCCGCCGGCTGCGGCGCGCTGGTGGTCGGGCCGCGCACCATTGACGCCATGCCGTCCGTACTGGCGCCCTGCGAGGCCTCGGTCGCCTGCTGCGAAGCCGCGCTCAGCGTGATGAACGTGATCGGGCTGTTGGTCGTGTCGAGCCGGTCGGCTGGCGGCGCGGGCGACGCCTCGGCCTCCTCTTGCGCCTGCTCCTCCTCCGGGCCGTCGCCGCTGGCCTCGGTCACCATCGGCTCACCGGCCGTCTCGATCTGGTCGCGCAGCGTCTGGATCGAGTTGATGACGCCCTGCTGCAACGCCTCGTAGCCCTGCAGGCTCGGGTAGCGCTCGCTGACGGAGGCGGCCGTGTTGGCGCCGCTGAAGCCGCCGTTCAGCGTCGAGCTGATGATCTGACTCACCATGTCATGCTGCGGCGCCGGCAGCACCGGTCGCCGGCTCTGGCCGCTGTACGGCGCCAGGCTGGCGTCTGTCGCCTCCTGCTCCTGCCCCCGCGCGTCCATCACCATCAGCGGCCGCGACACCACGTCCGCCTTGCTCTGCTTGGGCGGCGCCGCGGCCGGGGCTGCAGCGCCGAGCGCCAGCCGGCCGCGCAGGTCGCTCGGCCGCCGCTCGCCGCGTAAGTAGCCCAGCCACGCCTGTGGGATCTGCGCCCGCTGCTCGGGCCCGCCGGCCGCGCCGCCGCCCGAGGCTGGGTTTATGATCTGCGTGCTGCGCTTCCTCCGACCTAGAAACAGAGGCAGCCAGAGCGGTGAGAAAGCCAAAGCGCCCGCCGCCACAGTCGGCATCAGGGTGGTGAGCACGCTGCTGGTGGGCCGATTAGGAACGGTGTTAGTCAAAGCATCATTAGAAGGGGGCGGCGGCTGAAACGGGCGCAGCGGCTGCGGCGGCGGCGGGTTAGCACCCAGAGCGTGTTTGTAATCATAGTTGTGCCCAAAGAGCTGCTGCATCGGGTTAACCGTCTCTGGCACGCTGTGGGTGTAATTAGCAGGGTTAAAGTCATGCGGAAGCAGCTTGAGGACGTTGCCGTCCTCGACGGCGGACACGTTGGGGAAGGGCACGTTGGCGAAGGCGTTGGAAGCGGCCGGGAAGACGTTGGGCAGCAGCGACAGGATGCTGCCGACCGTCATGTTCTGACTGTTGAACTGCGGCGAGCCCGGCGCCGGCGTCGTGGTGGTCGTCGTGTGTGGCGTAATGGTGACGGTGAAGGCGTACAGTGGGTCCCGGGGCGTGGTGGAAGCGGTGGCCGGTCGCGGGGTCGGCGGCAGCAGACCTTGACTCGGCAGCCGCGGCGGCCCGCCCGTGTCCGGCTTCTCGAACTCGTACGGCGGCCGCGCCGTGGGCGCGCCGTACTTCGTCGACGGCGGCGGCGGACCGTACTGGGCGGACGGCTTGGGCGGGGCGTACGCGGCGGCCGGACGAGGTGTTCCGTACTGGGTGGATGGGCTGGGCGGGCTGTGGTTAGCGGACGGCCGCGGCGGACCGTAGATGGTGGACGGGCGGGGTGGAGGCGAGGAGGGCTGCGGGGAGGGCGCGGCAGACGGCGGCCCGTACGCCATTGGTGGCCCCGTGGCGGGGCCGGCCGCACTAGATGCGTGTGCGTGTCCGCCGTGAGGGATGTAGGAGGTGGAGGGGACGCTGGGGGCCGCGTAGCTGTGGCTCTGGGCGCCAAGCGACCCGTCCGTAGCGCCCTCTTCTTCGGCCACGATGTTGATCACGTATATGTTGACCACGTTCGTCTTGGCCGTGGAGTTGATGTAGAAGTTGTTGTTCCTGCGGATGGTGGTGTTGAGAAGCTGGCTGAGGTAGGACTGGTCGACTTCGCGACGACTCAGCACCGCCTGGTCCTGGCTCGGGTCGATCTGCTGACCCAGCAGTCCCTTCATGATCATTCGCAGATACTCCTTGTCCACCATGGTGTTGTTCATGGTGGCCACCACCAGGTCCGAGTCGGGATGCTTGATAAGCTGCGCCGTCGCCTCCTCCACCTTATAGCGCTGGTCGCCAACCTGATGGTGCCCGGCCATCATGTCCAGCACGCGGACAATGCCGAGCTGGGCGCCAGGCGGCAGCACCGTCACCTTCGGCGCCGTGTTGTCCGTGCCGTTGGACGTCACCACCACGTTGAACGTGTCCACGTGCGGCTGGAAGGCCGGCTGGAGCTGCGCCGTTCCGCCGGCCAGCTGGCTCAGCAGGTCGGCTGACTGGAGGGGGCTCGGCCGGGCCGCTGGCGGCCGCGGCCGGCTCGGCAGGCGTTCGTAGGTGCCGGTGGGCCAGCGTCGCCGCGGCCGCGCCGTCGTCGAGCGCCGCAGGTAGTGGTTCTCCGGCAGCCGGTAGTTAAACCTGCGCTCTGTGTGCGGGTCGGGGGACTCTGAAAGCGCAACCGAGATACAGGACCACGCGGGAGCGGGTCGGCCGTGGGTTAGTCACAGGGCAAGCACCACAAGCTGCTACACTGACAAGACTGACAGAGCGCGTTAGGCAAGAGCCGCTTTTACAAAAGCTTCTTCTGTGGAACATTCTGGAATTTGCGGAGAGTTTCGGAAAATAAGCAGTTAAATTCAACTGCTATACACTTTTAACGGGTTATTCTGTACGTAACGCATGTCAATGCACTCACGTGAGAAACATTGCAGCAATAAATGCATCTTTGGACTAAAAAGATCATGGTTGCAAAATATTCCAAACATACCGCGTTAAAAGCTTTTGCAAAAGTGGTCAAAACGGCGAAAGCAGCAAATGAAATGGTTATTTGAATATGCATCTTTCGCTTGTGTACGATGGCTTTTACCTTTGATACGTAAAATCACACTCTTCATACCACTGCAAGGAACGAAAATGAAACCAAACAAATTTGTTGACAACGAGAACACCACGATACATTGATGTGCAAACCGTAGACATTGTGCGTTTGTAGGCAGTTGGTTATTTTCCCCATGCTTGCGTGTGTGTGTGTGTGTGTGTGTGTGTGTGTGTGTGTGTGTGTGTGTGTGTGTGTGTGTGTGTGTGTGTGTGTGTGTGTGTGTGTGTGTGTGCGTGTGCGTGCGTGTGTGTGCGTGTGTGTATGTGTGTGTGCGCGTGTGGTGTGTGTGTGTGTGTGTGTGTGTGTGTGTGTGTGTGTGTGTGTGTGTGTGTGTGTGTGTGTGTGTGTGTGTGTGTGTGTGTGTGTGTGTGTGTGTGTGTGTGTGTGTGTCTGTGTCGGGGACGGTGTGGCGCGGGCCGGGCGGAGGACTGTGTGTGTGTGTGTGTGTGTGTGTGTGTGTGTGTGTGTGTGTGTGTGTGTGTGTGTGTGTGTGTGTGTGTGTGTGTGTGTGTGTGTGTGTGTGTGTGTGTGTGTGTGTGTGTGTGTGTGTGTGTCTGTGTCGGGGACGGTGTGGCGCGGGCCGGGCGGGCGATGGCGCGTGACGGCGGCCGTCAGCCGATGCTCACCGTTGGTCGGCAGGCCAGCGGCGCAGACGACCGCTGCCGCAGCCACGCAGAGCGCCAGCCACCGCATACCGTGCCTGCTGCTGCGCGTCATCTGCAACACGCGAACCACGCACGTCAGTGATGCCTGCTGCTTGGCATCATCTTCCACATACGTCAGTGATGCCTTCTGCTCGGCGTCATCTCTCATATACGGACTTTAGTGATGCCTGCTGCTCGGCATCATCTGTCATATACGGACTTTAGTGATGCCTGCTGCTCGGCATCATCTGTCATATACGGACTTTAGTGATGCCTGCTGCTCGGCGTCATCTGCCATATACGGACTTTAGTGATGCCTGCTGCTCGGCATCATCTGCCACAAACGGGCCACACACGTCAGTGATGCCTGCTGCTCGGCATTATCTGCCATATACGGACTTAAGTGATGCCTGCTGCCCGGCATCATCTGCCACGAACGGACCGCACACGTCAGTGATGCCTGCTGCTCGGCATCATCTGCCACAAACGGACCACACACGTCAGTGATGCCTGCTGCTCGGCATTATCTGCCATATACGGACTTAAGTGATGCCTGCTGCCCGGCATCATCTGCCACAAACGAGCCACACACGTCAGTGATGCCTGCTGCTCGGCATCATCTGCCACAAACGGACCACACAGGTCAGTGATGCCTGCTGCTCGGCATTATCTGCCATATACAGACTTTAGTGATGCCTGCTGCCCGGCATCATCTGCCACAAACGGACCACACACGTCGGTGATATTTGTTGCTCCGCGTCATCCGCCACACGAGGGCCCACACCAAGGCGAAGATTCCAGAAAAGCGAGAAGACCGCATTGGAGACGGTCCAACTTGTGCAGAGAAGTGGGCGGGCTCAAGGTTAGGGTGCCAACTTTTGGACCGTTATTGTTACGTTGAAGAAAGTCTTGCCGTAGTCAAATGGTCTCAGCCATAGGACCAAAGACACAGACATGCTATATTGGACTGGAAGCTGCTAATTCAACGATTTGAAGATTGCGTTTGTTTTCTAGGTTCTCGGCGAGGCAGTGAATGATCGAGGCAATGTTGTTTAATACAACTGGGAGTGAACTTAACTAAGTTATGTTTTGACACGTTTTCCGTACGTCAGTTCGGGATTGCGAGATGCCTGCCAGACTCTTGATGAAATAACATAAGCAACAACCATGCACACAACTGGTTTACGTATCGTAGTTAGTCGAATGTCAGTCAAAATGGCTTGCTTTTACAGCTGTTCGTGGAGACCGTGTTATATACTGCAGCTACGCCAGCCCGGGTTTTCCCGCCGCTTCTCTCGTCCACCGCTGAACAGTTTTCAGTTCTCCGACCCTGACATTCATCATCCCGGAAGAGCCGCTCTTGGAAACATTGGGCGCCGCTAGAAAGTCGCATGAATCAGACGGGTGTCATTGTACGCGCTGTCTGGGTCAGCCCCAGCCTCGGCTGACACGGTGGTCCTGCGCAGCGGGGTCACGGTCGATGACCCAGTGCGGCGGTGGCGGCGGCGCCCCGTGGCCCGCTTCGCGGCGGGCGGCCGACCGTGCGCCTCGTGCGGGGCCCGCCAGCGGTGCGGCGCGCGAGATCGGTGTCGGGCTGCCAGACCTGGCGTTCTGTCGGTGACGTCTTAGCGCTCGGGCCGCGCCTGCTCGGACTTAGCTGGGGCGGGGCCTTCCTCGCCTCAGACGCGCGGCAGTCCGCGGTGCGGTGCAGCGACTCGGCTGTGTCAGGTATGGCAATCGGAGCTGGAGACCGAGTGTGTCAGTCGCACTTCAGTCCGCGTCTGCTTAGGGTCGCAGGCCCAGAGACATGCCGGTCAGGTCAGCTGACTGTCGGGCTTCACTCATGTACCAGTCGAGCCGGTAGGTTATTATGACCCAGACACACCCCAGTCGTATTTCTAGGGCCTTGACCCCAGTCCAGTGAACTTTAATGGCATGGTTGTGAAACAAACTGGCTTTCCTCCCGCTTGTTCTTAACTTGTGCATTAGGGGAAATAAAGGAGCTTCTGTTGCCGACTTGTCGATGGCGGGGAGTGGCGCAGTGACCGTGCTTTCACGGGCAGCTGGACCGATTGGCGGGCCTGATTATGGCTGATGTGGCCTCGTAATCGTAATCGGGATCGCTAAAGAAGAGTTAGGATCAGATCAACAAAGCTTATAGGATCGTAAAGACATAAACGTTTCCGTGTAATGGGAGAATAATTTCGATGCTCTTGCACATTGTGCTACGAAAGTACCTCACGCAATTGAAGTAGACTAATCTTATCCTATTCTATATTATGTCGATGAGCTTTCGTACCGTTGTTTATAAGTTGTACCTTTAGAGTTCAGATTCCTTTAGGATTTCGTCAACTTTCAGCAGATTTGCTTTGCGTCAACAGAACACAAGACATATATACGTTTGTTAAAAAGCTTCACAAACGCGTATAAATTCAATGGCGATTGTCCAAGTATGGTATGTTACCAAAAGAACATGCAAGCCAATAAGCATGCAGTTTACAACTATTAACCGTCAAAAACATAGACGTGCATGTTGCCCCCAGGTAGGTTCATATCCCAGAAAAAAATGTTCTTATCAGCTGAAATGTCTCCTTCAAACAGTCCATTCCGAGCCTTCTCTGCTTCTGCTCAGTGGCCGTGCTTCCTTTGAACAAAGCTTCAGTTCGCACACCAGGTGTTCCAGTCTGCTAATCAAGGACGCCGTGAAGGCTTTATATTTCCAGGAACTAGCTCACACTCATCCAGGCCGCTGGAAGTTGTGTCGCGATTAGCCAGCGACACGTGCCGGAATGTCATTGTAACAGCGGCCGACAGCCGGGCTCCAAATAACCGGAATGTGTGCCGCACTAAGTGCCTTTAAACGACGCCGAAATTACAGTCCATTAATCCGTCTGACCGCAATCTGCAGCGCCGATTCCTCGCGGCAAAATGCCCTGCGGCCCAGCTATCAAAGAGCACCCCGTTTTCCGGGGCGATGGCGTCTTGCTTGATCGGGCCCCAATGCCATTCCACCGCCCCGGCCGGCGCGTTTCGGGGTCAGCTGCGGGCGGGTGTGCGGGCGGCGCCGGTCGCGCTGCAGAGGCGCCGCCGCCAGCGATGTCGGTCGTGGGAGATGGGCGGAGAGAGCTCGGCCCGGCTCCGCATCCGCCGCCCGCTCCCACGGTCGGTTCTGGGGGCGGGCGCCGTGCAGCATCGGCTCAGTCTGGGGCGGTACCGCGCCATCTGCCGCCGGAGCTGAGGCGCGGTGCCGGGCCTGCTGAGTGAACGGGGTCGGCCCGGCTCAGGCGTGCTCCCAAGACAGTGCGCTGCGCAGAGGGCTGCGCAAAGGCAGGTTCGCTGCTCCCCGCCCGCTCGCCGGTGGTGTTGGCTCGACTGCTTTATGAAGCTGACCAAGAGCTCGCCGAGCTGGCTCATCCACTGCGCCACCGCTGCGTTACCACTGCCCACCGCAGCCGCCATCGACTTGATGCGAACAACCTGTTTCTGCAGACATTTCTTACTTTCAGTACGACGGACACGCCCCACGTGGGGTGCGTTACCAGGATGGGATGTCCAGCAGTGGCGGAGATGGTGCCGGCGGTGGCGGCGATGAACGGCAGTGGCGGAGACAGACCCGGCGCGGTCACCAGTGGTGGGAGGCGGCGCCGGCGCCAGCGCAGGCACTGGCAGTGGACGGCAGCGGCGGAGACAGCGCCGGCGCCGGCGGCGGGTGGCGGCTAGTACCGTAAGGCGGTATGTTGGCAGCGCGCGCGCCCGTCCGCCGACCGATTTGCATCTGGCCGCACCGTTACGCCTACACGGCCGCCAGCCGGGCGCGCGCGGCTGCCCCCCTTTCGGGGTCCCTCACCCCTCGGCGGGGCTGCAGTCAGACGACGGCGAGACCAGGTAGGCCAGCGGCGAGCCCGGTGGCAGCGGCGGCGGCGGCGGCGGCGGCGGCGGCGGCGGCGGCGGCGGCGGAGCTGCCGAGATTTACGGATACCGCAGCTGGCAGCCAGGTGGATGAATGGTGCCGGGATAGCGGCACACCCACGGATGCAGTCCCCAGCCGGCCATCTGGTTGGGCGTGACAGTTTCCGTCGGAGAGAGGGAGGCTGGGCCGCCCTGGCGCACGACAGACCACCGGCTGAATGTAGAGTGCCAGCTGTGCTTCGGCGTATTTGAATGCCGTGGCATCGAAAGCTCTTCCCCGATCGCCACGCCATCTTCCCCGACCGTGGAAACGGGTGGCGATTGATGCCTGAAGCGTGGACTCCCGATGATCAGCTGTAGTACCGTTCAATCATTCGCCCCAAGAAGTGCGAAGGCTGTTATTCATACGACAGCCAGATAACTTTTAGAGACTAGATCGTCATATTAACGGTAGCTTTTCTAGCAGATTTGGGGTCCTTATGCCTGCGAAGTTTCCCAATTATAATAAATTTGCCACCATTATGATGGAGGAACAATAGCTTTGCTCCTTGAAAGTCATTGCTCGCCTTTTTCCTGCGTGCTTAAATCTGTTATCAACGCAGTGCGCTGAAATTATCATGAGAATCCGTTCGGAACGGCAGTTCGTAGACTGTGGTCGCAGCCAGTCCTCGATGCGCACGACTGTTGTCAATGACGATCCGCACAGTTCACACCTCGGCCCGCTGGTGACAAGCATGATTTAATGAGAGCGTCCTGTAGCTATATTCTGTTGTGGGGTGTGGTGACATGTCCGTGCTGTTTTATCGTGTTGGAATATCAACTTGCAATAGCGATATGAATGTGGATAAATCGAGCAAGTACGCATAATGAGGTGGAGTAGCCATTTCCACACATAGAGTTATGGCGGAGTGACCATCTCCATACATAGGGCGGTGGTGGAGTGACCATCTCCATACATAGGGCGATGGTGGAGTGATCATCTCCATATATGGAGCGATGTGTTCTCTATTCTGACCAACATTCCAATACATCAATTGCACAAAAAGTTTCATTTCAAGACATTTAGACTTCTATGAGTTTCGTCAAATTTAGTCAAAATGCTTTAAACGCGGGTATTATTCATTGGAAGTTGTTAAGACCTTTCATAGGCTTCATGCTAAGTCTGAAGATTTGGATTAATGCAAAAATATGCTGCGTGCGTTTCCTTCTGCTTCTGCGTGTCGTACATTTGATAGAAACTGTTCCTAATTTCGAATTAAATGGATGTGGTCAGCGTAGCGGGCGAAATTTATTGAATAGCAAGAACCCAAGGATTACTTTTACGAAATGATGCAAACGTTTCCTCTTCCCATATCAGGTGTCACAGATGTGAATGGCAATGAACGGAGGATTTCAAACGTCTCTTCTAGTTCTTGATCACCGTCTTAGGTGGTTCCATCCTTAAAGGTCATCGCCGCTAGCAGCTCTCCACACAATGCATTGCATCGCAGACTGAAGGCAGAGCGTGACACCCGTCTTCACGCAGCCTTTCATGGAGTGCCAGAGACAACATGGGAGCGTCCACTGACCATAGTGTCTGCTGGGAGATCGAGCTTGGGTTTGGACGAGGGGCATAGGATCCGAGGGGCTCAGGCGGCTGAGCAACGGCGCATCGGTATCACAGATGATTCAAGAAACTTCCTAACTCGTGAGTAATCAAGCATCCAGTTAATTTTTTTCTCGACTGATAAGCTGTGGAGCACATCTAAATTTTTTGAAACGCAGACCTAAAATATGCAGACCATACCTTGTTTTGAAATGTGCAACGTGTGTCAGGCATGCTAAAAGCACTTGTTTTAATCAATTTCGGGGACATTTACTGAGATGACAATAGATTCCTTCGAACGCGACTTCATAAAACAATCACATGTCCCCATGGCGTGCCAGGGAATCGTATCGCCTGTTTTTTTCGGTCATTGCCACGAAGGCTCTCGTGACGCTCACTGCTCTGTACCGTGATGACCCGCTTATGCTCGTCCGATCAGCCCAGTTAAGGTGCCGTGACGTCCAGGATCTCATCGCGCGTCACAGGGCTGGCAGCCATGACTGTGGAGCACGCCCGGCCGCGCCGCGGGCCCGGGCCGCAGCAGACCGGCGCCGGCTGACCGGCACTGACTGTGGAGCACGCCCGGCCGCGCCGCGAGCCCGTGCCGCAGCAGACCGGCGCCGGCTGACCGGCACTGACTGTGGAGCACGCCCGGCCGCGCCGCCGGCCCGGGCCGCAGCACACCGGCGCCGGCTGACCGGCAGTGACGTCACAACATCACCGGGTCACCAAAACAGTTACCGAGCTGCGGGCGCCAGATGGGGCTCGGACCGAACGACCCGGCGAGGCGTGAGCTGGGCATGTGAGAGGACGGCTTCGGGCTCGTGCGACTACTGGAGCGACACATGAGAATGCTGTTAGGGAGTTACGTAATGCGCGCCGTGAGCCCTCCCGCGAAAAGAGACCGTGCATGGAGAACGTATTCCTTAAAGCGCAGACATGCCTTGCCATAGCAAGAGTGCTATGGCTGGAGGTGAATGCAAATATCTCTTATTTTGACGAAAGCTTTTGATTTGACAACCTATGAGAGCTACGCGGTCATAAAACAACTATCTGAGTGTGAAATCATGACCAGGTCTCTTAGCAAAGTCCTGTTGACAACCGTTAAGCAGCTCCTGCCCTACGCGCCATCGGACCATTCCGCCAATCCCCGCACACATTCAGGACGATTTCATACTCTGTTGTTTCCAACAAAGCTTTTCTGGCCAGCATGATCGGACAAACTGGTATTAAGCGCACTCTTACGATAATTTTGCGCAATTTGTCCATGATGGTGGTGTAAAATTATGCATTGCGAAAGCGTTATGGCTTATCCGAAGCAAAAATACATGGTGCAAAACGGGGGTGCTAGGGGCTGAACGCAACGAGACAGATTATGCGCTATGTTTGTTATGATCAATATTTCTTGTTACGATCTATCGGTAAATCATTTTTTCAACTTTATTCGGTGTGTCAATCATTACAGCTTAACGAAATAATTGATATAGCGCAATGTTATTACGGATAGTATCATTGCTCCATCGTCCTCGTCCGCTGTGTTAGCACCTTTGTACACGCTGCAGTGTACATACGAACACACCTGATAAAGACCACATTCAGAGCAATGGGCACATCCGTACCACATAAACGGTTAGCAGCCGCTGGAGCCGCAATGAAGCAATGAGGCAAATGCGATACCAAGAGTCTGGTGCATTAATTAGTTTCTTATTGTTACACTCTCGGACTCTCTGATTTGTACACTCGCAGGTGACGTTTTTACGAGGACCGTTCAAGTTTGGCAACACATAACCATCGAAAGCAGCCTCGGGCGTGTTTAGTGCCGGACAGTCGTTAAACCCGTTCCGAACCGGTATGCACCGACTTCAGGCAGCTTGGCTGGTCGGAGGTAACGGCAGTGACCACTGACCGGTGGTAGTTGGAGACGGTCGAGTCCGGTCGGCAGTCGACAACGACGCTGCGTTGTCGGTGACACCGGTTCTGGATCTTCACTGTCGGCCGGTCGGTGGCCCGGCGTCCGGCCGGCGCGGCGCTGGCGCCATCTAGGCGACCTACATCGGGTGCAGGTCACCCAATCCAACGGCGACCGTAAACAAGGAACAGGTGGCGGCGCCTGGCGACGCTTCCCTCCGTCGGTCGGGCGCCGAGCAGGGCAAGGCGCAGGCAAGGGTGACAAACAACGCCTGATCCGGTGGCGTTTTTCGTCCGCGGCGCGTTTGACCAGCGGGTCGCAGAAATTTTCGGGGCTTGGGTGCTGCGCTTATGGTTATAAAGTCGAAGCAGCTGAATTAGGTGTTGGTTCCACCGCTGGGAAATACAAATAAATCAGGCGACGACATAACTGTTGATGGACTCTGGAACTGTTCCTAAGGTTGCCGTTTTCATTGGGAGCCATGTTATCGCCGCTCCAAGAGCAGGTGCTGTGGTCCGTTTGGTCTGCGCCGCTAACCTTAAGCGTATGTTGAGAAACTCAGCTTGTCGTGGTAAAGTGCAGTGACTTTCATACAGTTGGTTGCAACTAGAAACCAGTATTCGTAATCAGAGCATCTGAATATTCCACAAAACCTTTGGATTCTGTGGATTTTTGAGCACCGAAATCAGTGGGCCCCATGTTCAAAACAAGAATTAGAGAAAAATAATGAAAAGCTGAGATCGAAAGAGTTATAGCAGGCGAGATACGTCATAAGATGGTGAGGAAGTTGATTGGCCACAATGATCTAAGCGGGTACTATGTTGTGGTGCGAGGTCAGCCAGTAAGTTACGCACGTGGGAATAACATGAAGACTTTGCCGCGTTCAACCTCAACAACGGTCTTTCTCATGGACCCGATATTCCGATGCCATTAATGATAGGGTATACCCCGTCTATTCCACATTCTCCTGAACATAACTACATTTTGTGACAGAAAAATTGGCAAATTCAAATAGCTTACTGAGTAATGCTATTTTGAGTTCCAAATGCCTGGTCCCAAGCGCATGCTCAGTTTCATCAGCAGCACACCAGAAGCATTTCATCAGCTGAACATAATTTCCCTTGATTGCTACCGGTCTTACTTCAGTGGAAGGCGTTTTTGAAACTACATGACTGTGGTCAGTGGGCCATTAAAACTTTAAAGTACTTTTTGCAACACGTATGACATGGCCGAACACTCAGCATATAGGCATATATGGCAAGTAATAGTATGGAAAACACTCGCAACCCCTCCCCCCCCCCGCCCTCCCCCGTACGACTGCCGTCAAGTCTAGTAATTACACGTTCTATTTCGTATATTTCGTCGTATAATTGCATGTACAGCCTCATAACTTGTAAGCTATGACAGCTCGCAAGAAAATAACAGACGATATTTGTGCCGACTGTGAAAACCTAAGGACTTTTTCATTTATATCTGCCTGAGAAAAAGCCTATGCCGATAACTTGAGTGAGTAACGATGCTTACCAGCGATCAGCATTGTCTGCCGCTGCGCGATTCTGAGATTCTCTTACAAGTTTATGAGGGGCTGACACAAGTGGAAGAGAGGTAAGTTGTATCATGTTCAAGAAGTATCAGGGCGATTTACTCTAAATCCGTGCAACAGGTGCCGGTTTTGAGAGCCACTTGGCTGACGCACAGCGGCGTTCTCTATTTTTTAGTGTTCTTCAGGCTGCATGCGTGCATGCATCTAAGGATGAGCGCGACAATTTTTATATTCCTGAAAGCTCTAGTAGTCGAATGAAATGTGGATTTAAAATATTACAGTACAGCCAGAGTTTTTTGGATGTGCTACTGAGCGGTGGGAGGTACATGTACTGCATACACTATGAAAAACTTGGCGTCTATATGCCTAGGATTTAGGAGTGTTCCGGACTTTCTTCCGAAGTGTCGGGCGGTGCATGTTGTATCAGCCGTGTATATAGGGCATGTTGTAACTGTGGTACAATGAACCCGAAAGGATCAATTAGATGATTTGCCGTCAATGATTGAATGATATGATTGACTTGACTTACTGTCATCCAGACAATAAGGCGGCCTTGACGGTATCTAGGTAGGTCTGTGACTCCCACCCGAACAACCGAAATCGAGGTGACCACAATTTCTAAACAAACACTGGAATGATCTAAACATTGGAGAGAAGTCTAAGACACTGGGAGGATAAAACTCAAATAGGCATCGGAATTAAGCAACACTTACAAGAAAGGGTTAAAAATTAGTAAACGAAATTGTAAAAGGGAGAAACATCTGCCTTGACGTATCTACGACCAATGGTCAGCTGGCAGACACGAGCGTTTTTGTTTGTTTTGTTTACACATCAATCCATCCAGTTTGCTTCTGAATCGACCTGCTCCAGGCAGTAAAACATAATACAACTTCCCCACCAGGTGAAATGATTTACCCCAAGGTGGGGCAGGTTATACCATTTCAAAGAAGCTCATTCGGAGGTCATAATTCTCCAAAATAGTACCACTTCATACGTACCTGAAAGCTACAGATGTCTGTTAATATAGATATATCAGTCTGGTCGTCAGTAGTTATGACATGAGGGAGCTTAGAGTACAAACTGATTCAAATCTCTCTATTCCTACTCTTCTCTACCTTGAATACATGAGGCATGCTACAAGTGTAAATGAACCCTATTTTGTTCACAACAGCGTTAGCGATGAAGCTCTAATGTCCTTAAATGCCGTTTCCTTAAAAATGACGCTTAAAATGACCACTTTTGCTAGGCATTTGATCGAAAAGCATTGCAGGAAGTATCACGTGTTGGAAGAGCAGCGGTCCTCCTTTTCACACACCGTGTGAAAAAGCAATAGCCAGGCAAGACCAGTGCTTTCCATATGTGCACACTAGTTGAAGCATGGTAGCGCAGAAACCTCACCAAATAAGACTAAAGTTGTGCAGGCCAGAAAATAACTTGAAATGGCACGTGATCCATATATATATATATATATATATATATATATATATATATATATATATATATATATATATATATATATATATGCAGCATCGAAGGCTGCAAACGTCATCCCATACACTACATTGGTGTGACCATAACGACACTCTCACGACGCCTGACAATGCACTTACGTGACGGGGCACCTCTCGACCACATGCGACACGAACACGACATGACATTGACACGGCAACAACTGACAGACAGCACTGAAATTTCACGAACATGCAATGACAGAAGACGCCTTCAAATTTGGGAAAGCATATTCATTAACGAACTCTCTCCTGCCCTAAACAGACAGACAAACTAAACTAAACAATATATATATATATATACATATATATATATATATATATATATATATATATATATATATATATTATTTCTATGTCACACAGGCGTGCATAATGTAAATGGCTTACATTACGCGGCAATGCCTACATAATTTGTCGTTGAGCCTTAGTCACCAGGTGTTGAACATGCCGACAATTACGCTAAGTGTTGTGGTGCAGCTGCACTGCTCTGTTTAAACACAAATTATTGGAGTTTATCGCGGACAGTGCTAGACAATGCCTATTCATTCCAATTCAAGCTACTTACTCTTGCAGCATCAAGCACTCGAATACGATGATTTCTTCCCGGTGAAATCAAGTGGGAGACACATGTGTGTACGTATATTTGTCAACACAAACGGCGAACGAGGCTTACTGCAACACAAACTGCGGTATCCCCTCCCCCCAACCATTCTTCAGGAGAGCCTTGGATGTTGTGTCGCATGTGAGTTGAATGAACGTACCTATTTTCATCCGCTTCGGTAGCGGTAGCAAACGCCATGGAAGCAGGCAACCTCCGCGTCCTGCCTGGTCGTCCTGAGTGAAAACGCTCTCAGTGGCCCCTACGCTTGTATTGCTGTCATCCCGGGCACGGTTGTCCAGGTCGCAGATTATTCGGTAACGGTGAATTTAGGAAACTGTAGCGTCATTCTGCACAACGCGTTTCAAACACAGTTCATATCTGCTATTGGCAGCGGGCACTGTTTCCTGCCTTTGAAACACCACGTGACCGATCCTCCAGCACCAGTCACACTCGGCGATTCGTGCGCACCGAGCCCCATGCCTCCAGCTCAAACGCCGCGCGTCACCAGTGGCTACACTCCGGTGGCCAAAGCTCCAAGTTCCGCCGACGCTGAGCACCATCCCCCCCCCCCCTGATGATCCCCCCCCCACCCGACGACCGAGACGTGACTCGGAACGGGCGCCTCCAGACGGTGTCTCAGTGTCCGGTGGCGGTCCCTGCGGATGCTCAGTATGTCATCTTGTCGAGGATCCAGTCCATGTAGTCGGCGACTCTCGTGTAGATACCGGGCATGTTGCCGCCGCCACAGCGAAGCGTGCCGTACGAGACGACGCCCACCAAGTAGTAGGGCGGCCCGTAGGACCCGTGCATCATCAGTGGGCCGCCCGAGTCGCCCTTGCACGAGTCCTTGCCTTTCTCGCCCCCGGCGCACATCTGACCTTGGCCGACCTTGGCGCGCAGCCGGCGGAACTGGCGCGCACACTGCTGCGTATCCACGATGGGCACACGCAGCATCTGCAGCGTTGGACTTATGTCGCCGTCTGGAGGCGGACAAAGTGTCATCAGGGTGACCACATCGTCATCAGGTACCATACCATCAGTATCGTCAGTACCATCAGGGCGACCGCGGGGAGGTCAACGGGGCTGCACACATCGGTCATGCTGCATCCCACTCTACATCTCCATTTAAAACATGGGAAACGACGGTACATGGTCCGGGTGACTGGCTTGTGACACAAAACCGACTGAAAACCTGAAGAACGCATCCTTGCCGGGGCCGATATCACAGGAGGAACAACGCAAGTCATCAACTACGAAGCACTGGAAGAATACATTAACATGTTAAAGTGAGTTCCAAATTTATCTGTGGTCTTGAACTGAGGTAGCCATATTGAAGACCCTTTGATGCAGCTCACAGCCATGCCCTTTTTAAGACATAAAGCTCTCTGGTTCTTTAGCTTAAATTTCGCAAAGATGAGGGAGAGCAATATTGGAGAGTAATTGAAGACCATCTCGGCATTCATGGCGTTATAATAACGTCATTCAAATTGTGTCATGTAAAAAATATGCGGTGATCTGGACCAATAAAAACATGATGGTCAAGTCATGCATATCTGGCATTCGAGAGCACGATTTGCAAACATAACGACCGTCAAATGGTTATCAATAAATGTCGTGTAATTTACGATGACGTAATCAAACAAAGACATATCTAGGCGCAGATTTACTTCACAGAGAAATTTTGTTCTCCGGAGCATTCTTTTCTACTTAAAACGATAACAACAGTTGTGCGTGAGCTTGTGTCACCATGTCTGATGCTCACATCGATATATTTAAATGTTGAACATTGTTTTTAAGCGAGAATGCGACCTTTGCAATGCTTCTCAACTCCATATTAGTGCAATCGACGTCACATGGACTGTCCATAAATTGTGTTAAGAATATGATGTGTTAACACGCGTCCGGGTGGCTGGCTAGATACCCTTCGCTCGGGTGGGGGTCAGTTTGACCCCCTAAGACCTCGGAACTAAGAGAGCTAGAGACACTAAATTCATAGGGTGTATTTCTCTGTACGTGAACTTGCTTAGGTCAAAGTTTGAAGCTCGTTGATCATGACCTTTGGGTCAAATAAGGTGAAGCAAGGTCGAATCCCTCGTTGGTCTCCAAATTGGCCCCAGAACCTAGATAACTGTTTCTAAGCAAAACGTCACATGCTCAGGAAAGCCAGTGACCTTTTTTGACTTTCTGAAGGTCATGGTGACCAAAGTGAAGCAAGACTGTTGTGAGTTTTGCACTTGAATAAGCGACAAAGATTACGCTAGGCAGTATGTTTCTAAACGCAAAATGTCGAACTGGACCATTTTAGGTCAATGTCCTATTCTGACCTCTATGAAGTCCGTGGAAGATGTATCATGCGGTACCTGCTATCAATAGATTCTCAAAATGAGCACCAGAACCTATCCAACACAGCAGCATTAAATAAAAAAGGATCCCTACAGTATTAAAACAGGTTGGTTTTGGCCTTGGTCCGACCTTTATACCTGACCTTTGGTCAACACGAATTGCTCACTGAGTATTTATGTTGCCTAAGAAAGCATCTCAGAGATGTATGGCGTTGTCTAACACTCCGTTGTTGCATCAGATTAAACGATTCCCTAGAGATTGACTTCGCTGAAACCATGCCCTGACTTTGACCTGCCATAGGTCAGTGACCTTATAAGGTACGTCTAATTTTGTGATGTCAAACGATTTGATATTCAATTGTCTATATTTATGCAAAATGTGGCGCGGCTACGCCGCGCCGTTCGGAAACCATTTTGGAAAAAACTTCGGGGGGTCAGTTTGACCCCATCCCCACCCGGGTGAGTGTTAAGATAACGTTCCGAAAAACAACGTCCGTTTGGCCCCTGATTGGGCTAGAGATGCAAAACAAATAACGGACGTGTTCCTTATCATGGAAGGAGGAAAGAGCACATGTCCGGTAAAGCTGCAATTTCTGTTTAAAGATATTATCATCATTAGCAAGGAGAGTAGTTCAACTTCTGGGAGAAACCCGTGTATTAGTATCTAAGGGTAGGTTCTTCCCTGCTCAGCTTCCCCAAAAAAGCTACCTTGCGAAACGAAGTCCGTCATGGGTACGCCGACTCGAATGGTGGCTCCCTTGAGACAGCGGTTGACGCCAAGTGGCGTCAAACGACGCCAGGTGGCGGTGATAACAAGCCTCATGCGGTTAGACAATTTGAGAGTTTTAGAGAACGCCACTAGTCTGAGAAACAGCATTCACAGCACTTACAGGCCTTGGTCAGCCCAAATCCAGCAACATACGGCCTGGGACCTGGCGGGGGATCTTGGATCCGCCAGTCTCCGAACGGCAAGCATATGGGCCGTATCCACGCTGAAACGATCGCAGTGTCAGGCAAAGAGGCTCCATACCGTCTCCACACCCGCACCTGCTCCGCTCCTCCAGCACAAACGCAGCCACTTGAGGTGCATGGCTATGCAGAAATATTCAAACTATGTCCTGCAGTCTATGAAAGATTTATTTAACTCGATTGCGGTCTGAGCTTCAAGGTACACCTCGTGTATACACAATGCAGTATGCCTTTCTGGCAGGACTGTGACCTCTTTTCCCGTATGCTGTGGCTTCCTTTCCCGCAAGCTGTAACTTCTCTAACCCCGTCCCTCCGCTGGCTTCGACTCACTGGTAAAGTTGACGGGCTGGGAGAGCTTGATCAGCGCGATATCATTCTTGTTGCGGTAAGGCTTGTTGAAGTCCTCGTGCGGAAGAATCCACTCTGGCGCCACGTCCACCGGCGGGTTGTTGCAGACTCTCCCTTCGCCTGGCGGTTGGCCGGGTATGGCGGCGTCCTCCTCCTGTAGGACATAGCCGTCGTCGTTGTCAGGTAGCGAACAACCACGGGGGTTGGAAGCATGCGACCGGTATACTACCGACATGAGACGGTCGAATGCGAGAAACAGGCAGTAACAAACAAACAAACAGGCAGTAGCAAACAAACAGGCAGGCTCTTTTCGGTAGATGATTTACATGAAGGCTAGAGGGATGATTATTGACGCATTGTTGACACAGAATCCCGATGGTCAAAAAATCCTCGATTGCGGTTCTCCTGCGAAAGCTATAAAGGGAACAATACAACATATATACAGCAATGACTTGCCTGGAACAAAAAACGAAAACTCAGCTGGTAGGAAAACAAATGCTTTAAATCATCCACTGGCGGGATTATATAATGGAAAAATTCATAATATGAATCGCTCAAAATGGATCCCATCCTTGATTGGCAATACTAACCAGATCAATGTGCATCAGAATGTGCAATTTCGTGGCAAGGGCATAAAAGTGAGTAGAAGGAAACTGAAATGAGTCGAGGAGGCTGAACAGTGAAAAAATCAAGCAATTTACCGCTAAATTACGCCAACACGCGGGTTGTCCGCGGATTTGGCCTTCTGTTACCTTTTTAGGGGATGGATGGGCTTGAGTCCAATTGTGAGAAGGGGCTGGGACCCCCTAATTGAAAGAGAAACTACGCCCCTGTTTCATGGTTCTGGTGCGTTGGGAAAGGATGAGGATTTAAATGTACGCGGACCGAACTCCGCGTTATGCCCTCCTATCATCATACAACAACATCCCTATGCAACGCGTATCCAGAAAGAGAGTGAGCGCTGTGACCTTCTGCCTATACGCCTTCCCCCCCCCCTCCCCCGCCCATAGCGTGACCACGCTGCATCAATCACCCCCGCTGGAAATGTCACAATCCCACGACCGGGCCTCCGACGGCGACCACGTCGACCTTGGGCGGGTCAGATGCCCTGGGCTGGCAGTGTCGATCGTGGCGGGCCATCTTGATCAGCCGGGCGGCCGGGCCGTGCGTGGCCACGGCCAGCCCGGTCGCCCCCAGACGCCGGGAGAAAGTCGTCCGGGCAGCATGGGAGCAGAAGTATTACCCCCGCTAGTTGTGGTGCTGCTGGTGAGCCTGGCGCTGGGACAGGCCCGGTGCCCGCCTGACCCATCTCACGCGGCGGCGTGTCACGGAAGGCGGGTCGCGAAGGCGGCCGGCGGCGGCGACCCGCATCAGCAGCTCATCAGGTGAGGGGCTGCCAGGTGCGGACAGTGATTGCGTTGCCGTAATCTCGTGCTCTGTCTTGGTCCAGATGCTTTTTAATGCATTGGTACTCGCCCCACCCCATCCCACCCTTTTGCATCCAAAGCGTTGCATCTGCCTACCTTTTCATAGACAAATGCATGCCTTGGAACGTGAGCGAAATATTATGCAATCTCTATCGCAAAGTTAGGAATCACTTTTGGCATTATTGTGCAAGTGCATTATGCGTAGGTATGTGCTTCATGCCATACCTTTGGAGATAAGAAGCGACAGCCAGTTATTCCGAAAAGCGTGCGGATCGATTGTTTGTCTCATGCAAGCTTGTTTTACAGCGCTGGAGCGGAAGTGTGGAGACCGCCACAGCGCTTGTCATTACTCCGCCTGCTGGGCTTCCGGATTCTGGTGCCGTCTCCCTTTAGCGCCATCTATCCTCAGAACGATGGATCAGGGCTTACGCCTACCCTCCGCCAGAGGATCCTCCGTTCGATCCGCGCGAGGCGGCTTCGCAGACTCAGGAGTCGGCACTGAGAAGCGGGTGGCCGACGGTAGGATATCCATGGTCGAGAACACGTACGAGTTGGGTTCGAATAAATAACGAACTACTAGGCTGTATGGCGAGCCATCTGGTCATCAACGACTGATCTAGACCGGCATCTATCGTAGCATGTGTGCGATTGTGAATACAAAAGATGTTGCTTTTAAGATGCTACTGCATTTTCATATGCAGGTTGTATACTCTTTCCTAGCCTTTTAGTTGCAGGACGACATGCATGTGTTTCATGGCTGGCATACTGCATGAAGATCGACGTAGGTTCTGGTCAGCCATAAGGATAGTTTGATCAACTAAAAACGATGAAGTGCGGTAATAATTATTCATCGATCGGAAGTCGACTAATGGACAAGAGCGATGCTGGAAGCGAGCACAGTTGCTTTTATCATCAGGCGTTAATTTCTCTAGTACCGGTTCGATGCAGAAAATGCTGGAGGAAGGATGGTTTTAAATATTGCAAACCGCCCCAGCTCAAACCTGCTAGAAGCGTCGTAGCACGTCAAGTTTACACATGTTCGCCCAACAGACCTGTGATCACAGCCCGTCGACCTAGCATCATAGAAAGCTGACAGGTCAGGTAAGATGGGAAAGGCTTGAAGACACAGCTGCCGTGCATTTCATCCCGCTTCGCCGAACGGTTCGTCAGACTTCGGGGCAGGGAAGCTTGTCCCAGATCAGGGGCCTGGAGCCAAGTGATCTGTGTCTTGTCATGCGCCGCCACAAGGTTAATCACAATTTTCCGAAGCATTTGGGGACTGAAGGCTCGAAGGCTCATATTACACCCGTCATCGCGCTCATGTGCATGCTCTCCGAAAGACCAAGCTCAAGTTGTTTGTATTTTAAGGAGAGACAGGAAATGGTGAAGACCGCCCCCCCCCCCCGCCGTCCCCTCTCCCCTCCCGCCTCTGTCTGTCCTTCGAGATTGGGTCTCTATTTGAGGTGAAATTGTTCAGTGTTTTTTTTTAATCGCATCATACTCATAATAAAGCTTTAATCTAATCACTTATACTCTAAGCCCACAGACACCGCGTTAAAGTTCGAAACTGCATGGAGTGTGAGCGTTCCTGTTAGCTTATCCCATAGTCTTCACCCTCTCATGCTGGCGGAGAGCGTGTCAGTTTTTTAGTACATCGCTTAAAAAGGTAACCAGAAATCATATTGCGTAAAACTAAGAACGGCAGATAATCAACTTACTTGGCAGTCAGTCTCTGTATCCAGATTGTGTTCTCCAAGGCGGATCTTCACTCTGTGGACACGACATGAACGCCGCATTAACGACACGCACGGGGCTCGTCGGCGTTTCACTAGCGGGACAACGGGTAGTTCACATTACACTCATAATAAAAATTAGTGAGGAAAGGATAGTATGTACAAAATGTGTCTTTCAAAGCATCGTGTGTAAGCATTCTAGGCAATATTCGTTATTGAAACCCGCATGCCAGGTCACGCTCTTAAAGTGAAATGATTTGAGTACAAATCAATGTTTAAGATCTATGGTTACGATTTCGACAGTTTCCATTGCGATCAACCTTAATTTCATTATAGATGAATATAGATAACCGATAGACAAGTTACAAGCTGATTAAAGTTAAAGCACAGTTAAAGTAAAAGGGTCCCTATTGGAAAGTTGGCCAGAGAATTTTCGCATGGAAAATTTCGTGCACACAAAGGTTCGTAATCGAAAATATTCGAAGCGGTTACATCTCTCAAGAAAGAACAAGTTCGTGATGGATACGATTCGCATTAAGGAATGTTTAGAACGGAAACTGTTCGTGTTTAAAAGTCACGCAAGCAAGCTTTTTTAGATATGCAGGTTTATGATAATAAGTCATCATTCCAAAAAGACCTTTCCAAAGCCTCGCGTCTTCGGAGTTCGTGGTGGAGAGTTGGCGGTGAATAGCGTTCACAAGGCAAAATATTCTATTCTGATAATGCACCTATCGCACCGCGCTAAGAACGAGGTTCACAGTTCACATGGCAGAGGTTGGTCAGCAAATGGTGTGTTTAACCGGAGATGCATGATGGCAGCATCAAGAGCCGTCTTTTTAAGCATCTTTTTGCGGTTGCGGTTGCGGTTATTTCGGCGTCGTGCAACTGCTTGTGAGACGTTTCTCATGGGAGCCACGTATTTGGAAACTCCAATCCTGCCGCGCAGCGTAGCCTGTGGGGTTGATCCCATAGCATGTCCATGGCGGCCTCAGAGAGCTTTGGTGAGACATGTTGAAGAAACGCTACTTTTTTCGTAAGCCCTATGTTAACGTGAAATCCTTCGCATTAAGTCCAAGATCGGATCTATGCTAACTCGTATTGTCTTGTGATGCATTGTGTGACCTATAAATGGCATAGGATATACGATAGATAGATAGACCCAGGCAACGGGACGTGAGCCAACCCATTGTCATCATTGTATCTCAAGGCCTGGTCAATTAACTCTGTATCGCTTGTCTTCATTAGTTAACTTATGTAACTTATGGTAACTTAGTAACTTATGAATTATTGGTAACTTATCTCCACTGCACTCAAAATGTTTAAGTTTCAAAATGTCATTGAGAAGGGTCGGACCGAAAGAGAGATCAAAATCCAGGCTTCTTGGAGCTGAATGGAGCTAATCCAGATATTGTTCTCCATATGAAGAGCTGATTATATGATCAACTTCTCATGGCTAGATTGACTTCATTGAAACATTTGGCAAATAATTGAGTTTTAAACGTTTTTCTCACAAACGTTGACTTTGAAGAATCTATCAAAGAGGTTTAAGCTTTGAGCCATGTTTGCTGTAAGGTTTCCACGGGGGAGGTTTTTCGAGAACGTGTCTTTATCCTCGAATCTCAACACGCGCACGGGTGGCCGGTTGCATGCCCTTCGTTCGGGTGGGTGGTCAATTTAGCCCCCTGATATCTCAAAGAACTAAGATAGCTAGAGACACAAAATTCGCAGGATGTTTCGGCCTTTATGTCATCTCGCTTGTCTCAAAATATGAGGCCTCTAGGTCATGACCTTAGGGTCAAATTAGGTCAAACAAGATCAACTCCAAATTGATGTCTCAAGAGCCACCAGATCACCTCATGTAACTACAGGCGTAGGAACGTTTCAAAAAGTGGGGGGCCAAGCTCAAGGTGTACTTCAGGAACTTTTTTTGGAAAGCGAGCCCGATGACCGGCGGGGGAGGGGGTCAGGGATGGAGGTTGTTATCGCTCTTTACTCAAGTGTCATGGCTGCTTGTTTATCACTGGTGCATAATCCTGCCTATTTAACTCATATGTTATTTGGCAAATAAGGCTATCCAGGTTCCCTAGATCATTCTTCCATTTCAGCATTTTCTTTCCTGGGGAGGAGAAATTCCACGAGCGGGTAGGCATTTTGGGTCATTAAGGGAGCATCTGCCTCCACAGTGTAGATGCCAAAATGCGGTCTGGATACAGGCTGGTGGGAATTTTGAAAGTGAATCGGTGGCTCACAGTGCGATATATTTTTTCATGCGCCTTCATTTCGTTGGCGGCTTTTCAAGAGACAAGACTTGTCGCAGCATTTTAGGCGGGAACAAATTCGGGAGCTCGAAACTGCTAGAATCAATGTGACAAAAGCCATAAAACTGGAGATTCTCTATTAAGAATCAAGCCACATAACAACGCCCATCTGTCATATGCTCCTCATCTAGGCTCTGCTCCTGTCCGCCGTCGGTGGCCACTGCCCTGGCCCGGATGTCTCCCGCATGGCTGACTGCGAACTGATCGTGTGGCTGCTTTGTTGCATACTTTTGGACAAGCGTGATTTGAACTACACGATGTATGAAATACGTGTTGTACGCCTGCAACAGTGTCTTTTTCCGAACTATCTTCCCTCACACTACGCCATCGCAGAAAAGTAGCCTCCGGGAAGCTGTCTGCTTTAGGAAGGAGTTGGCCCAGCGGACAATTCATTGCCTATCATGCGACTTATACGACTTGATTTGCTTTTGGGCGTAGGTAGGGGCGTAGCCAGAGCCTTGCCAAAGGGGAACACAAGGTTGACAAAAGCACATCTCATGATGATCCTCAAAATCCCTGCGTATAGCTTACTTATTAGCAAGTGACACAGTTTTCTTTGCTTTATTACTATTTTTACCTTGTAACCAGAACAGAAGCCAGGAGCTACCGTGAGCTCATTTCTGTTTGTACTTTGAGGTCAATCAGCGGCAGAAATCAGGCGTTGAGCGACTGCATGGAATAAATCACCGGGGCTCTTAATTTACAATGGTTAGTTGGCTCTTTCTAAACCGATAGAATTTAGAACCTTTGTCAAAATTTGTTTTCTGCGTTCTAAAGACATTGAGGACATCGCGAAGGGAGATTGTAGATCAATATGTTTGATCCAAATTTGAAGATGAAAAGTTGATTGCAGATCGAGTGGTCAACAATGTGTATTAACATGGCCAAGCCATGTTTGCCTGAAAATGTTCACCATTCAGTCAGAATCGATTAGTGATACAATTTATGTAACGTGTTTTTAACATGCGTGCTCGCAAATCTTCGCAACAAAAACCTCGACACCAGGCTTTGCGGTCTCCTTAGTCCGCGAAACGTTAGCCCAGTAGTCTTTTATTTTAGTCATTTAGCCGTGGCCCACCGGTGGACGAAATGATGCCATTCTGAAATGATTATTTATAAACACTTTAATCAACTGGGTATACAAGCTATGTGGCGTAATTTTGAGCATGCGCACTCGGAAAGCTTAGAAACACGAGCCTCTTCCCCAGGCGTTGCAGTCTCCGTAGGCCGCGCAACGTCGGCCTAGCAGCTAATATTAAGTTGTGGCCATCGGATGGACGAAAATAACTGCGTTTCTAAAAAAGTATCCTTGGACGCTTCATGACATCAGATCTTACATTTAGAAGGCAGTCAGAGCGCATATTTCACGTGTGCAATTTTTAGACTGATGAAAAAGACGGATTGGCCCTTAAAGCACCGCGAAGTGGGGCTGGAATCTGGTGGTTGAACTGGAAAAGCTAAAGCAAAATCTCTATTGGTCGTGTTTTCACAGCTATTTATTTATCCAGATGACAGATTAAAACAGCGCCCGCCGTCTGGTGGCACTTGCAGTGGCTGAAGCTGTTCGGTTTTACGGAAGCTGTAGCCCATGCCATCCTTGTCCTTGCTCTCTAGGTTTTGGGCGGACATGTTCAAATCTTCTAATGTAATTTGTTTCAATAATCCATTCTGAAAAAATAAACGTTCTCAGGCAAGCATGGCATGGCCTTGCTGATTTTTAAACTTAATTTCGACCCAACCTATTCAACAATAGTGAGACCCCTACTCTACTCACCAATAATAAGACCCCTTACTTCCTTTCGGGCAAGGGGCCCCTTGAGTAGAACACCAGGGGTACATTACCGCTCCCGGTCAAGGGCCGAAGGCCATTCTGTCCCATCGCGAAGTGTCTTCTGGCCATCATTCTGGTGGCACGGGACGGGATCTCACGGTCGATCCGGAGGCCATTAGCAGGGTATATCATGTCGTATCGTTCCCATCCCTGACGTGGGAAGCTTTCTGACCCCCGCAGTTAGCCCCGGATCAGCACAGGAACACTCAATGAGGCAACAACACCCCTGATCAGCGCAGATAGTCCGATAGTTGTCACATAGATTCCAATTCCGTGTTTTTCTGTGTTCTTCAGAGACATTGAGTTCTCCCTGACTGTAGATTGTAGGTGAAATGGGGTTCCTTGTGTTAATATGGATAACCCATGTCCGTCTTAAAATGCTCAAGATGCTATCAGAGCTGATTACTGATAAGAAAACTGTGTGATATGGTGTTGAACATGCATGCTCGCAAGTCATAGCAATAACAGCCTCGACGCCCGGCGTTGCAGTCTCCAGGCCGTGCGGCGTGGGCTTTGTGGCTGTAGCACTAAGCAATGGCCAATGAGCAAACCAAAAAGATGACGCATCTTAAGAGAGATGGCTGGTGAACTATGTAAGTCGGCATGCATGTTTAATGCAGTGCAAAACTAAACCAAATGCAACCTTAATCTGAAAAGTGGGGGACCAGTTAACATTGCTGCCCCCCCCACCTTGAAAAATGGGGGCATGGCCCCCCTGCCCCCCCCCCCCCTGTTCCGCATGCGCCCATGCATGCAACCGCCAAGTAACCACAAGGCTGCTGCTATTTTTCCATTAAAAAAAGCGTCAACGATGACGCTATGTGTTATGTCCTTAGAAGCAGCACGTTGACCTGGGTTGTTTTTGGTCAGTGACCTACTGTGACCTTTAAAATACCATAAAACATGTACGTTGCGGTCCCTTTCATTGATCAATTCGAAACAAATGCCAGAACCTATCCCATAAGCCAAGCCCTCGAGTGAAAAAGCAGGTAAGTTTTGATCCCGATTTGACATTTATATCTGACCCTAGGTCAATGGTATTCGTTGTAACTCTAAATGCAATTGTTTTATTGCTTAAGAAACCGTCTCAGATATGAATGGATTCGCCTAACACTCCTTTGTCGCATGACATAGAACGATTCCCTTGAAATGCTTTCCGCCGAAAGCCACGGCCTGACGTTGACCTGCTATGGGTCGGCGAGCTTACAATGACTTATAAATCATATTTTAGATGCTTTACAACTGTGCAAAGTCTGGCGTGGCTACGCCGCACCGTTTGGAAATCATTCTGGGAAAACTTGCAGGTGAAATGAACCCGCTCCTACCCGAGCACATGTAAAAAGTGCAGAAACCTTCCACCGCGAACACTTCCCATCAGAAAGCTTTGAGACGATCACCGATACTTTGCAGGTAACATTCTGTTGACTCAATCCACCTGTTACCCACGGGGCTGTGTCAATGTCCACCGGCTGGTTATTTTAATTAAGTTGTAATCACCTGTTGCTTACCTGTTTGTTTTTTGCCAGTACTTTGGTTCTAAAATAAGAAAGAATTTCAGTAGATTTTACTAGCACACTTACTTCCTGGTGCTCATGATTACAAAGGTGGTGTAGATGGAGCTGAATGTGAGTAAAACTAGCATCATTGGTGTATCTATCCGGGCTTTTGTTAAGAGATTACCTAAGCTTGTATCCACGTCTGTAATTCTCCAAAATCTGTAACCAACGCAACCCGTCAACCATTGTATATGAATACCCGTGGGCTTATCTAACCCGTGAAGTTCCCTGCTCTGCGGATGGGAGCATGTGTGTGTGACGTTTCGCTTTGCACCCTTTCTTTCGCGAGCATTTGGTTTTACGAGCAGTTTGCCTGCGAGCCTTTTGCATGCACGCTGGTTTTTAACGGGCTTTTCCAATGCAGATATTGTTGGCATGAGCCACCTATGCAATGGACCATATCCGTAACGAGCATTTCCATCACGGACATCTGCGTACGAGAATCCGCATACACAGTTTCCGGTATGAAGCTTGCGCCTATGGACTTTTTTCCTGGACAAGGTTTTTTTCTTTTTTGATACATGGATGGGAAAAGCGAGATCAGCAAGATCAGGTTCGATTCAACGAACCGCAATGCCACGACGATTTAGGCCTGGCTTGCGCTCGCCTGAGCGAATACGGGAGAAAGGTCTGTCCATCTGTGCGATGATTATGCTGTAAAAGTACAGCAAGTAGCCATTGTACAAGGTGCACGGCGTCCACCATAATTCGCATGAGAATCGCTTAAACAACTTAGGGAACATCTTGTACAGCAACAGCATTCACTATCACCGGTGAAAAGGACTAACTGCCGCAGCAGCACGCTTGCGTCACCTGAATCGGCGGGAGCATGCGGCGCACGAGCACGTACATTTTGCTCGACGCTGACGGCGACGGGATGCAGTGGGCCGCCGTCACAACGTAGCGGTCACTGATGAGTGCAGCACCGCAGTCGTACCGCACGCGTGGCTCGGCTTCTTCGGTGCTCTCCGCCGGCGTGTCGTAGCCGTAGTCGTCATAGTTGTAAACGTACTCTGGCTCCTCATCTATTTGTGGAGGCTTCGCGTAAGTCACGTGTCATTGCGAACGGCAATCCGGACAGGGACCCACGGCTCTGGGGACATCTGTATGCCGTGCTAACAGTGTGCATGACCAGCAGCGGTATGCCAGTCGCAGCCAAACGCGTTTCTACTAGCCGGGACATTGGAGACCCAACTAGACTCTCAGGCGGCTGGCGTGTATCGTCAAATGTCTCGCTTTCGAAGGCCGCCACCCCTCTTTTACAGACGCTCCTTAATTGACAGCCGACGTGGCCTTTGATGCCGTCAGCAGGTCTCCACTCGTGTTGCGCACCTTTGAAGCCGAGCAGGGCCAGCCAAGGGAACTCCCCGAGTGTGGCCTCCTCGCCACCCACGATCCGAATGTCGACACCCTGGTGGCCGCACTGGGGCGGCGCAGGCAGCAGCAGACGCTTCGGGTTCCCCTCGGGCGTGTTGGGATCAAACTGTGAGAGGTCCAGCGGTGCCGGCGTGGTGGTGGTGGTTGTGGTTGTGGTTGTGGTGGTGGTGGTTGAGGGCGTGCGTGAAGGTGGAGGCGTAGCACAGCACACGAACGGCTTTTTGCTCTGTGGGAAGACAAGAGGTTGTGGATAAATACGAGCAACATGGACGAGAATAGACGTGTGAAAGTGCGCGGTTTGGCGTTACTTCTTACACGTCGGGCTGTAAAAAGGAGTGATACAGAAAAACGCACTGAAACGGTATGTCATAGGTTCACAATTGTGTGGTCAAATCCATGACAGTTCTAACCTCAGCAATCGAGGCCTATGTGTCGCCTAGGAAAGCCGCATTTTGCGTAGTACAATGCATAACACGTCTTGGTTACATCACGGAGTGCCCATGCTATGGAACGCGGAAATATTTCAAAATTATCATTTTCAGGCACAAGTGATTCAACGATTTTCTTATGATTAGAAAACATGCTCACGATTGGTACAATCTATATGCATTCAAATAGGTCCATTCACACATGGATTGTAACGATGTCAGCGCCATCAGCCCCCCCCCCCCCCTCCCACCAGGGCCTCCGAAATGTCTGACTTTACGCAACTTTTCACGCATGGTGTAGATATTTGAAGTTCCTGATCTTAACAGCTCATGATATATGACATCTTTCCCGAGAACGAGTCATCGACACTTGGTTAAGAATCACAGCCAAAGGTAATTTGTCGCAGAAAATGCACCCAAAAAAATTATGGACATGAAATCTCATCTGCGTTGCCACTTTGCGCATTATTGTCGTTTTGGCGGTTTTTGGTCGGGTTATTAAAAATTAAACCACTTCAAAGTTTGACCTCTGTGGACAAGTTTTACCGTTTGAAGGTCATACGAAAATCTCAACGCCACATGTTCTTAGGCGTGACAAGGTCTTTCGATATCTTTGTATTGATATGGCTTGTTTGGTTCTTGAAAAAGCGGACTAAGGAATGAAGCAGCATACTTCACATATTTGACCTGACATGACATGTCACATGTGTCGATGTCTACCAATGCCTCCGATATAGTCTCCAAGACGTATTCAATGTCATATTTCACGCTGTGGCATCACCCTTAGTTCTTGAGATTGCAGGAGAAATATATGAAGTCCTAATCTGTCACCCTTGATGTGGTTTAACCTGTCAAAGGCGGCATTCACCATTGTTCAGGAACATTCCGCTGTTGCAGTTTGACGAGAGCTTTTCAACGCTGTTTCCGCGTGATTCTGGCTCACTTAGTTCTCGAGATCATGGAAAAGGGCCTCTAAGCCCCTAGTCGTAAGGTGAAGCTGAAAAACAGCTCCCGTGGGGAGCGGGGTAATCCCGTCAAGGCGTGCACCTGCTGATTAAAAAAGGTAGCAATTGCCCCCCCCCCCCCCCACACACACACATTTAGAAGCCTTTCCATATCCTGCGCGTCAGCCATCCGAGCTCAGGCCGTGTCGGCGCAACGGTACCGGTGAGCGGCAGAGGCTCTTCCTGATCCGGGCCACGTCCTCGGAAGGTGGCTTCGAACGCAGCAGCCGGAAGATGGCGACGCAGGAGCGCAGTTCGACGCAGAAGCCGTCCCGGCCCCAGCCGTCCCGGCAAGCCTGGCCGCCCACGAGGTCGGCCGCTGCCGGTCGGGGTCAAGGTCGTGAGGTTGGGTTGGTCAAGGCCGGTAGAGGCTGCAAGGCTGAGACTGGCTGTCGATCAGAGTCGGGGTGACGAAAGGGAAGGCTGCTTACCATAGGCATTCCCGTAGCAGTTTAGGAAAGTCGTTTCAAAGAACATGCATTATCATCGCACCTATCCTATACGGATGCGTCTTGAAACATCCACAGTTCGTAGCGTCTGATGGTCAAAACGTCAAGAATCGCAGCACTCAACGTTCACCATGCCCCAAAAGCGTCCAATGTTCCACGATAGAGCGAATCACAACGTCCAAGCTCGCAGCATTCTAAATCAAGAATCCAAAGTTTATAACATCTAGCGTTTATAACATCCAGCCTTCGTACATCCAAAGTTCACAGCGTCCAAACATTGGAGAGCAGTGTCATCTTTTGTTCGATTGTGAGCTGTTGGTTTGAATACTACCCGATAGAAGTATACCGTCGCCAATTTTACGCTGATGTAACGACAAGAGACGTCATTCAATATGGTGTTGCCCAATTAATACCAGTATGCATGTGCATGAACATGCATATTGGACATGGGGAACATAGTGGACACGAATAGTGGACATAATGGGCATACACGCTTTTTGTTAACACATTCGAACTCTGCCGTGTCTGCATGCGTTCGTAGCTGGCACATTGACAAGTTCAGAACTTATCATCCCCGGTCCGTGTCCTCAGAAATTCCTGACTGTTCGGCTGTGGCAGTGCCGGTCGTGTAAATATCTTGTCGGATTGGCTTCTGTTTTATTATGGATTGTGGGTAAAATCCATGCAGTGTTTGGCTTTCTTACTTGGTTCATTGCATTGGTGATGTTGCATGAATTATTTTATATCTGGAGTTCACTATCTACAGGACCTCATTTGTGAAAAAATTCAAACGCAGTTTCATTATCATATTATTATTATTTTGTGGCTTATCTCGGGGGTCGTCACTTATCATTGCTCATTTTGTGCATTTATTTCACTGATGAAATGCCATTGAAAATGCAGCGCACAGAGGACCAGATGACGGACAAATGTCATAGTGATATAATGCTGAAATAAACCTTCCGTGAAATGAAAATGCAGCGCACATAGGACCAGATGACGGACACGTGTTATAGTGATATAATGCTGAAATAATCCCTCCGTGAAATGAAAATGCAGCGCGCAGAGGACCAGACGGCGGATACGTGTTATAGTGATGTAATGCTGAAATGGACCTTCCGTCGCGCGCCGAATGACGTTACAAGACGGACATTCGCTCTGTTACTGCCGTGCTCTCGCAAGTGTTGTTTGGAGTTAATGGATGTCGTGTTCTAGATGCGGGCGCCCTGACCGGCCCGGGTGAGCCTGGCGACGATCATCTCGTGGCCCTTCAGTTATATGCCTTACGATTACCCGTTACATGTCTTAAGAGCTTTGCCAGCTTGCGTCGCTTCAAAGACCTGGGAGTTGACGTCACAGCGTTGCCACCGGTCACTCGCAGTCCTCCTGACCATATTACATCAGCGCGCAGAGAAACAAACGTGCAAGCGTTTGCTTGGTCTGCCTGCCGTCGGTCAAAAACAGCAATAAGAGAGAGAGAGAGAGAGAGAGAGAGAGAGAGAGAGAGAGAGAGAGAGAGAGAGAGGAGAGAGAGAGAGAGAGAGAGAGAGAGAGAGAGGAGAGAGAGAGAGAGAGAGAGAGAGAGAGAGAGAGAGAGAGAGAGATATATATATATATATGTATATATATATGCAGATATATGTATATATATATATATAAAATATATATATATATATATGTATATATATATATATATATATATATATATATATATAAAATGTGAAACCCATAAAACGGGCAGCCCCTGAGACCACTTATATCTCAAATGCCAACACCTACCTATCAGTTGGTAAAAGCTTTAAATGACATTATTGAACACTTCTCACCGGCAAAGTATAGCTTGAAATCAGCAGGAGAGCTCATCGACATTATCAAATCTGGCAATCCCATTGGTTTACTTGCTTCATTAAAAGTTGACACTCTGTTCACAAACGCGCCTGTTGATGAAACGATCCAAATAATAATAGACTGCGCCTACAGTCATCCAACCTTGCCACCACTGAAACTGTCACGACCCATTCTCGAAAAAATGCTCCGATGCTGCACAACAGAGGCACCTTTCCGCTGTCCGAACAGAAAACTCTACCGTCAAGTAGATGGTGTCGCGATGGCGTCACCGCTCGAGCGCCTGTTTGTAAATATGTACATGCATGTGTTGGCTGGAGAACCGCATCCTCAAAAATCTTAGCCTTAAACCACACATGTACTGCAGATATGTCGATGACATATTTGTTGATGTCAGAGACGAGGCCCACCTCCACTTACTGCAGGTCACCATGCAGCGGCAATCATCATTATGATTTACAACCGACCTGAGTGTCGACATCCATTTACCTTTTCTTGATATCGATGTGGATGCAAACAACGGATCTTTCGTCATTAAAGTGCACCGTAAACCCACTGATGCTGGCAAATGAACGCGGCTAGCAAATGCCCAAAGCGTTACCACACGGCCGTCACTCGTTCGTTTGTGCGACGTGCCCTAAAATACTGCTCCAGCTGGTCCAGTACGCGCCACGAACTTGAACGGTGTAAGCAATAACTCGTTAATGATGGCTATTCAAACAGAGCACTGACAACGATATTGACCCATCTTGAATCGACGAAACCAGAAACCACTCGACAAGAAACCGGTCTATCAACTTTTTCATTGAAATCAAATGTCCACGTCATATATGGTGGATGAAAAAGTATTGCAGAACATCATCTGTTACAAGAATAGAACAACTAGTAGCCTAATAACGAAAAACAACCTGACAACGGACCAAAATCACTAAAGCGCACCAATTTAGTGTATGAGCTTGAATGCCCGTACGGAGGCTGTCGGCTCCGCAACTCGACCCATACTGGACTAACCACGACATCCCTATCACAACGCATGGCTAGGCACCTGCGGGAGCGAGCGCCAGACCAACACATGCGCAAAACCGGCAGCCAAAAACTCCTACGCTCTGACCTGACTGATAATATACCCATTTTAAGACCATGACCAAACAATATACCCATTTTAAGGCCATGACCAAACAAGCGTCGTCTGCAAGTTTTTAAGGCCATCCCCGTCACAGAAAACAATGTCTGACTTAAACAAACAGCTTCTGCCATGCATCCCTTCGGACCTGTCCAGTCACCCGATGACAGCGGGCTGATTCGATGTTTTTGCCTTTCCGTAGTGTTAAACTGGACAAAAATCAGGAGAATGGGAATGTGGATGGGTTGATATTTCCATTTTCCTGTTTTTTCGTCTTCGAGGAATAAGGTTCTTACTACTGTCTTATCTATGTGAATAATGTTCCTCGCAAATGCGCTGAACAACTGACGTAAAGGTGTTAAAGTGCCTGGAAAAGTGATGTGCATGTGTGCATGTGGTTTGTAATTTGATTAGACACTCAGATGTGTTATCTGTGACTCACCTGATTATGGCCCGTAAAGCAAGCCTCATATTTCCCTTATTCGAATGTTTTCCGTCCGACCCTCTAACATCACTTTGAGAATAGGAAACGAATGTCCTTGAAACGGAAGCTAGTTTGAACTAATGTATATGACTGCAGGCGAGTTTATTCATGACTCACCGAAAACAACGAGGAACTAATTGCATCAATCGAAAAAACGCAAAGGAAGCCGATTAGATGTCATTTGTTTTCGCGCAGGACAAAACTTACATTAATTAAAGCATACTGCCCGAGTAAACAAAATGCATATGTATGCATATATGTATATATATATATATATATATATATATATATATATTCTTCTACATCTGTATATTCTAGCTTTTTGAGACCGTATTTCATCATCGGAGGAATACAGCCGGCACAAGTGATGAATTTTGAGTTTTGAGGACGACAGTTGTTCATCCCAATTTTCAAAGCATCTTTAAGTACAAAGGAGACAAATATTGCTATGGTTTCTTCGATGGGCATAAAATGCATCGGTAGCAGAAACTTTACAAGGGCATATAGCCGCGATCACATAAACGGTAGTAACCGCCCATCACCTAAAAACTCAAGAGTTGTGCAAAAAAATTGTCTATTTGTCTAGGACTGGGAATGATTTGTTTATGCATACGATTTCACACACTTGAAGGAGTCTTTTGTCAATGCATGTCTGAAAGTGTTGCCCGTCAGTTCAGTAGGCATGCCTACACAATGATATGGAGCAATTGGTGTAAATGCCTATTTGAAACCAATTGCCTGTCACGTTCATGTCGCATGTACTCCAGAGGCGCCCCGTCGCATAAATGCATTGTCAGATGTCGTGAGAGCGTCGTTGCGGTTACACCAATGTAGTGTATGAAATTAAGTTTGTAGCCATCGAGATTACATCTGAATTGATATATTGCATTGGTGCACTTAAGCATGTTGGCTTTTCAGGGCTGCTTCTCGGAGGAAAGTTGGATATTTTTCTATTGCGATAATTAACAGCAATATTTATTTTGAGGATGATTTTTTGCTTTTTCATGCCAAAGGAGGAGTTTTGTGCAGCCTTTTCGTATTGTTTGTGTGCCGTTGCTCTTTTATTTTGTTAATACAGTCGGCAAAAATGTCTGTTTGTCTTGTCTTAATTTATGGGTGAAGTGTCATGTGGCATTGTATTTCGTTCCCAATGTCAGAATTTCAAAAACAAGCGTTGTTCACCAAGGTATGTCTGATTCGTACTTTTGCATGTGATCTTTCCCAACCAGAACAATGCCTAAATGTATGTCTAAGGAACCACCTTATGACCGAAACTTTGTAGCGTCGAGGACATTAGCTGGCAGCTTTAACACATCGCCCGTTGTTCCTCAGTTCCGCAGCTTTAACACATCGCCTATCGTTCCACAGCCGTTCTAAATTGTCGTCTCTATAGTCACGTACAACATCTGTATAGCATCTTCTACTCTTAACACTCTTGAGAGTTTTAAGCCAGATCGCTCTAAAAATGTGTTTATTAGACCTCTTAGCCGCTCGGTGTTCTTAACCTCCACAAAGATATCGTCTACCCAACGAAAATCAGTGTCGGGTCTCAAGTCGTCATTTGATAGCATGTCAGCTTCCACATATCCCATCAAGAAATTGGCATATAAAGGCGAAAAAGGGAAACCCATCCCAACACCTTCAAGTTGATAATGTGTTTACCCATCATTCCCGCGAAACAAAAATTTCAGCGCACAGGTTTGATCAAGAATATGTTTAAGGAGATGGTGAACAGAAATATATTTGATTTTTCAATGAGGGACGATTGGCATAGCTGTCCAAATATGGAGCAATTGGTGTCAATGACTTTTTGAAACCAATGAACCCACCTTTGGGTCATAGAGAGAACGCGTCCTAAGCGTGACGTTGAATCGAAAATCTGCTGACGCCGGTGGGACAAAGGTGCCCCCATACTATTGGAGCCATTGCTGGAACGGAATGGGGTACCGCAAACCGCCAGGCACTTAAGGTGATTCGCGCTGGCCATGTTCCGCTGTAGCGATCATGGGGCAGTGAGTTGAACGCTGGGGTACCTGTGCCATCTGCTGGATAAAGACGAAAATTTGGTATTGTTCTGTCGTCTAGCGACAGGAATCAGAGCTAGTTTTTGAGCAAGTCTTGTTCATTATTCTGGACCCTTTTTGAATGATTTGATCGCTGGATGTCATGCAACTGGACGCAACGACTTTCGATGTTGTTAGTTTAGGAGATATGAATTTCGCCAGTGGGCACGGAATTGCTGGCATTTTGGATGTTCTAAACGCTAGACGGTACGATTTGGATGATATGAAGGCATTCGAATACCTTGACAGCGTCACTCGAAAAAGACTGAGACAAACTCATAAAAGGAACAAACGGTTTTGAAACCCACATTTCGCTCCCCGTTCTCCCTCATCTTCCCACTTGTCCTTTCAGCGGGCCCACGGCAGACAGCCGCGCCGTCATTGCGTTGCCGCGCCCTCCGACCGCACCGCAGCGCCCAGCGGCGCCTGAGCCGGAGGCACAAACTTTTTTTTTGGACGATTTTGATGTGGGTTTAGACATTTTTCTCCGCTTGGTCCCAATCTTATGCCACGAAACTACGTCCACTGTCCACACCAGTGGCCACACTGTCCACACAAGTTCAGATCCCCAACAGAAAGATGACAAGGTCGTCAAAAAAAAGCTGCAGGACTGACAATATGCCAGTTAACCATCGGATGCGTTTTGGTCTCCGGGCCACCACTGGGATCCTGGTGAATCTCACTCACCTGCGAGCGCTGCAACGATAGCCAGAAGGAGGCGGTAGAAGTACGCCATGCTGAGTGCCGGTCGCCGCGGCCCTCCCGTCAGCAGGAGTCGCCACTCCGCTGCCCCGTCCACAGATAAATATTTATGGTCGGAGCGCAGCCAGGCGGCGGTGGACCGCGAGCAGTGCGATGGAAAAACCGCCACTGCGTAGCGATCTGCAGCGAGGACGGGGCAATGCCAGGCGCTTGATCCCAGAACCGACGCGGAGACGGACTCACTCTGGGTCGACCAAATGTCGGCTTAGCTCAGGGAAATCATCGCAATGAAAGTGTTCAGGAGGTTGGAAAAGTACGTCAATGAATGAGCAATGAGCCATATTGAAGCCGTTTTTAATGCAACTGCCCACACACGAAGAAACGGAACACTGAGCCACAGTTGGACACAGTGACTTGCTATCTCCCCCATCGCTGGTGTAAGCCTCAGAGGCTGGCTGACAGAGGATGGCAGGCGATTGAGGTGGGCGATTGATCCTGCTGTCTGTATGGAGCTGCGCGTCGGGCAAAAAATATCCTCGAAGGGAAGAAGGAGACGACATATCAGCTCGAGACCGCTCGGGATAGGACAACGGCTGCCTTGCTACTGATGCTGCCGACAAAGGCCCAGGGTTTAGCCGGAGCAGCGAGTCATCGGTTGCTGCAGGACCTAGCTCGGCGAGGCAGCGAGTCATCGGTCGCTGCAGGACCTAGCTTGGACGAAGCAGAGAGTCATCGTTCGCTGCAGGACCTAGCTTCGGCGAAGCATCGAGTCATTTGTCGCTGGAGGACCTGGCTTCGGCGAAGCAGCGACTCATCGGGCGGTGAAGGAGCTAGCTCGGCGAAGCAGCGAGTCGTCGGTCGCTGCAGGACTTAGCTTCAGGCAGCACATCGCGTTATTGCATTTCTCCGTGCCCGCGCAGAATTTTGTATACGAAATCACGCATCAATGCGAGGTTCCAATTGACCCAATCATTTTACTCAGTTGAGTGAATTACGGCATCATTTCACTCAGTTGGTTAATGAAAAGATGGCCAGCCCACGTTTGTATGAGAACGTCCACCCTTTGGTAGAATTTACCTTTGAAACAAATTTCAGCTATGGCCGGGGTTACAAACAGCTATGGCCACGGTTGCAGTCTCTGTAAAATCGAGCGGGGTTGGGCACCGCAGATAACACCAGGCGGCGGGCGGCGGCCGGGCGAAAACGATCGTCGCGAAATATCGACTCCTAAAGTGTTCTAAAATCAATTTGAGCCGTTCAAAGACTAGACTGGTATGCATCCTTTACCTTAATAACTTACAGGCTGTCCTCTGAACAGGTGAGCAGTTGCAGCAACACTAGAAATAAAGACTTATACCTTTACTCTGCCAGTTCTAACACAGGATTCCAACTCCATTATCAATACAAAATAGCACAGGTCACATATACAAGAGGACGACCTTCTTAACGTATAAATTGATGCCCGAAAGCATTCAAAGGTAAGTACTGTGGACGTCTCGTCATTGTGACTTCGGTCACCGCCTAGAATACGCCGCAAGGCCGACACGGCGTGGACTGCGGAGACAGCAGCGCCGGATTTTCGTTTTGTAGACTTGCTAACGTGCATGCTCATTATGTTATGTATTGTTTTTCCGCTAAGCTGTTCTGGCTAAGGGCTAAAGATTCCCAAAGGAATATGGGTCGGCCATGTTGATACATGTTTGTGGTCCCATTTCGATCAACAATCTACCCTCATGGAGAGGACCCGGAAACCTGGAAGACGAGAGGGCAGTAGGGGCAGCTCCCCTCCAATTAACTTGGAGGGCCTGTAGAGAACCTACTAATGTATGTCGAGGATCATTCTGAGCTGCAAGTACATCATGTAAGCATGTGAGTCCATTTGACCCGTCGATCGCTCATTCTGACCTATTAAGGCTTCATCCTGACCAAAACAGCGCAATTCTGAGTATGCAGAGGGCCCATTATTAGCTGTACATGGCCCATATTATTAACCGTGGAGGGCCCATATTATTAACTGTGAAAGGCTCTTCCGGTCTAATGAGGCCTGATATGTCGACGGGCCATTTTTTACTGTGGAGGGTTAGTTTTGGCCTGTAGATTGCCCATTACAGCCTGAAGAAGGCCCAATTTCACGTTTCTAGGTCGCCTCAATTTACACATGGTTCCCGCGCCCCTGTTCGTGGGGCGCTCAACGTCTCTGAACAGCCAAGAAAAAACATGGCAAAGCCTCTGAACTGCATCGGTTCCGCCAGTCAACTGGACTGAGCCATCGCAAAACGAACAACCTCGGTGAATTATCCCATACACGGATTTAACGCCCACTTCCTTCAGTTTAATGACTTAAAAATGTAAACGGTAATAAAAGCCTTATTCCTCGGAGAAAAACCAGGATAATGGAGACATATATCGGTTGATATTTCGGCAACATGCCTTTATCGAAACAATATCAGATGTAAATTCAAAATTGCCCTTTTTGAAAATTGATGATCTTATTTCATTTTTCACTTATTTTCTGAGAAAGTAAGCCACAGTTTTTACAGGACACAAACATTCAGAGGATTAAAGGAAGTGCGATTGCCAGCCATTACCACGATACAGTGCCTATCTAAGAATTGGAATACGCGAACACATGTGCACACGCCAATGAATTCAAGCAAATGGGCATCACGCATCACGCTTCATTCTAACCTGCAAGCGAGTTCAAGTCACACGCACACAAACAGGCATCACACGTCGCGCACCAATTATACATGCAAGTGATTTCGATTGAGAAGGCATCGCACATCATGCATCACGCGTGATGTGCGTGACATTACCATCATCGCCGATTATGCGAACGTGATATGTGTCTTTATGTGTGATGTGTGCTAGCTTAAAATCGTTTACATGTGTAAGTGATGCCTGACGCGTATTGTGCGATGCCTGCTCAATTGAAATCGCTTGCATTTATGATTTATGCGCGATGTGTGGTGCCTGTTTATTTCAAATCGCTTGCATGTTCCAATGAAGCGTGATGCATGAGGCCTATTTGTTTGAACTCGTCTGTAGGTACACTTATGTTTGCGTATTCTTCTTCTTAGATAGGCACTGTATCGTGGTAATGCCTGGCAATCACTCTTTAATCCCCTGAATGTTGGTTTCCTGTTAAAACTGTGGCTTACTGTTAAAAAACTGAAAAATCGAGTGGGGTCATCGGCAGGCAATTTTTAATTCAACTCTGCTATCACTTCGGTAAAGGCATGTTGCCGAAATATCAACCTATCTATATCCTCACTCTCCTTGTTTTCCCCGCGAAATAAGGCTATTACCACTGTCGTATCTATGTGAAAAATGTTTCTCGCTAATGCATTAGGCAACTTACTTAAAAAATTATACAGAATTGCACTGTGCGCGAGCTTCTGGGCCTTTGTTCCAGTTAAGGAGGAAAAAATAAAAGAGCAAAATGAGGAAAATAGTGCCTAATCAAAATCGAGTAGGCCAAATCCTGCAATTGTTCAGGAAGGGCGGCTTTCAGCACCAGGGACTCTTTGTCAACCCGTATGTTGTTCATAAGCAGTCATGTTTGCTTGTGAAGCTTTTACGAGAGTTGCAAAATCCATTCCAAGAATTGCTGAGATCCTCGCGCGATGCTCTGCGTACGTCGAAATGCCCCGCGTTGTGTTGCACGGTCACGTATTACCTGCTGGAGACCGGCCGGTCGCCAACTGGTAGTTCCGCCGTACCGTGAAACGCAGCGTCACGCCATGAGGATGTAACCGACCTCGGGCCAGCCAGTTTGAGATGGGAAATCGACATTTGCACAGGCCTCTGCTGACGAATGTTCGCACGTAACATGAGAACCCCAACCTTCTCGTTCGGTCGGTTCACCGAACCGTGCTCAACTTGTCCCGGAACCCTCTGTAATGTGTTCCAGCGCACACGTCACGATTCTCCAGAAACCAAGCTCCATGACGCCACGACCGACATTTCGGAGACGCTTCAGTCGGCGGGCCCCAGCGTGCGCCGCCAAACATCGGCGGCCCGTCACCCCGGCTCCACCCGACACCGAACTCGTGCATGTGCTGCCAGGGCAACTCCGCCGCGCGCGGCCGAACCCTCACATCTAGCGACGGATTTATTGAGCCTGCTGATGGGGGGATGAGAACGATCGGAGCCACATCCACCGGCACGCGCTCACCTGCGCTGGCGCGCGGGCGAACGCGGCAGACACGGCGCAACAGTGACGACAGCACACGTAAACGGTAAAACATAACACGGGCGGCGCGGGCGCGGGTTTAAGTGCGAAGCGAAGCCAGCCGACCGCGGCCCTGTGCCCCGGGCGCGGGCTTGCGGCCGCAGCTATGTTACAGAAAGCGACGGTAACAGCTTCAACGGAGGGTAACCACCTAGCGGGGCGTTGCGTGTCTCTTGAGGCGGGCGGGCGGGCGAGCGGACGAGCGGGCGGGCAAGACCGAGGCGGCCGCCACGGAAGCGCGACAGTCGGCCGCGGCCTTTGGCACGGCCGGCAGCCGGCGGCAACAGCGCGGCGCGGCGCCGCCTGAGATCACCTGGAGCGTGCACAGTCAGCGGCCGCGAGATCACATGTATCACAAGCCAGTCCGATCAAAAGAGCGCAGCAAAAGCGCGCCTATAAAAATACTGCCGGCGCGGCGGGCAGCACCGGCTCGGCATGCAGCCGGTCGACCGCGCGCGGGCGGGACGCATCTCACCGGGACATGGAGCATTTGCCGACCGTCCGGCCGGGGGCGGCGGCCGCGCACGCCAGCCGACCGCACCCAGACAACAACGCCGTAAAATCCGCTCCACAACGCAACTAAAACAATGCCGATTGTCCACGACGAACGTTAAAACATCTGTGCGCCGGAATCTCTCGTTGCGCGGCGGCGCGTCGGACCCGTGCAGTGCCGGCAGCGCTTGTGTGCCGGGGCTGGCCCATGCGGCGGACGAGTCCGGCAGCAGGCGACGGCCGCTTCCCACGCGGCGGCGACGGTGCCGACCGTCGGCGGCGAGCGGCGCCACCGCCGCCGCCGACGCCGCGGCAACAGCCAACAATCACCGACGCCGGCGACAGCCCATCGGGGGCGGAGCGGCGGCCGCCGTCCGCTGCGCGCGGCGCGCCGGCCCCTCGGCGGCGGGCCGGGCCGGGCCGGGCCGCGGTCGCCGCCCTGTCAGCACACGTCGTGAAAGCCCGGTTGATCACAGTCGTCTGCGCCACGAGCGGCCGCTCAGCTCGCCGACACCGACCGCTTGCGCTTCCAGCAGTCCGGGTACATGCGCTTCTTCTCTTCGGCCAGCACGCGCGCCTGCTGCGTGAAGCGTTCGCGCTCCTCCTGCGGCAGCGCCTTCCAGGTTTCGCCCAGCATGACGCTGATGGCCCTGCAGTGGGGACAGGCCGCGGTTAAGCGCCGCGCAGCCGCCACTAAGCACATGTGACGGGCATAGCGCGCCGCTAGCGCCCGGCGTCGCTGGCGTCCATCACACGCGTGGTACAACGTCGGTAGCGACACACACGACGTCCGCAGGGGATTTTGACCGGCGTTACTGGCTCGTGAGCAAAGGTCAAACGTAGCTCGGCTCGACTGGGCCCTACGAACAACGCCTTTGACCAGGATGCACCTAAGGGCAAATGGTATCTCTCAATCTTTGGCGTGCGTCGTGAAATCGCAATGAGATCATACGCACGACGAGATTAGAGCGCAACATGGCCTAATTGGCGGAAGCGCTTTCAAATACATCATTATCATCATTTTTGGCGTACAAGTGAGGATCAGACGCCTACGCGCCAGCCCAGACCCCGAAGCCATCTGCTATGCATTGCCTACCCACCTGTTGTCTTTGCCCGGGTGCTGGTTAATCAGCTCTACGCGGTACTTCTTGGCGAACAGCATGAACCCGTTCATGGGCCGCTTGGGCTTGACGGGCTTGTCGGCGCCGGCGGCAGCGGCGGCGGCGGCCGGTGAGGGCGGCGGCGGCGGCGCTGGCCTCAGCGCCGCCGGGCCGCGGCCAGCCGGCGAGCCCGGCGGTGTCTGGGTGGCCGAGAGCGGCGGCGCCAGGCCCAGCGGCCGCGGCGAGTGCAGCGGGCCGCCGCTCATCAGGCACACGTCGCCCTGGCGCAGCTCGCGGCACGGCACCGAGCACTGCTCGAACGTCTGCTCCGGCGACAGCGACGACCAGCCTGGCGGCGCGGCGCGGCGCGGCGTCAGATGGCGACAACTGGACGACTCTGCGTCAGACCAGGCCAGCTGGACGCGGCACCAGGGCCGCCTGATGGTGGTGGTTAGAAATATAACAGCACTGAGCACACAATCAATGAATAAATACTGTATCCACTGAGATTTCTAAACCTCGATACTTTCAGGCGGGTATACAACGGAGCTCCTACCAACAAACAACGGAGCTATGCAGATATTGAGGCTTGACGTGAAAATCAGAATAGCAGGCGATGACGTGACACTAAACTTAGCCTGATTGAATTTCATCATGCATTCATTCATTCATTCATATGAATGAATAAATGGGTGAGCGATGAGTGAACGGGAAACAATGACACGAAATGAGCAGTGATTGAACTACACGGCAAACCCGTAAGCAAGCGCTGCCGACAGAGAATCCGAGCGGGAGTCATGACTAGACATGTGGCCGTCCCTGACCGTGGTTCTGCACGAAGAACGGCTGCTGGACGAGGCAGGCGGCCAGGAAGTCCGGCTGGGCCGTGTAGATGGCCTGCATGTGCAGGATGCAGCGGTCCGGCTCCAAGCCGGCCACGTCAGTGTGCACGGCCTTCAGCAGCAGGCCGTAGGGCGCGTCCGAGCCGTCGCGACGCGCCACTTCCTCCACCGGCACCCAGTACGGCTCCGACAGCTGGAAACTGATCTTGGTGCCTGCAACACGCGCACCGTGTGACACGCCCGTGCTGGGGGAGCGCGGCCATGCTGGCAACGCGGGCGCGCGCGCCGGCAACTGGCAGGTGGCGACGCCCGTGAGTGACGGCGCTACCTGCTGCGGGGAGCCTGTCAACGGCTGTATGCGGGCACCAAACAATACCAGATTCGGCGGAATCTGTACACAGGTATCCCACCTCAACAAAGCCCGACACGCCGGAGGTCTTCTGGCAGTTCATCATAGCAGCACGTTCTCACGCAATATTATCGTTGTGAGTTTAACCGTTCCAGCTGCCGCCATGCTGTTCTGTATGCTGATTGAGATCAGCAGTTTCTACTCAGAGGTGTTCTCCAACTTCTAAATTTTGCATAATTTGCGAAGCGTCCTTGAAGAATACTATACGCTCCGATTCCCTTCTGGCCAAGTCTTTAAAACCCACAACAAAGCAGATCCGCTGATGCACGGTTACGTGAAAATACAATGAGCAGAGTCTGCTCACTGTATTTGATGTAACGATAAGATAACATGAGCCTCCTGGAAACTGCCAACGAGCCATGTATCGTAAGAAGGGCGCGATGTCGATGCAAATCACCTCGACGAACCCACATGGTTTTGTAGTGTGCTGTTTAATGAAAGGCCACTTGACGCAGCGAGGATAGGACGCAAACACACGGCCATCGGCGCCCGAACCAATCCCACAGAATGATCAACACTTAAACCTGACTCATAACCAGATAAAGACCAGGACAACGGTGGCTTTCATGACGCACCAGATACTTGGCGATAACTGCTTACTTCATGGCCGACGGAGCTGATAAGGGTGCGAGGGGTTCAAAACATGCACAGACGCGTGGACGGGTGGCTTTGCTCCATCAGACACGGGCGGGACACGCTGTGACTGGTTCAGGACTTAGTCCGAGGCCGCACATGTGGTTTGCCTTTGATAAACATGGTGTTTCTCTATCGCGATGCGGCTCGGCCATGTGCAGACGGGGCGCTCCCTACTACTCGTGCAGAAAACTCTGCTAGAATCCCAGCGCAACGGCCATAACATTTCAAACCTTGAGAACGATCTCTCTTGATGCCAGTGACAAGTCGACAAGTCTTCCACGACTGGGGCAGCCGCACAAAACTTACCCCTGAACTGCACAAAGTCAGACATCAGCCGCCCCACGACCGACCATTCCATCCAGCCCATATGGTCATTTATCACCACAGCTGTTTCTTACCTGCTTGTAAAAGGCACATCCCATTCTTAGATTTGCCCACGGCCGCAGCACAACTGACCACAACTGACCACAACTGACCACAAGAAACGGACGCAAACGCCCCGGGATCAAAGCGCAGAGCAACGCATCAACCCCTCCCCTTCAACCACGTATCACCGGCTGCAAAGCCGTGCCACACCTCCTCAATATCGCCTTTGCCGCACCACATCGGCGATGAAGCCGTGCTGGAGGGGCAAGTTACCCCACTGCTCCGCCCGTGCCAGTCTCTCACCGGCCATGAAGGCGTGCCAGAGGGGGTGGGCCGTGTTACCCCGCTGCTCCGCCCGTGCCAGTCTCTCACCGGCCATGAAGGCGTGCCAGAGGGGGTGGGCCGTGTTACCCCGCTGGTCTGCTCGTCCCTGCGTCTCACCGGCCATGAAGGCGTGCCAGAGGGACAAGTTACCCCGCTGATCCGCCCGTGCCGGTCTCTCACCGGCCATGAAGGCGTGCCAGAGGGACAAGTTACCCCGCTGATCCGCCCGTGGCACTCGCTCACCGGCCATGAGGACGCACCAGGGGGGGGGGGCGTGTTACCCTGCTGATCCGCCCGTCCCTGCGTCTCACCGGCCATGAAGGCGTGCCAGACGGACGCCTGCCAGGCGTGCGGCGAGACGGGCGCGCCGGCCGGCGGGAACAGGAAGCGGTCGGTGCTGCGGATCTCCTCCTGGCTGCTGCCGGCCGACGAGACGTGCGACGGCGCAGGGCTCAGCAGGCTGGTGGGCGTCAGCAGCGGCAGCTGCGGCGTGCACGGCACCGAGCGCGACGGCACGTCCACGCGCACAAGCGGTCGCGGCGACAGCAGCAGACCGGAGGGCGGCGGAGGCGCCGGTGAGGCGGGCGCCTCCTCGGCCACGCCGCCGCAGCCGCCGCCGCAGCCGTCCTCCAGCTTCAGGTTCGACCAGCTGAACGCTCTGTGGGCGCGAGCCGTGGCGACAGTCAGGGGCGCGGTCCTCCTTCGCGCCCAGCAATGATTCGTGGCTTTCTGTTTTGCATGATTATCACGTGCGGATTGTGTCAAACAGTTTATGTGCTGGTCAATGACGCAGGTCGGTCCACTTAGCACATCGGTGTTAGTTTGGTTCCACAAGGACATAGGAAAGTGAGCACGGACATAACGTACTACGAGGTGCATACGGCGCCTTTCAAGACATTTAGGCGAGGAAATACATCCGAACACATTGCCAGCAACGAGGCGGACACTTCCCCTTATATAGCAGGAAGAACAATAAATTACCTCCATGTTTATGGACCCCAGGCATCTTTGACAACAGGTGTGTATGGGTTTGACGAATGCGTTGGAATCTATCACACACAAGCTTAGCAGAGAGAGGGCCACTGCTGTAGCCTTCGCCCGTTTATTCACAAATAGCGCTGCTCGGAAAACGGCGGGCATAAGCCTGCTCAGATCTGTCCACTTCGGCTCTTGCTGTGACGAGACAAAACGCAAATACCAAAGGTGGATATAAGTCACAACGTACAACTCCCACAGATAGGCCCACAGTGTCCACAGCGTCAGCGGTTCCGGAAAAGATGGCACTGGCCGCCTCCCGGCATTCCTGGCGTACCACTGTGTCGGACAGCTTGAGACGCAGCACCGCCTATAGCCCGTAAATTCGCCTACACCATGGAGTTGGTGTCATACCTTCACCTATCCCAGTTGCTGGGATCTGACATCAATGCTGACGACCCAAAAACGGGAGGACCCGTTGTCTACGCGCAGTACGTGGTAATCGGGGTACATCGACCCACATTTCGCCGATACGACTTCCTGTTCGCTTCCTGTTCCGCTCGTGGGACGCGGTGTAATAGCCGTGGGACGCCTGGACAATATCAAAATTTTGGCCCAGCACCCATCCGCATTCCTCTGGCTCTTCGCAGCTCAAAAACTTCAAGATTTCCATGTTCATCGGTTCGGAGATTACGTCGGATCAACATTGCAATGACGCAGAAAAAAATTGAGCTCACCACCTCTCAACTTATACCCGACTTAAGATGAATTCGGTTCTTGTAGCTGACACGGCATGCCCATGGGAGCAGTAACTGTAACGATATTACCCCCCAACGAAGCGGAACCACCGGGCCCGGTCGCTCACGCTCAAATCGGTACTTTGGTTCACGACACGCACGGTCTGCCGCCTGGCACGTAACAACAGCCCCAGGACCTTGGGCGTCCAAAGTCTAACAGCAAACAACAGGGCCATCATTGCAGCCGAGATATCAGCTCTTTGTGAACGATGGCAGGCTTTCAATGGTGGGTAGATAACAAACTTGACTTTGGACCCTTTATCTACATAGTTCAGCGATCTCAGCACGGCCAAGCGCTGCCGTTGAGCAGCACAGAGTATGGCACAGCACGCACATGACACATGACCTACAAAACATCATTGCCGCTGAGCAGCACAGAGTATGGCACAGCACGCACATGACACATGACCCACAAAACATCATTGCCGTTGAGCAGCACAGAGTACGGCACAGCACGCACATGACACATGACCCACAAAACATCATTGCCGCTGAGCAGCACAGAGTACGGCACAGCACGCACATGACACATGACCCACAAAACATCATCGCCGCTGAGCAGCACAGAGTACGGCACAGCACGCACATGACACATGACTCACAAAACATCATTGCCGCTGAGCAGCATAGAGTATGGCACAGCACGCACATGACACATGACCCACAAAACATCATTGCCGCTGAGCAGCACAGAGTACGGCACAGCACGCACATGACACACAAAACATCTTTTATGACAGATTTCGCTGATATGCCGAGATCCACAGCGCGAAAATTGCACCAAGAAATTGCCTCGAACACCCCGTAGAAAGTTGTTTCCTAGTGCAAATTTGCATGTAGCCTCGCACTCAGCGGCGGTCCGGCCGGCCCCGTCTGCCACCCTGGCGCGAGACAGCGTCGCGCCAGGACCGGCCGTCGCCACCGGGCTCCCCACGACCTTTGGCCGCTCCGCCGGGCCGCGCCGGCCGCGGCCCGAGCCGTGACGTCACGGGCTGGGGCCGGACCGGCGCGCGGGCCGCGCCAGACGGGCGGGCGCCCGGCGCCGATCCCGTCCCATCCGGCCCGCAGCGAGCGGGCGCAGCCGCCGACAACAGCCGTGCAGCCTGTATATGCCCTGCGAGCGACGCCGCCCAGGCCTCTCCACTCATCGACCGTTCCTGTTTATACCACGCGCAGCGAAATGCCGGCTCCCGTGCACCTCTCCTTGAATGCCGCGGCCACCATTTTCTTATTTAATTCTAATTTTGACTTCGCGGCCTTCAGGCGTTATTACATTGGAAAGCACAGGGCGCAATCAGTACCTGCAAATCCGTGTGCAATGCGACCGTGACCAATGCGTTAAACATTCTCCACTCTCGCCATCTTTGTTACACACTGAAGGCACGAGATGAGGCCTGACGAGGTTCGTGCAGAAATGAGAACAGCCCGCTACTGTGCTGTGTTCATAAAAGGTGTCGAGCGCATGGGATAACCAGACTACGCACGGCGTCTGGCGCGTGCCACAATCGGCACAGTCGGTTCAAGACAATTTTAAAACAACGGTAAAGAAAACGAATGTCAGTGTCAGCTCCGTACTCAGTATGTCTTAAACATGGCTGGTTTGCACTCAAGAAACCATTAAAAAGCTTCTGCACTCGACGTCCTACCACAAGCTAGTAACCACCATACCGCCGTTGAATAGCTCGCCAAACACGCGACACAAAAACTTATCGAGCGACTCAGCTTCCGTCATCCAAGCAAACACTGCAGAAAACCAAAGCCGGCATCCCCCGTCGCGACGCGACGGCAGCCCCTGAGCACGGGCGCCGCCTGCCCCGCGTCTCAAGGGCCCCCGAACGCTGCCCGGACCCGCCACTGACCGCTTGCGGAAGGGCAGGTTCTTCTGGTGGTACGGGCTGCTGGGCGAGATGACCGGGATGGCGGTGCGCGGCGGACAGAGACCGGGCGACGCCGGCATCCGCAGGTCCAGCGGCGGCGGGATGGGCTTGGGCCGGCGCGCGGCCGCCGCCGGCACCGGCGACAGCGGCCCGTCGCCGGCGCCGCAGCTCTCGTCCACGTCCATCTTGACACTCACATCCATGGCGGCATGGTGTGCGGGCCCGACGGCGGCGGCGGCTACTGCGCTCTACGTATCACAGCCGAGTTCCTGGCGGCCAAGGCGCCACGTCACCACTCTGGGAATCTAGATAAGCGAGGATGGCTCAGCGATGAATAGTGTAATACACAGCAGTTTGTCTCAGCCCGCGTCATCCGCTGCACCGTGTACTCCTGCACCTACAGCACTAGTTATATCATGTGCTGTCACAGCTCTTCTCTAGGATAGTTTCCTCCCCCTTCACTTGGACCTTCTTACATGTTATCAGTCAGGCATTGAGAAAAACAAGATCTTGAGCATTCAAGATATACTTAGGCACCAAGCCATCATCAGTCAAGGTACCCCCTGGAGAAAATCAGACAATCCATCTCCATGGCAACAGTGGCCAAAAATGTTTACACCGAAACACACATAGAAATGCATCTGACCTTGTTTCTGACCTTGTTTCTGACGCTGCTCACAAATATGCTTAAGGCTGCTGTAGTATGACAAATATACATCCAAACCGAATCAACCAAGGCAATGGCTTTCCAGCCCACCCAGCGGAGCTGAGGATTTGGATTCCCAGAATCTGAATACATTCAACTGCATTCCAGTTTTTGTAATTGACTGATTCTCAAAACTATGAATCATATTCCTAAAATTGGGATTTAAATCTTAACAACCACTGTTAAACCTGAAAGACAACATTTTGAACTTGAAAATAAACATGAACGTGAAACTGCATTGAAATATGCCTTGGGCCTCATTGTTTTCATACACATGCAAGGTCATGTTGTGTCAATGTCAAATGTCATGTCAATGTTGGTGCCACATTGCTACCTCAGACCGAGGTGCCCATCCCATGTTTCTATTGCATTAGATTTGCTATTTTCTGACTCAACACCTGTGGTTGCCAGTCTTATTCTATCATATCTGTGCTCTGATGGTTTCTGGTGACAGGAAAAGCAAAACAGCATTTGTGGCAACTCAGCCAGGAGAGATTTCAATGATTATTCACAGGGGGAGGGGTAAACAGGCACGCAAGGCATCTGCTTATTCTCAGGGAGTGGGGCATTATTCAAACAAAATAATCTGCCTCATGTAAAAGTGCATTTAACCCCATTATTCAGTTTTTTCCATTTGAAAGGCATCAATCACCACTGTGGAAATATAAGACACCCCTAAGTAGTAAACAATTAAAAATGAAATGAAGGGAATAGCTTCCAGACAGTCTTATGTCCATGCTTATCTTATTTCAAGACCATTATTGTTGAATGTTGCAGAAATGCCAACCAAAAAGATTCATTCCTCCTGATCACTGGTCAGTTTGTCCCGCTATTTCCAACATAATGTTATTTTCTATGTAACTATTTCTGAAAAGTGCAAAGCATTCGGCCTAACTGTGTCAGGACAGTGTGAGCATAGCCTATGCTGTGAGATACTTTCCCTGTACATCAATAATAATGAAATCTTTGAAATCTAAACAGATTTGCACTAATGCCTCCCTCTTTCCTTTTGGCCCAGTTAGAAATGCACTGCTGGTAGAAGATGCATAACAGTCAGGAAAAAACATCAGAGTTGCTTGCACAATTAGAATCTTAAAGTAATATACTGCCATCACATCACAAGGCTACAAAAGCTTATTTAATATAATTTTCAGAGCTGGTTTTGTGTTAGATTAAAATGCTGAGTCTGCTGTTTGTGAGAACTATGCAAAGTGGGATGCTTTTGGCATTTGGGTATCATGCTAGTAAAGTAAGAATGAATCAAATATTTTGTGTAACTTAGTTCTATACATTTGCCCTAAATATGCCTGTAGAACATATCCAGGCATGTATCAGTGACAATATAGGGGGTGTGGCCAAATTACTAATTTATGACAATGCTGGAAAATGAAATATTTCTTCAGAGCTCAGGATTAAAGGCAGTACCTCTGAAAGCTGAATCAGGGCATGGCTGAGCCAGCAAAAATAGCTAAAAATACCTGCAAAATGCACAAAAGACTCAATTTTGGCCCACTTTCTCCCCAAAAGTTCCAGGCTAGAAAAGCTGAAAGAAACCAAACCCTCCATTGGAATCTTGAATGCCATGAACTCCATACCTTCTTTTATCTTTCCACAGCTGCTGGGCATAATCCAAAAATGTAATATCTCTACTTGCTTTTCTTTAAAAATTTATTCATGAATTTAGCCAAGAACAGCCAGTTAATGGTGGGTATCACAGGGCTCTACATTCAATAAGTTGACATCAAGAACATTGACAATATATATATATATATATATATATATATATATATATATATATATATATAATATCATAATTAATGAGTAAATTAAATAAGTGATAGACAAAAATTGTGGGAAATGCATTAAGTAAAATAATAAACCAATCCCATTACACAAACCTTAGCACCCAACAATGACACTAGATAATTGTTAAAAAAACTTATGATTCTGGCAAAGTAAATGAGGTCCTAACAAATAAGGTCCACAAACATCCTAAAAATGCAGTTGTCTTATAATATTCAGTCTACTTCTCATAAATATAATTCTAGAACTGACTCAAGCTCCAAACATGAGCTTGGGTCCCCAGTGTGGATCCAGGGACCCAAAGGGTTCCATCTCAATGGATTCTTGGATTCTTTTATAATGCTCCAGGCAGAAAACTGTCAGTGTTTCAAGCCCTCAACAGATGTTTTTATTTTCTGTCCCAAAAAGGAATGTTCTCAACTCCTCTGCCCCACAGCATGAACCTGTTTTTTTAATAAATAGTCTGAAGCTTTAAAACAGATATCTTCTGTGATCAGAGCCCATGCTAAGCAGCACTTGTACCAGCTTGGCCCTTCCCCCCCCCCCCCCCCCCACACACACACAATCTTATCATGACAATCTAGATTTACTGCAGGATATGGTGGTATTAACTGCCTGGCATTTTCTCTCCTGCCCATAAGGACAGCAGCTGCCACCAACCATAGGTAATTCTAATCAAAGGCTAAAGGTGAACACCTGTAGTGGCTTGACCCCACCTTGCCATATGAGGGTGGATAAGAAGGCAGGCTCTCTAACCTACTAATTATCTGGATAACTCAACTTGTGATCAGCTATGCTACATATACTCATCTGAAGAGCTGTATGATATCAAATGACAGGTGTGGCTGCTGCATGCAATATAAAAGTGTGCAGTATAATCTGATAGCTGTTACACTGTTAAAAATTGAAATTTTCATATTTTGTGTATATGTTTGGTCAAATTCATAGTAAAGCACAGAGCTCAAACAAACTAGCAGATGCCAGGTAAAAATGGCAGAGCCAATCCTGCCCTACAACCATTACCTTACAGACCCCTGATATCCCACTGAGGTTAAACCAGTAAGAATAAAACTGGGTACCTGGCCTCTAAACTGAATTTGCAAGAATAAAATTGTGAATATGGAGAATGTGTAATCAGCTGTTGAGTGATTTTTGCCAAGACTACTCACACCAAAATTGAAAATGCAACTAAAAATAGCTTGAACAGTATTCCTCAGTGGCATCCAGTTTCCAGACCTCATGTAAATTCACATGAACACACACTGCCATCACATAAATGCAAATTCGCGCCGTAATGAAACGATATAGCAGGTCATATGGTTGATACGAATTATCACAACAATTTCACTGACAATGAAGACCGGATTTCAATGCCAGATCAGATTGTTGATAGTGAGCCTGGATAACCAAGATTCGTTGTCACGTAACAGGGCTCAAATAACAACGAACCAGTAAGAACTGTTAAATATTTAAGGCTAAAATGGTTTATTTTAGACAAAAAATCATCTCCTGTACCTGTAAATGGCTTTAGCTCCAGCATATAGAGTGCAATCACCTCGATCGAAGCCGCTGGCCGAACGCTAACAGAAACAAAACAAAAGGCGGCGGCAATTCTGGCGCACCAAAAAGGCCCATGCGTAAGAACAGCACCATAACACAAAAGTATTGCAGATACGGGATCACATCGCCATCTCAGTTCGAAAACAAATACTTTAAAACATCCTTACCACAGTATGGTCTCTGGAGATCAAGGAGCGACCCTCAACGGGCGGGGACCCACTAACCTAACACCACTACTCACGCTCATGCACTACCCGCGTTGCCAATTCTGCAAACTCATTTTCCCCGAACAAACGCTCGGAGTGAGCTCGGTCGCGGCGCCCACACGGCCTTGGAATCCTTCGGATAGGCGGAAGCCGCATCCCTGGCGACAGGCGGGCGCGCCGCGATGACGGGACCCATCCCTTGCCGGCTGCCCGCGGTCGACTTTCGTGAAATCGGGACACTTGATCTTGCATTTCTTGGACCTGTGACGGATCGATACGAGAAAATCGCGTTCTTATTCGTGGGTGCTGGTTCCCTCATGTAAATTCAGCCGATGACACGGCGCCATACAGTCGCGACCGTCTGGCGCTGGAGAGCGCCCCGGGCGCCCCCCGTTCGCAGAAGCCGCGTGCCTGGAATGTCACGCAGTGACGTAGGCCAGCGACACAGGCGCCGCCCCCCTCCCCCTGCCATCGCGTGGAGATCTGTGGAGAGCGGAGGCGCAGCAAAGGAAAGGAGGGCAGTGATTCATCTCATTTCTTTTATTAACACTGAAAGTGGGTATCAGCAGGCGAAGAAAATCCGCGTGCGTGGGTTTTGGTGGGTCGTAAAGCGAGATCTCTAACATTAAACGAATATATTCACAAGCTGCAATCCCCCTCGGCCGCCCTACGACGCGTACTCGCTGTCGCCCATATATTCACAAGCTGCAATCCCCTCGGTCGTCCTACGACGCGTACTCGCTGTCGCCCCCCCCCCCCCCCCCCACCCCCACTCCTTCAGAAAATCCTGGCTGACCTCCTGTGGACGGGGTGCAAAATAGGATACCAGTGTCGCAACGAAGAGCACTAATGCGTTTTACGAAGGATTAATACACGTATTTTTTAACATCGGTCGCGAACAGAAAGCGGGCAACATATACGCTGTAGTATGGTGGGCACGCGTGGCAAGTCCACTCATGGTTTGCGCCGGTCCAGTGTCATGAGACGCACGAGAGTTTGCGGTTTGAACCCGCTTCTGGGCGGGTCCTAGCTGGGAATGGCGCTCGCCTGGGTATTCGAACTAACACATTTCATGCGGACCAGGGCGCTGGGGGCATCCGCGTTTGCTTCCAGCAAGGTCTATGACATGAAGAGTAATATACATATATATATATATATATATATATATATATATAATATATTGAGCCCACTCAGCCTGGCATAGGAATGTCCGCCACCGACCACCAACGGGGGTCGTCCACAAGTGCAGCAGGCTGCTGGAGCAACGAGTCCTCAAGTGAGAGGCGTGAGCTAGTGGGATACTTATGTGTACGCGCACAGCATGAGTGTCAGCCCCGAAATACACACGTTCGCCGAGTTTCTATGAAACACAAGTGACATTCTTCTCCTAACCACATCGTAGCTCGCCACATACATGTGCGCGATACGAGGGCCAACAGGTGTGGAAACAGCGCACGGGCTGGAGGCCATCACCCCCAGTTATATGAGTCACATCATCACTTCAGCGGAGCGCGGCAAGAACCGGTCCCCACGTAATGGAACGTGACTGGGAGGAGTGGCGCACGGTGGCCGCTGGCTGACACGTCAGTGTAGAATGTTGCCCTAATGATCCACTTCTAATAACGCTGAAAATACGGCGCGGGCGTTTCAATGTATTTCACAGTTCAATGCACTACGCATAGCACTTGGAAACAGAAAGTAATGACAAATTCATCAAAGCGTTTCGGTGAAAAAACAATGGCAGCCTTTTCTGTTCATCCACAACCAGCACCTAATAAATAACCCGGCATGGAGCGAACTACCGTCACGTCCATGACACCACCTAGCAACACAGCTTTAAGACCCACAAGCGGCATTCATCGCGTACAACAAACACATCCTGCATCATAACACGCGCAGTTCAACTCACGAACACGCTCGCGTCACTGATACTCCTCCCCGAAGAGCACGTGAACACCGTGACACCGGCCTCGAGCGGCGCTTCTGAAGCATCGTCCAAAGCATGAGATAGCAGCATCTTCATTCCTCTTTCGAGGCCATGTGCTTCATAAGGTTTGCCAGGAGGGCGTTGATGTTCTTAAGGTCACTTTGCGAGTCCGTCTTGAATTGGACGCACTGCGCCACAAAAGATCGTGTCATATGAAAGCTTTACCCAACGGAGCACCGCTACAGGTCGTATCTGTAGCATTTAATAACAAAACCAACATAAGACAGATGTATTTACGTGCTGATGCACTCAAAACTTCCGTGAGATCATCATCACGAGGAGGATTGCACGCACAAAGTCGGGAAAATATAGCACCGCACCATGATTATCAATGAATAATCCGTTTCCCCGACCTTTCATTGTGAGAAGAGTGCACTCAAACTGTCTGATTGTGAAGACCACTGTGATGCATACACAAAACAACCAAGGACCTCAGCTTTCTGATTAATGTCAAGGTCACCCCAAGGACAGACTCCAGCTGACCGATCATAGTAACCAGCACAAAACTGAACAGCACAGAAAAAGAAGCCGGTGTTCGTCGAGGCTTAAGCTTAGCTAACCACAACTTGGGAAGACCATGTGACTGATCCCCGTACTCACCTTCACATCATCTGTGATTTTCACGGCAAGGACGCCCTCCGAGTGAATGTACTTCATTGTGTACCTCACCTGCAAACAAATAGCAGGTCAGGCCTGAGCTTAGTACCCTTCCTTTTACCTACACAAAATATCCACAAGCTGCAGGCTGACGGGAAGGCGCCACCGTGGTACGCTATCACGGACGCCGTCCGCAATGAATACATGCAACTGCAAATGTATGGAACTGGCTACCACAGTACACCTCACGGGAGATGCGCCTGGGCCACCAAAAATATGAAACAAGCCTATCGTTTTGCCGGCAAAAAAAAACAGGTCAAAACCATACCCAGCACTACCAAGCATTAAGCATGGCCGCCGCCACAGCTGGCGGCCTGTCGCACAGACGATGTCTGACAGGCCTAAGCCATTAACCACAACTCATTGTGGTAATACTTTGGCGCCGGTAGCGGGACTCCATGAACAAGGGCCGAACGGTTCGTTCGCACCAGGCCCGTACATTTGAAATGTTTCGATACTGCATTCAGAGATTTGAGAGAGCAGTTTTGCAAAATCAAAGTGCCTTCCCCCATAAGTGACGTGTTTTGGCAGTGATGTATGCAGGGGGTCCCCCGGAAGAACACAAAAGCTTGTTTGAATGACAAAAATTGAATGGCAAAAAAAAACTTCGGCTCTTGCAATGGGTGAAAGTGGCTATGCAATCCTAGTCGGTTACGTTCTATTTTGATGCGTACATATGGTGTGACGCATCCACAAGGTCGCACCATTCCTTTAAACGAAACCAAATGACCAGTGAGATACCTGCGTATATGTTGCACCATGCGCTCTATGTTACCAGGGTACACGCGACTTTGATGTTGTTTGATATGGTCAAAACGCAACACTTTCAGCATCCTTGCAAAAAGTGTAGTCTCCGGTCCTATTCAGCGCTGTGGCCATTATGTCCATGCACGAACCGTTACACTGCATGGGAGTATGGTTGCGCAAGGCATATTATTCATGCATATATGCATGAACATTGCACATGTTGCAATGTTCAACCCTTTGCGCTTTGGCTCGAAGAGTTGAAGGGAGTATTCCACATTTGCAAGGGGTTTTGAGCTGACATAAGCATGTTGAAGGTCATTCCATGTAGTCCACAGCCCTGCCCTTCTTGAGACATAAGTCCTCTGGTTTCTGAGCTATCCGCTCGCAAACATATGCGGACTATGTCATGCAGACTATTTCCAGATCACTTAGGCACTCATGATGGCATAATGGCGTCATCCAAAACCTACCATTCAATGGGTCACGCGATGATTGAGGTCCTGGAAAACATAATTGTCGAGTCGTTCATATCTGGTTTTCGTGTGCACGATTTCCAGCGCTCGTGCTCTCAATCGATGTTGTGTAAGGTACGATGATGAAATCAATAAATAAGGTATTAAAGAGAATATTTACTAAAAAGAAAAAAATGTGTTGTCTAGAGCAGTCTTTTCTACTTAAAAGCATACAAAGAGCTCTAAGAGTGAGCTTATTTCATCACGTCTGATATTTGCTTCAACATCTTCAAATGTGGCACATTCCCTTAAACAAATGGCTTGCCGACGGAGTACATATGGCGTCTCTTGTCTACTGGGCATAGTACATACACTACCACGCACCACAATGAATACGTGCTGCTCTGATTCATATCACGTTGCTCGATTTACCTCCAGCAGCCCGCATCTACGCTCTCGGCATTTTAGGTCCCTTTACCGAATCATGTCCTTGATAGTTGCGCCTGCGGATGGTAAAGCTTTACTATTAAGCCGTTTCTCCAACAGAAACCTGATTGCAGTTTACTTGGCCCGAACCTGAACGAGCTCATTCGTCTGTTTTTCTGCTGTTGTTTTTTTTTTTAGTGTGCACCGGGTGGTTCTTTGACTCGTCCCCTGCGCTAACATATTAGGGGCTTCCCTACAAATGTTCTGTTGATAAAAACGTGCTTATCCATTAACATGTGCTCAGCGTTGCACAGATGGCTAGAGCACATCGTGACAGTGAGATCCGGGTTTACGTTTCGGCGTGCTGGTTCTGTTTGTTGTTCCCTGAAAGTCACCCACGCTCAGTTGTCAGAGTGTCTAAAGCTATAGTCGAAAACTTATTGCCGAGTGAACATCACTTAAAGCCCAAATCTAGCGTGCAAAATGTGTTTACATGTGCTCTGAGCGGGGGCTGCCCCAGCTAACTGCGCTTATCACGCCCGTCATTGCTGACTGGGAGGTGGTGAGATCACACTGTGCAGACTACGGCAGGTTCTAAACAGAACTGAAGCATCTCAATGCACGATATCGGCAGCGTGACGGGTTGGTATATTACACACAACGCTCTTATATGGAAAGGGATAACTACAGGTACACGATGAGCTGCTTTTGCCGGCGGCGAGGACGTTACAGCGGACCTTAAAGTTATCAGTCTAGCATTTCAAAAATAATTTCTTACCTTCATTGGGTTCGCTAGATACAGATGCTCGACAGCCTTCTCAAATTCTGGCCACGACTTTAAAAATGTCATGGCGCCGCTCAAATACAAAAAACAGACAATGATAAGAGACGTTGCAAATATAAAAACTACCTATTTGATAGTAATATTTAGGCACGAAGAAGCTTATCTATTCCATCTTCATCTGCTGTGGCCCGTACAAGATGATTCCACTCGATCACCTGGAAAAAGACTCAATTTAGAAGGCTTGCACTATACAAATCACAAAACCTCAAGCGCATGCCATCCTCAACAGGTGTGTGTTTGGTCACATTTCCATTTTCGCGTCCATTTCGTATATCTCAAAGAGCGCCGGTCTCACTCACAGAGAGGAGCAGACTCGGTGAGCCCAGGGTTAAAAAAAGACACGAGCCCGACTTCGAACCCATTCATAATAATAAAATATATTATTTCAACGACATGTGACGTGTAATACCGAATGAAAGCTTTCAGCATAACTACCAAAGGCTAAAAGAATGTGTGTGTGTTTATCCAGCATTCCCCCAACAACACGTGTTTTTACAAGTGACCTCAATCCACAACATTTCTATGTCATATCAAGAATCCATAAAATCATCTTATAGTTACGTCCGAAAAAAAATGTGTGGGCGTTGGCGCTTACGAAGTTGGAGGTGGCCCAACGTCATTCTAACTAATAATTAATGCATCTAAAACAAAATTATTGAATATGGGGAGCACCAGCTGTTCTAGCCTGGACTAGCACCCGTCAGCTGCACAAACTAGTCTCCTCACCTCCTGCACACTGTGTCTGCAAACTGGTATTGCGCATCTCAACAAAACCGCACAACGTTCCTTATGAAAATGCAGATTTCGGCCCACCCCGCCACAACACGATGCTGTGGATCACGCCACAGTTTTGGCACGCGACGGCCAACCGGTTCCCGACAGCACCGGATTACGGAGCCAGAACTTTTGATAAGCATTTTACGTAGGACTGACAATTAACAAGATTTCAAAGCCATCCAATACATTTCGCATACTTGCTCAACCTTGATTGTTTGCGCGTCCAACCGATACGATCTATGTCTCAGGTGTTTGCGCACGTTCTGCGCTCTGGAACGTGAAACTAGTGGCGCCAGATTACGAGCGCAGCACGTACTGGAACTAACCAGCATGACTAACGGCATAACCTCAGAGGCGACAACTGCAGAGAGAGCCGGCCGTCCCGATTTCATTGCCAAACTGCTCTACAAATTAAATCGAAATTGCATTCCGACTGAGAGCTGGGATAGCCAGCGCTTCAGATGACATTCACAATGGTGAGGGGAGAGGTCGCGATGTTCTAGAGGTTGTGACCTGCGACTCCCACGGGGATGGCCTGGGATCCACTCTCCGCTACACCATGCCTCCTTAGCACGAGCATGATCACCGTAATCGTAGGCGTTCCATAAAACGAATCACCGTGGCATGTGCAATGCCAATTAAATGCAATCGCCATGGCATGTGCAATCACCATGAAGTATGTAATCACCATGGTATGTGCAATTCCCATGACATGTTGAACTACCACATTATGTACAATCACCATAACATGTGTAATTACCATGTTGTGTGCAATCACCAAGGTGCATGCAGTCCCTGTGACATGGGCAACTACCATATCATGTACAATCACCATAGCATGTGCAATCACCATGTCATGTGCAATCACCATGGTATGTGCCATCACCATGGCATCCCCTCAAATTTGCTGATGGCATTATCAACTGTCCTCTTAGTGTAGAGTATAGCAGGGCAGTCTCATTCCAAAGCCACTAACACGTGCAGGCCATCTCTATGGTCTGGAGGAGAGGCACTTGACATGCAATCCACTGGCAATGAGTGTGACTCTGGGAGGGATCAGTGTTTGGCTCAACTGACGTGGAAAGGTCAGCTGGCAATAAGCCAAGGAGGATTGACATGCCCTGGGAGCAGCCGTTCTGCAGCCACGCCAGGTGTGTGAAACCCTAACCAGTCCACCTGGGAGATATGACACAGGCAAAATGATAGGGCTGCAACATACTCCTTGCTGAGTTTTTTGACATCAGTGTGACAATAAGTGGTTTTGAGATACGTCTATCTCCGTGCGAATTTGATTTGGGGTCACGCATGATGCATTTTGCAACCCAGAAAAGACCCCAGTCATAAAATCCCCAAGTGCTCAAAGGCATGGGTAAAACCATGTCCTTGTTGGTTACTGAAACCACATAAGAGGTGAACCACAATCCAGATACAATCCTGAAGTGAGGATCAATCCAAATGCCACTTCAATGGTTGTTTAGTGTACTATTTGCTAATGCCAGAAGTGCAACTGCACGACGACGCGACGACGCCCCTGGGACATATGTTTTTAAGCGACATGTCACTATGAGCACGTGTGGTGGAGCTGGGCGCTGCGCCATTATGCTAATAGCCTCCATGATTTCTAAACTGAGTCAGAATGTGTCTTACTTCTGCTCATAATTACCATCATCATTTCTCAAACCTTAATTTTTAAACTCAGTTGCAAAAGACAAGACATCTATTTGAGAAATGTCTGCATTGTTATAAATGTGTGCAATATAAGTAGTCGCATGTAGGCTGACCACATCTATTGGAGCTAGTAACGTAATAAAATAATATGCACACAAACCTACCATAAGGTGAATTCTTAACACACTGTCTTGTGGTTAGTTACCATTCCACATATACCTGAATTTTAACCATAGTTATGCCTGACATTTTTGTACAGGATACAACATGAGCATGGAAAGTGTCACATGGAATGAGTGAAACAATACAGGTGCTGGGGGCTAGGGGGTGACACCTCCACTTTTACAACATATGATCCTGCACCTCTCCAATGTTGCCTATTGAATGCATGTTTTCCATGCTGAGAACACTAATAACATCTCCACTGAGACTTCTTTCATACATTTCCCTATCAAAAATATCATTTTTAGGTCAGGATAACCCTGCCAAATGTCATGCTCACACCAACCATCATTTGTCTCAAATCTCCAGACTGTTTCTACACCCATTATACAGAAATGGTTTAACACTCATAACCAATGGACCAAATGGAGATGAGGTAAAAGATATTTAAGAGTAATGTCAAGGAAAATGTGACTCAGGCTTTGAAGTTCATGGTTGTGCAGCATACTCCTCAGCACATTCCACTGGTATGCCCAATATCAGAACATGAACCTTAATGCCAGATATCTACCACACCTTATAAATTACCTTGACTTTATTTCCTTGCATTGTTATGCAAATATGGCTAATGCCTGAATGCACATCATATTTGTAGAACTTTTCACTCAAAGGTTTGAACATGCATCTTAAGGTTGAGAACACTCATTAAGTAGACCTTATGATTTGTTCTTTGAACACACCTCCCACCTAGCACCAAACTAGCACACCCAACATTTTGCACCTAGCCTTTGTGATGAATAAGACTGAAGAACAGCCAACTCAAATGCCAGACAACCTTTATGTATAAACTACATATGCAGAGAGAAGTCCTGAAAAGGCTTATTTCCCTTTGTACTTATCTGCAATAATATCCTCAATAATTGTTTTTCTATGGAAATAAATATATTCTTGCAGGATAATCAGCCCATTTGAGTAGTTTCAGGTTGCCATTTCCATGCCAGTTGGACCAAAACAGTGTAACTTTGGAAAAGAAGCCAAATTTTGCCCAAGGCATAAACAATGCATGGCTATCAATTCAGAATAAGAAGCAAACCCAGTGGCCACCTCTCAATACTCATAACTGCTATCAGCAAGCTCATTAATTGGCCTTAAAGCTGACCTAATAACAACTTAACACATACCAGTCCCCATGACAATCAGGGGTGTCCTTAGTTACATGTAAGCCAGTTTCTGATAATGCAAAAATATTTGGTAAAATCATAGATTCCTTGACTTGCTTCCTCAGTGACAGCAGTGACACAATTTTTAACAGCTGAAAGGTATGCTGACACAGACCTTCCACATGGCAACATCAAATAAGTAGGCATAGTATATTACACCCCTCCTCTTCCCCAGCATGAAAAAATGTATCCACTCCCTTCCACAATTAAATGACATATTTGAGCTGAACGTAAAGTGCAGCTTCACGTAATTCAGGTCAGCCTAACAGCTGAACTTGCAGAGGACTTTTGTTAAAATTATCTCAACACAATTCCTTCCAACATTGGCTCTCAATGAGCTGAAATAGGTGTTAGCCATGCACTAAATCAAGGGCCCCCAAATTTCTACTATGCATGCACAGACACTGCTACCATGAAGTTGTTGCTATGCTAGACAAGTTCCACCTAACATGTATCTTTCACAGCCTGACTTTCCCCACCCAGTCCGCGCAAGATCATCCACTGCAACAGATGCCAAAGTGACATTGATATGCTGAATGCAGCTCAGGTGAGCACTGGTCAGTTCAACCTGATTTGTGGCCAATCTTCCAATACATTTTGCCATAATATCTACTTGGGGTATTTTTTGGTACAATTGCTAACACACTGATCTCACGAGATTACTTCACAATGCACCAACATTAGCAACAACTGTACACCAAACTTGGCCACTATCATTTACAGTGTGTATACACTGAGAATGATCCTCCATTGTTGCTGCTAGACTGAACACGTTCAGCGCACACGCATTTTTGCAGTCACGTACGTCATGACCTACCAAGCGTCCTAGCAAAGGATCCAATAACAGGATTTCTCTGCGGATCCCCAACTATCCACGTGTAAATTTTACTTGTATCGTACCTAGCTGACCTAAAATAAATGGAGTGCAAATTTAGGCCTTAATTTTACCTTACTAACACCCGAAGCCTGACACCTACTAATCCAAACATATGCCGCCTATACTTTGATGCTGCACTATTACAAACTGTGCATGCTTTATACACGTCTTTTTCGCCGCGCCGGATAAGCTGTTTGTCTCATTTTGGCTGTAATTCCTTTCCAGCCTAATATTGCGATAAAGAAAGTTTGAGCTTTTCAAAGCCATTCGCTCCTTTCTGCATTCAATATCAATTCTGAAATGGTTTTCAAAATTAAGTTGCTATTTATGTATTGAAAAGTAAGCTTTAAGCCTATGAACAATTTATGAAAAATATGAAAAAGTAAAAATATAAATATTTAGGTTCCACATCGTCTAGAAATTTTCTACAGTCCCGACACTGCTGTTTCATTTGTGGCGTTTTAATCGTGGTCAGGTGGTCAGATATTGTTAGCAGGCGCCGCTCCTAGCATACCAAATTCCTAATATTTCCTGTTGGTTTTCCGTTTAGTCTCGGTGTTGGTGGCAGAGTATTTCTTCGGAATTGGATCAGTTGTAAATGTGTTGGTATATTGAGCTGGAGAAATGACAGGGATACAGCGAAACTCAGCGTCAAAAAACTTAGTTGCTTATGTCATAAGTAATGTTCGGATTTTGTTTGTCAACCTAGAGTCAGTGTTCACGTCCCACAGCCACGCAAGATGAAGGACATTATTGGCTTCGATTCCTCGCAGCTTTGCTTTAATAAGGAGGAGTTTTTCAAGGTGATTATAGCACTTATCAGAATTTAAATGTATCGTTATTGGTGTCAATTGAAGTACTTTTCTATACTTCTTAAAAAGTTTTTATAGTGTTTTTAAAGGCTGCTGTTTTCTGCAACTTGCTTTGTTATGCTTTCCTGTCTTGGCACTGTCTGAAGCTAGCAATGTTTGAAGTATTTCACATATGTGACATGACTTGAGACAGAAAGCGAGATGATAAACCTTTTTTGAAGTGAATGAGGCTGCCCTAAATTTCCCTATGCTATTTTGCATCTTCTTATGCCTATGCTGTGCTCACCATGTGATGCATGCATACATACATATATATATAGCATGTGTACACATACACATATAATATGTACACATATATATGGGTATATATATACATGTGTGTGCATGTGTGTGTGTGTGTGTGTGCATGCATGCATATATTACATATTGGAATATGCATGGCATGCTACTGATCTCAATTTTTCACTGTAGACTCTGGTTGCAAGGTTTCCCACAAGATGCAGTATGAATTTGCAGTGAACTTTAAGGCATGAATTAAAGCATTTATGGTTTTGATATACAGGAGCTGCTTGCTAGTGTGCAGTTGTTGAGCCAGTGGTCAAATTTTTCAAAAAAGTGGTCAAAAAAATTGTGAAGCATATCATTGCTGTTTCTGGTGTATATGGGTGCAGGTATAGCCTTTCACAGTTCATGCTTATCTTGAACATGTCAAATATAGTATGCTTGCCCTGTCATTAAACCTTTCATTTCCATTAATGTTGATGTTAACATTGCTGGTCAATAACAATACTGGATTGGCATATTGTTTGATGTTCAGTTATTTCATCATGTATTGAGAAATGTATGATTCAGTGGTGTAAAGTGATGTTAGCTTGTTTCTTTTTCCCCTGAGTTTGTAGGTGACACATGAATAACTTTTGTGATGCATAGTGGTTGTATTCAGTAAGGCTCTTTCTCTGGACCCATTCTGTTCAATTCCCGGTTAGGCTTGTTACTGGGACTCCAGCCATTTTGTGCCAGCAGTTTGAAGGTGGCTGTGAAGGGTTATCAAATAATTTTGTGAGTGGTACATGAGCACAGACTTGACTTGCTGACTGATGTATAAATAAACATTTCAGGATGAGTTTAGCGTGGATGGCTTTGTGCTGCGGTACAGGCAGCAGACTGGCCTGGAGAGCCTTCGAACCGATCTGGGCGTCTATCTCAAGGTGCTGCGCTCATCCATGATTGATCTGATCAACCGGGACTATGCCGATTTTGTCAACCTCTCGTCCAATCTGGTCGGACTGGATGCCAGCATCAGCAAACTGGAGATGCCCCTCGGGCAGCTCCGGGAGGAGGTTCTGGTAGGTGTTTGATAGTGTAGCCATCTGGGGACCAAGAGGTGATGCTGCCGTCCTGATGTGGGTAGCATCTTTTACTTACCCCGCATGGCATCGCAACATTGGTTCCGTTATAAGCAGATCATCGAGTCAACACGCCGCAGTCAACAACTGTGATCGTCGCAGCAGAGTTGTTTGGGTTCCTACCAACGATATGCTGCTGGTTGAATGGCATCACTTAGAGGTACCGGTTGTGCCCGCGTGGTTACGTCTGGTGCGGGCCGGGCCGTGCGTCACCCGGTCCGTCTCCGCCGGCAGAGCGTGCGCCGCTCGTTTGATGACCTGCTGGAGCAGACGGGCTGGCGGCTGACAAGGTTGCACCAGGTGCGCGCGCAGAAACAGTACCTGCGCCTGCTGGGCTCGTTGCCCGGCTACTTGGAGCGGCTGGAGGTGCTGCTCAGCAGCTCTGGTGACGACGCGGTCGGCGAACAGGTGCGTTGCTCGGTTCTGCGCGCAGGACAGCTCGGCACCGCGTACACGGCTTCAGGTTTTTCGATTCCGTGGAATTTTGTATCGCTTTTGTTTTTCGTTGAACTTTGAACTTTTTGTGAACAGCTGCGCTGTAATACGCGTCTGCGGCTGACCATGTCTGATAGATGGCCTCTTGTGATACGTCTTGACACCCAGTGGCGCCGTATTACATCTCCTTGCGCTGATTGGTCTCGCATGCCCGCCAATGCGAAGTGCCTTCGTTCGACATACCATGACACCATATACAGCCTCCTGGCTGCCCTCGACTCCGCGACTCCTGGTTCCATCGTCCTGTCCCGCTCCCGTCCACGGCCCCAGTGCTGCACTGACCGCCGCCGCCCGCCGGCCAGGACGGCGACGTGGTGGAGCGCGCCGCCTCCGAGTACAACCAGCTGACGTACGCGCTCTCGCACTGCGGCGGCGCCGCGCTGGTGGCGCGCCTGGAGCCGCGTGTGCGCGAGCTGGCCGGCCGGCTGTCGGCGCGGCTGCAGCACGGCCTGCTGGCGGCTCTCGACCAGGCTGACGCCGACCGACTGGCGCACGTGCTGCGCATCTTCGCCACCCTGGACCAGGTGAGGCGCAGCGCCGCTACGAGCGGCGCAGCCTCCGGTCGGAGTCGCTGCGAGCGGCGCAGCCTCCGGTCGTAGCCGCTGCGAGCGGCGCAGCCTCCGGTCGGAGCCGCTGCGAGCGGCGCAGCCTCCGGTCGAAGCCGCTGCGAGCGGTGCAGCCTCCGGTCGGAACCGCTGCGAGCGGTGCAGTCTCCGGTCGGAGTCGCTGCGAGCGGCGCAGCCTCCGGTCGGAGCCGCCGCGAGCGGCGCAGCCTCCGGTCGGAGCCGCTGCGAGCGGCGCGGTCCCCGGTTGGAGCCGCTCCCTCGCCTGGTAGTTGGGTTCGGCGCTGGGTGGAGGTCGTACTGGTTGCCATGCGTTGATGCGGGCTGCCGCAGCCGCGGCCTGTCGGTGATCGGAAGGATGGGGCTTAGCGTCGGGTGCTGGACCCTGGTCCGTCCGCCTCTCAGTCCGTCTGCCGTGCGGGCGACCGGTCTGGTGGATGTGCCGCGTCAGTGGATTCGGTGCTGCCATGTCATTGTGGCCGATCCCCGTAGACTGACCGGGCCCGGCTCCGCGGTCATGGTTGCCGCCCGCAGGATGCTATGCCATCGGACCCTCTCTCGTCGCCGGTGGGTGCGGCCGTGCTCTGCCGTCAGCCGTCTGTCCCTGCCTCAACGGTCACTCTCGCCGACCCCCGCCAGTGACCGTGTCGGCGTGCCCTGCCGCAGGTGACAGAGGCGGAGTCTCTGTTCCGGGAGCGGGTGGTGGAGCCGTACATGGCCGAGGTGATCTCGCCGGCCGCGCTGCGGGACGAGCCGCGGGGCCTCCGCGGCCTTCTCCAGAACGTGCTGCGCTTCGTCCCCGAGCACGCGCAGCTGCTGGTGGCCGTCACGCGCCGAGAGCACGGGTTAGTCGACGCGCGGCCGGCGGAAAGGGGCACCGGCGCGGCTGGCCTGGCGGCCATCGTGGCCCGTGACTGATCGCAGCCGATCGGCGGCGTCACGCGGCGTGACCTGTCGTCGGTTGGTCTGACCCGTGGCGACCTGTTCTGACCTGTGGTCGCGTGGTTTGATCTGTGGTTACGTGGTGTGACCTGCGGTCACGTGGTTTGACTTGTGGTTACGTGGTTAGACATGTGGTCACATGGTCTGACCTGTGGTTACATGGTCTGACCTGTGGTCACGTGGTTGGACCTGTGGTCACGTGTTCTGACTTGTGGTCACGTGGTTAGACCTGTTGTTACGCGGCCTGACCTGTGGTCACGTGGTTAGACCCGTGTTGACGTGGTCTGACTTTTGGTCACGTGGTTAGACCTGTGGTCACGTGGTCACGTGCTGTGACCTGTGGTCATGTGGTTTGACCTGTGGTTGCGTGGTCTGACCTGTTCTCGCGCCGCAGCGCCCACACCGGGCCGCGCTACGACTTCCTGGTGAACGCCGTTTGGCCGTGTATCATCCAGCGACTGGACGACGAGCTGCCGGTCATCTACGCGCCCGGCAACCCCAACACGCTGTTCGAGGTCCGTCGGGGGGGGGGGGGGGGGGGAGGGCTGCCGGAGGCGCCGGCCGAGGGGCACGCGCCACAACACGTACCCGACCCCTGGCATGCTGTGTTTTGCCGAGACTTGACACCAGCGGCCCTTCAGTGGCTGTTAAGCTGCCTGAGGTCGTGAAAGGTTGACTGAGTTTATTTGCCCTTGCAGCACACATCAGCAGGGGATGCCTGTTGATGAATTCCAGTGGTGCAGTTTGCAGAATTGTTAGCGATAATGTACGAGTATGTATATGTCACTGTTTGCTATCAGGATACTGTGAGTGACACGCGACAAATACCCGGCTTGTAGGCGAGTAATTTTAGCCGGTTTGGTGATCCTCAGCGCTACACGGCCAGCATGGATTTTGTTGAGGAGTTCGAGGCGGCCTGCGGCACGGCAGCCAGCGTTGAGAGACTCCGTAACCACGAGGCCTACGACAGGTTCATGAAGCGCTGGAATCTGCCTGTCTACTACCAGATCAGGTCAGCTGAGTGGACGCGTGCGACGTAGGGATCGCCGAACAATGGCGACAATTGTAAGCTCATGTGGGGTGATGGGGACTGCGATGCAAGTATGCTAGCATGTACTCTACGTCACTAGGTACTGGCTCTTTTGGATGAAGCATGTCTTCCACAACTAGCACTGTTCCGTGTGTGTGGAATATCAGGTCATCAGGAATGCGTATAATGCTATTTCGACCCTTGTCGAGACTTCTGGAGACTCCAGATATGCGGATTGTGGTCCGACCATGTGACGCTGTCTGTCCTTCCTGACCTGACCTGACCTGACCTGACCTGACCTGGCTTGGGTTGTCCTGTCCTGACCTGACCCGATATGACATGGCTCGACATCGAAAGCTGGATTGGGCCTGCTAGTCTGTGTTGCCCTCCCTCCGCCGCTGTCCCGGCTGCCCAGTGTCTTGGTTGTGACTCGTGTTCCTTCCTGCCGTCCAGGCTCTCGGAGACGGACCGCGCGCACCTTCACGCGTAACCCCCCGCCTCCTCCTCCCTAGACGGCGGCGTAAGACCGCAAGACATTGCAGGAGATCACCCAGTGTCTCTGTCCCCAGACTGCAGGAGATCGGCGGCGCGCTGGAGTCGGTGCTGGCCGAGCCTCCTGTGTAACCCCTCTCTCTCCGTGTCCCTAGACTGCAGGAGACCGGCGGCGCGCTGGAGTCGGTGTTGGCCGGGCCTCCTGTGTAACCCCCTCTCTCTTCGTGTCCCTAGACTGCAGGAGATCGGCGGCGCGCTGGAGTCGGCGTTGGCCGGGCCTCCTGTGTAACGCCCTCTCTCTCCGTGTCCCTAGACTGCAGGAGATCGGCGGCGCGCTGGAGTCGGCGTTGGCCGGGCCTCCTGTGTAACCCCCTCTCTCTCCGTGTCCCTAGACTGCAGGAGATCGGCGGCGCGCTGGAGTCGGCGTTGGCCGGGCCGGACTCGGCCGCCGCCATGTGGGCCGCCCTGCGGCGCTGCTGGGGCCGCGACGTCTTCCTGCGGCCGCTCACGCACCGTTTCTGGCAGCTGTCGCTCCAGATCGTGTCGCGCTACAGCACCTGGCTGGGCGGCCGGCTCGAGCACGGGGTGAGTCGGCGGGCCAGGACGCTAGAGAGGTGCTCCGGCGCCGACCCGGGCTCGCACCCGGCTGCCTACGGGATGGGGCCAGAAGCCGTGATCTACTGTCAGCTGGTTTGGCGCGTCATTGACTTTTGAGCAAAGTCCTAACATGTCTGGTTTACAGACGTTCTGCTTTCGTTACATCCTCATTTGCGGATCGATATCAGTGGCATCAGCTTGTTACCTGTTGGTCTTTGCAGGAGAAGGAGAAGGCCGGCTTGAGCCTGGAGGACTGCGTGCGTTATTTGTCGGACATTGCTGACCTCTCCCAGAAGCTGGAAACGTTCATCGACGCGGTTGTCCTGCCGATGGTGCCTAAGATTCCCGACGAAGCCGTCCAGTCCATGAGAGGTATTAACCCGCCTTGTCCGACAATGGGGAACCTGGCGCCGTGTGATTAGGAGATCAGGCGCGTGTTTTCGTCTTGACTGTGCTTATATAAATCGATCTGTTGCGTACTAAACGTTGTTGAGATGCAGACATCGAATACGGTTGACGCAGAAAAATCCGAAGACGCCCGCCCCCATGCTGGTCCGTGAGCGCGCCCCCTCGCCCCGCCTTCAGACAGCCTGGAGACAGGCGCGGTGCGGCTGCGCGCGCTGCCGCCGCGCCTCACCGGCGTCTACACCGAGTCGCTGCTGTCGGACGCCACGGCCGCCATGCGCGTGGTGATGGACATCCCGCGCCTATACCGACGCACCAACCGCGACCCGCCCACAACCGCCTCCGGCTACGTGGCGGCGATGGTGGCGCCGCTCGAGCACTTCTCGGGCACGGTGTGTGCGCGGCTGGAGCCGGCGCTGACGGCCCGTTACCTGACCGGCGTGGTGACGCAGCTCTGCACCCTGTGAGTGTGCGGAGAGCGTTGCGCGCGCGCCGTCGTCGCGCGGTGCCGCTTGAAGGCGTGCGGTGGGAGGGCGGGGGCGGTACGCACCACCGGCTGCCGGACTGGGAGGTGGGACAGAATCGCGCGCTTTGGTAACGGAAAATGTGGAGACTTTTTGATGGGTGTCCGAGGTGTAAGCGGGACAAAACCTTGGTGGCAACCGCTGTACCCTTGGCCAGCATGGCGCGTACATTTCAGACTGCGCACTGACATCCCCCAACATGCTGGCATCGTTTCACGGAAGCGTATCGCCAGCGCCGGGGGACGGCCTGGCGATATGTCCAGTGCTGTGTTGTCGCCCGCCCTGTCCGGTGGTGTCCGCTCGCACGTAACGCCGTCGCGTCCTCCGCTGGGCCTCACGCCCCTCCCTCTCCCCCTCTAGGTACGCGGAGCGGGTCGGCCAGGTGCTCACCTCCGTGCAGCGGATGGAGGAGTCGCTGCGCAAGTTGAAGAAGGCGCGCGCGACGGCGCCGGCGGCGCCGGCCGGCGCCACCGACGACGACAAGATCCGGCGTCAGCTGGCGCTGGACGTGACCGAGCTGGGCCGGCTCATCGGCCGGCTGGGCGTGGCCGCCGACGGCCTGGCCGAGTACCGACATCTGCAGCAGCTGGTGGGGGAGGCCGCCTAGGAGCAGCTGGCCGGGGGAGCCCTCAGGGCGCGGCGCTCGGGCGGGTCGAGGTGCCGGGGGTCGGAGCGGCCGCCGCCTGACCGCGGCACCGGTGCGGGCTCGGCCTCAGGAGAAAGCACGGCAGCTGCTCATGCTGGCGGCGAAGAGGCGGCGCTGACCAGTGCGGGTGCCGGGGCCATCAGTGCTGTCGGAATGCCGGCGCCGAGGCGAGGGTGCGCGGCGGACACGCTGCGTGACGTCATCTCGCGCTCGGCGGGCCGACACGTCATCGACTTGACTCGGCCCGGCGGTGATCACTCTCCATTCCGCTCCGCTTGACGGGACGGGCGCGGGGGCCGACGCTGGCTGACGGGTGTGGCGAATTTATGCTTTGTGAAATAATTGGACAGTTGCTGAAATCCGCTGGAGAGCGTCCTCTCGTGTTCCGACCGCCGGGCCAGGCCCGCGTCGCGGCCTTGGCCCCCGCGCGGGGCCGTGGCTTTCCAAGCAGTGGGCGCCTGTCAGCATACGCGATGCGATACTCCGTAAACGCGGTCGCTGGGTGTATCGTTACGTGCTGGTTCATCGCACTTTGCGGTGGCCTTGGGACTGTGCTGTTACGTGGTTAAGGGCCTTACTACGCAGCATTGAATGTCGTCTTGTTTTAAGATGTTTATTTCCGCCGCCGAATACAGTTTCTCCGACGTTGGACCAGTGTTGTTTGGCCCGTCTCGACAGGTTGTCGCTGGAACTGCCGCGCGTTCCATTTGTTAAGTTCACGGAATGCTGAAGTGCTCCCGTTCTATATCGTTTGCTGTACGGAAACGGTGGAGCGCCAACTCGGAAAAGTGCGGACAGAACATTGCCAGCCCACCCCTGGCTGACGTTTCGGCACTTTGCTCGTGGCATGCGCTGCGGCATTTCCGGCATCGTGGCCGAAGCTTTGCAGAGCACCGTTGTGATGCAGACCAGTGCGGCATTACGCTAGGGAGGAGGGGGGGGGGGGGGGGGGGGTGCGCCGGTCGCACGCCGGCTACTGCGGGCGGGTGAAAAACTGGTGAGAGGCCCGGGCCTGGAAGGAGAGCCCAACCCACGTGTGTCGAGAGCTCACTCCAACGCAACTATGAATTGAATTTTGAGAGGAAAACTGGACGGATTGAATGAATGAATGCACCTTAAATGACTGAAAGAATGAATGCACCTTTAATGAATTAAATGAATGAATTTCAACCACAACTGAAATTGAAATGGACTGCGAATGAGCGGTTCGTGTATGAAGGACTGGATCGCCTCGTTCTGTAGTTACTCGGAGCTGCATCCGGAACAAGGCAGAGTCGTGACTGGGCAGCATTGTTTGTACAGGCAACCCAACAAGGGTGACGGCAGAACCACGGCTGCGAAGTACGGGACGTCCACCCTGACAAGCTATCGCCTGTCTCCTGGACCGCCACCCAGACCGGGAGCGACAGAAGAGCTCGGCTGTAAAAAACTCGACGGCACACATCGGCCGACCGGTGGCGGCGGCGGGCTCGCCGCTGCTGCCGCCTGATCCGGGCTGCGCCGGCAACAGTGTGGCCCGGCGCCGGCAGCCGGCCGCTGCGGCGACACCCGACCGCGGTGAGTACACGCACCAGGCTTTCTACGCAGCGGTGTCCTGGCGACGCTTATCTTGCGCAGTAGCCGTGTAAAAACGTCACTGCTTGCAGAGTGCGCAGGCTTACGGCGCACTGGGTGCCCGTGTAATTGTCGCGCCCCTGTGGCACATTATGCATCATTGCGCAGCGCTGTGTACCATTGCCGAGAAGCCGCACTGCATTCCAATAGCTAGCACAGCGCATTATAGACTAGTGCAGCACGTGATGCACTCTTCTCGCCGATAATTTACCCCGCAGCGTAATGTGGGACAAAAGAATGCACTGCGCGTCCCAACTAACGTGCACTGAGTTAAAGCACAGTGCGCGCTGTTGCAGGGTGATCAGTGAGCCCTTGCAACGGAGCGCATTCTTCATTGGCCCATTCCTCTCTCCGTGGATGCCAATGGCTATGGAATATGCATCCACATTCCGTGACCGTCTGGAGACGATGTACATCTCATGTGAAGCGTGTGTGCCCGGCCCCCGTCCACTGTCCGGTGTCCGCTGTGGGCATCGCTGCCATCTTCTCCAGTGACCCCCAGCCCGCTGCTCAGGTACGACCGCGCTGGTCCGCCTCCTGCCGCCGTCGGCGCCATGCGGGGTGGTGACGACCCGCTGTTGAACGCCTACATCATCGGCTCGGTGCTGCTGGTGCTGGGCAGCGGCCTGGTGTTCTTCGGCGGCGTGCTGCAGCAGCAGGCGGCACAGGCGGAGGCCAACAGCGTCAACGGCACCGATGCCGTCCACGAGCGGCGCGCCGGGGCCGCGCGGGGCAGCGGGCACGGTGGCTGGACCAGAGTCGGACACGGAGGCGGGGGCGGGGTCAGAGACGGAGGCGGAGGCGGAGGCGGAGGCGGGGGAGGGGGCGGAGGCGGAGGCGGCGACGGAGGCGGAGGCGGAGGCGGAGGCGGGAGCGGGAGCGGGAGCGGAGACGGAGACGGAGACGGAGACGGAGACGGAGACGGAGACGGAGACGGAGACGGAGACGGAGACGGAGACGGAGACGGAGACGGAGCGGAGACGGAGACGGAGACGGAGACGGAGAATGGAGCAGAGGCGGACACAAAGACCCGGGGCAGACACGGAGGCGGAGGAGGAGACTGGAGCAGACACTGGGACGATGACGGAGGTAATGTTGAGTAGATGGCCCGCCTCTGCAGCTCTGGGATGTGCCAACGGCAATGGAGAAGGTGCCAGCCGGCACCGTGAGGCGCGGCCAGTCGGCAGCGATGTGCCGACATAATGTGCGGAACGATAAACGGAAGCCGACGGAAATCTGAAGCATCTGGCAACCGTCCGAGACTCTGAATCGCTGATCCCGAGTCGTCACCGTCTGCTGCGCGATATAGTCGGCAGACGCCTGTTTTGCTGTGTGTAGGGCCACTGCAGCACCCCGCGGCCTCTGCGGCTCCCTGGTGGCGCGCGAACAGACCGCCACCTGACGGTCCGGCGCTGGCCGCCGCGGTGCTGCACTCTGAGGCTGGGACCACCCGCTGTCCGGTGACTGACGCGGGACCCCGACCTGGAGGGGGAGGGACCGGCGAGATCCGCGCAGCCGTTGTTCACTTGAGTTGTCTGATAATGTTGTCTGATGTCGGTGTCTGACAATCATAAAACTGCAACAAATTTACGTATTTTATGCACTCAGAATGGCGTCTAGGATGACTCCATAGCTAAGCTGCGGCGGTATTAACCAAATGCTCGTAACTTAGCCGAAGGAGCGTGGTAAAGGTGTCGAAAAAACTAGCACCAGTTGTGCTCAGCACTGTCATGAGCAGGAAGGGTGGCAGCGCTCAGTAGTAAAAACCCGACGCCACACATACGGTTACTGGTTTCGGGGAATGGGGGGGGGGGCTGCGTCTTGGTGTCGCCAATCAGTCTGAGCCTGGCTGTAGTTGCGGCGCGCCTCGCCGCCGACCGCTGCTGGAATACCGGCTTTTCACCGTGAGTACCGGCGTGACAGGACGGGACACGCGGCGGACAGGACACTGAGCACGTGTCTCGCATCATGTTCGCGTGTAGCGTACAACGGCTTTGTACGGCCTGCTGAGTCGGTGCACTGCGCATTCTGATGGCGTCTGCGCCGCTTGCCGGTCGCCGCGGAACGCACTGTGAAACAGTTCGCCAACTTATATGTCCACCTTCACTGCTGCGCTGCGCATCGTTACAAGGGCATCACATCTCGCACCGGTATTGGACGCGATGCTCACCAGCACAGTGATGCGTAACTGGGCCGTTCACTATGCATCCCGGCGCCAGTTCTCCATGTCGTCGTCCTTCAGCATGGAGCCGTCCTGAGATAGTCTGCCGGGTTTGCCGCGAGCCTCAGACGTGTGCTCGCCCTGATAGTGCTGCCCCACGCCCCCAGGCTCAGACGTGTGCTGCCCCTGATAGTGCCGCCCCACGCCCCCAGGCTCAGACGTGTGCTGCCCCTGATAGTGCCGCCCCACGCCCCCAGGCTCAGACGTGTGCTGCCCCTGATAGTGCCGCCCCACGCCCCCAGGCTCAGACGTGTGCTGCCCCTGATAGTGCCGCCCCACGTCCCCAGGCGACGCCGTGTGCCGGCCCGCCCGTCACCCCCTCCGCAGCCGCCATGACGGCCGGTGACCCCCGCTACGGCGTCTACATCATCCTCGCGGTGACGCTGGCGTTGACCCTGGGCCTGGTGTTCCTCACCACGGCGATGCCTTCGGCGGATTCGCACACCGACAACACCAACGGCACCAGTGGTGGCACTGAGGAGCACGCGGAGCGGGTCGCGGACCAGTTCGGAGCGCAGTGGACGAGCAGGCTCTGGCAGGTGCCCAACATGGATGCGGCGGCGTGAGCCGGGGTGGCCGTTGTGGGCAGGTGACAATGGTGTGCTGGCTCGACTGACGTGGCGCGGTCAACGGGACCCGACAGAGCTGAGACTTTCGAACCTTTGACCAGCACCTGTGAGGTTCGCGGCGTGGCCTGTTTCTGCAGACATTTGCTTGACACATGCGTTGCTGGAGTGAAGCTCGGAACGTCTGCAGCCGGTGCCAGGTGCCGCCCCATGTTACGGTGAGGACCGCTGCCGTGCGGTGTGCAGGGCCCGGGGAGCTCGCGTCACGGAACGCTGACAGCCCACGCAAGCAGGGACAGAGCGTGGCGGCGGCACTAAACCAGGATATCGGCAGTGAGGGCGTTTACGAAGACTGTGGTGCCGTTTGGTAAAATGGTCGGGGCTCAACTAGGGGTTGTTGGACAGGTGCTGAATTTGCAAATACCTGTAGACAACATGTTGACGCTTAAACCGCATTCTTACCACTGCTCATCGGCAAGTTAATGCTCCACTGTACCCGACACCCGCAGCAGAGTTGAAAGTGCATGGCAACGGCGTGTAAAAACCAGCACCATTTGTCATCAAGCTTACAATGGTCAAGAGGGAAAGAGTGCTCGGCCATAAAAACCGGGCGTCACACATTGGACGGCTGGTTCCGGCTGGCCCCAGCGCCTCCATCAGCTCCAACTGGCCGCGGCGGCAGGGTGCCTCGTCGTCGTCAGTAAGCCGCCGAAACGCCAGCCTGCCGCTGTGAGTATTGGCAGTGTGCTCACCGCAGGGCACCACGCTCGCTTGTCTCGCGCAATGCACCATTATCGCGCGCCCTTTCCATCGTGCCGTGCATCTGTTTTGCACTGCGCCTTGTTTGGCGCACGCTTTTAAATGCTTCCATGAGCCAGGGGTGGGGGATGTGGTGCAGCTCCAGCTGCACTGAAATAAGCCTTGCAATAGCATCCCATTGCAAAGTGTATGTTCCGGCCGGCTAGCCACATTGTCTTTTATTAGCGGCATTCGCACATTCATTTGCACCTTACACCTTTATCGCATGTTCAGTTGCCTTTAGTGCATTGGGTGTGCGCCTTCAGTTCCATTATGCGCCCTTATTTGCGACATGCACTCTTACTGCGAGTGATGCTCCTTTGCAAAGCGGCAAACACGCCGGAGCAGCGCACTAGCCAATGTATTCACTCCACCTCTCCATTCATGGCAGCCATTACGTGGCTCATCCATGTTCTGTTGTCTACAAACGGCGCACCGGTGCTGGCTGTAAGGATGGAGCATGTTCCCCTGATAACGCCGCCCCCGCCTCCCCAGGCCACGAGTGCGTCCGTCATCCGGACGTCATGGCCAGCAGCGTCGTGCGTCACCACTTCTTCGTCATCTTCGTGGTGTCGCTGGCGCTGGGTTTCGGTCTAGCGCTGTTCGGCACGGTGCTGACCAAGACGCCGACCAGTAGCAGTAACAGCACCAGCAGCACCAACAGCACCAACAGCACCCACGGCGCAGGCGGAGAGGGCGAGGGGCGGGCCGGGCATCGAGGGGGTGCCTGGTGGACCAACCGGCTGTGGGAAGTACCGGACATGGTGGGGGTGTGAGACAGGGCTTTGCAAGTGTACACGAGGAGCAAGAATGAGCTGAAGGAGCGCAGAGAACAGTCAGCAGGAAACCCCGGAGAGCTGAGAGGTTCAACGCCCCACTGATATATTTGAAATGACGGCCCAGCGTTCGTGTTCGCCTTTCGCGACATGGTGTATCCCTGCATTGTTATTGGTTACACTCTTGTGGCCGCTTGAGTGGTTGGTGACCGCACCGCCTTTGCCTGAATGCGGTACGGAAGGCAGAGACATTGGCGGCGCGTCTAATAAACGAGCGGCTACGGAAACGGGGTAAGTGACACACGTCCCGTCCGCCAACGGTCTCGTTATGGATGCTACTGGGACCAGAACGAAGACGAACGCCACGCTGGACGGCCACTAGGGGCGAGGGGTCCTGCCGCATGGCATGGCCATGCAGAGCGCGTTTTGCAGAGCCGGAGGTGTAAGGCGGTACCCGCACCCTGGAAAAGCTTCAGCAGTTGCCTACTCGTACTCGTTAGTTACTTGTGTAAAGAAGCGACGGGCCGGAGGTTATCCGGGAGCTTCAACGACAGAGACACTTTACCAATAGACCGTTCACCTGGGCTGAGGTGCAACCCAGCGCATCAAGCAAGCTTCCTGTGTCTGGAGCTGACACTGAAACACGGTGCCGTATTCCATATATCATCTCATTGACCTGGAATGCTCTCACAGTTGACTCCTCCGGCCGGTTACAGTTTCTATTACAGCACAGCAGCGAGAACCCAACTCGGAGACACGCTCGGAGGTACAACACCCACCATTCAATCGTCCGAATCCCCTCGCCTGCAGCTGATAGCTCCCCGCAAGGCTGATCGGACGTATTGCTTGTTGTTCCTGCCTGCAGCCGCTGTTTCAGTGCAAATGCCGGCAATGCAGACATCGCACGTCTGGTCACCCCGGCTCGCGGCTAGCGCCGCAGAATCGGCCGACACCTCGCAGTGGTGGCGCAATGCATCCGCTGATATGCACGAAATTCGCGCCGTTAGTGACGCAAATCGCACCGATGTCCTCACTATGTCCGTGTCGCATTGTGTCATCGCCCGCCGCTCAACGGTGCGCCCCCTTCGCTGCCAGCGCCGCGCGAACGCTCAACTCAACGCAGCCTCTCGTACGCGTTTTATTTGATTCGCGGAAGGCTATACAACATAGTTCAAGCGTTTCGTCAAGTGGTTACAACACAGGTGCGCCGTAGTGGGCGCCGAGCCTGTCCAGCAGCGGCCTGCTGGCGGCCAGGGGGCGATAGGCTAGTCCGCACGTTTGTACGTTAGCAGGTCTCACACGCGGTCAAATAGAGGTAAAACTTCCGTCTGGAATCTCGGGCAGCGCACAGCACTGTACTAAAGCGAGGCACCTTCGTGTGCGAGGGCTCGATCATGACAATAAGGCACGTCGTCCAGGCAGCTGCACACCACGTCTCACTTAGTAATGATAGGCACCTGTAACTCGCAATTTCTTACATAGCCCGCGCCGTGGGTAGCGCGTTGCTGTCATTGGGTCTTGCCCTAAAACAACATCCACAGCCGAGTTGGAAAAATAACGCATAAAACTCTGTCCGAACCACCCAGGCTGCGCTGTCTGGGGCGTGCGTACAAATCGTGGCACTCGTCTCACTAGCAGGCACTACCGACCCTTCCGCGTCACGGGCCGGATATTAGCTCCGCACATGGTGTGGCTGACTCCTCTGTGTCCTGACTCTGACTCATGACTCTGACACCGTTGGCCGGCGTCGGCGCGGGGCGCAACCGCGGCGTCGGGACGGGCGCCACAGCAGGCGGCCGTCTGTCGACCTCGCCGTCGGCAGCGGTCGGCTCGGAGGTCACAGGGGGCGGGGGGGGGTCGACCCGGCGCGGTCCGGCACGCTTCCAGAGACCCGGTCCTTCCGCACAGACCTCAGCGGCACACCGCGCGCCGCGGCCGGAGCACTCGCCACCGGCTCGGCTTGCGACCCTGCTGGCCATCTCGCCGGTCCCGCGCAGTTCCCACTCCAGCCCGGCCTGCCGTCGTCCCCACCGGCCGCGTCGCCACTGGCGCCCCTGGCGGCCATCGGCGGAACCTCGCCGCCGTCCGGCAGCGGCCCCTGGACCGGACGCCAGGCCAACGCGTCCTACGTCGCAATCCGGGCGGCCGCCATCTCGGAGAGGATGTCGGCCAGGTTGCCGGCGCCGATGAGGTAGCCGTCCTCGTGGTTGCCCGGCTGCCAGGCGCTCCGGTGGTCGATGCTGACGCCGGCCGGCAGCGGAGTCGTCTTGGCGAAATCGATTAGCCAGACGCTAGCGTGGTTCGCGTCATGGACGAACAGCAGCGACGAGCCGATGAACTGCAACGGGCGCTCAGCCGGTCAGACACCGGTCACTGCACGCCCGCCGGGCCACGGAGCGCTCAAAACCATCCAAAAACCACTGGGAGGTCAAGGGGTGGCAACTCGGTCAACCCTGAGCCATAGCCGGGCCATGGGGCGCGGAAACTGTCCAACCAAGCCATACCCAGGTCATCTGAGGGCACCGCGGCCAGCCCAGAGCCGTAGCCGGGAAACGGAGCCGTCTACGTTCTCTCGAAGCCATAGCCGGGTCAGAGGGCGGGTCGTCCTCTCCCCCCTCCCGCGTCGTTTGGAGCGTGCACACTCCGACCCTCAAAGTCTATGGTACCGGTCGTTCATCGTACGACGGGGGACGTGGATAATAACTGTTGGTCGCATCTCAGTGCCTGGTACCGCCAGTTGCAGCGGCCGAATTTTCACGGACTTTAAAAAACATGACGCGGGGACGTGGTGGTTCATGTTCAGTTCAGTTCAAACGTCTCTCCCCACGGCATGGTAGCTGCGGGGTGGCGGGTTCGTCAGGAGCGTTATGAGGACAGGCCGCAGAAAGGTCCAACATCCCGACGTTAATGGAGCACGCACATCAGACGAAGGCAGGTAACCCACCTCGTGAGCTTTAAAGAAGCTGGAGTTCTCCAGTGCCGACTGGATCTCCTTGAGACGCTCGAGATACTGAGGCTGGAACACCAGGACCGACATCCATTAGCTGAGACGCCAACGGCTCACCGAAGCGCAGAAGTCAAGACCACCGTGCTGCCGTACACTTGTACCGATGTATATATTGATGACGTGTCTACGTTCGGAAACCGGCTCAACCTCGCTGTACGGAGACGTATGTGAGGATACATCGTCCAACTTTATTCCACAACACTCTCCCCTCTGCACTGGCCGTCATCAAGACATCCAAAAACATGCACAAATGGAAAAGAAATAGCTTTCTCCTGTTGAAGCCGTGACTGCCTGGCTCTGGTGCTTTGGAGTGTTTGTGTGTGGGGCGGGGACCTCCGCCGTAATCTCGGACAGCCCCAGGCGCTGTCTCGGACACAGGCGTCCTATCGTGGGGACGGCTGAACGGGGAACACCCCACTCGGGCGGCCATAAACCAAGGTACACTGGCAATGATACACCACGCGTGCACTTACCGAAACAGTAAGAAAACATTGCACTTGACTTACTTCGGAGCGCGGCGGATTAAGTGAAAAGTGGCCTGTGACCTTGTCCAGTGCAATGTGATAAGCGTTCAGATGTGTAACAGATGCAGCTGGCTTGTGGGTTCGCACCTGTACGATGGTTAGCGGTGAAAACGACTGCATACGTGCGCGCATGTGCGCATGCGTACGTGCGTACATGCATGCGTGCGTGCGTGCGAGCGTGCAACAGACACGTACCACCGCCTTCGGATATCCGTCAGTGAACATGACAATGGCGTCCTTGATCTGGTCCTTGGAGCGCGTAGTCTTGAAGTCTTTGCTGGAGAAGCCCTGGCTCTTGCGAATGCCCTCGATGCGGAAGCCCAGGTTTGCAGTGGACGAGATAGTCTCACGCCAGACCATGTACCTGCGGTGACAGCGACGCGATGGGATGTCACATGTCGGACGGCTGGAGGGAGGGGGGGGGGGGGGGGGCTGGCACGCGCGCGGTGGTCGCCAAACGCGGGTGCATGGCAAAACATGGCGGTGAAAATGGCAGGACTCGCGTGAGCCGACTGTTGACCAGTCTCTGACGCTCGAACTAATAAAAACGGGCGTCCCTACTCGCGTGCAAGAAGTAACTGTGACAGTGGAGACAATGGATCACTGCATGTAACCTCACCACGCGCTGTACACGTTTGTCATCAGCTTCAATGGCAAAACGCATCGTTACTTCGAGCCTCGCAAAGACCCAGAACAACACGATGTCTTCGTCCACTGCAAAAATCGCGCATTTCGGGCATAAGGCTCGTTTTGGTCCTTGGAAAGCTATATTGCGCATGTCGTTTATCAGCTGATATCCGACATCTGTCGTCCAACCGACTCCAGAAAACGTGCAGATGATCCTTGCATCGATCACCTGAAACTGTAAACCATGCCCAGCGTTGCATCGATCACCTGAAACTGTAACCATGCCCAGCGTTGCATCGATCACCGGAAACTGTAACCATGCCCAGCGTCCGTCGTGACAGGCTGCGATCAGGCCTGAATCACACGTGCGCCACAGCCGCCACACGGCGACGGCCTCCAGCCGGTCGGCCGCCCGTCCGAGTCCGGCCCGGCCGGCCTCACCTGGGCTTGGTGACGGCCTTGAGACGATGCTCCTCCTCGGTCGGAGCGCCCTTATCAATCGCCATCATCTTCTCGTACATGTCCTGAAACACCAAGCAGCCCGTGCCAGGACAAACACGCAAAAGCTATCAGCAGTGCGTTCCAGAGGGCTTTGTGGCAGTCCAAGCGCTCTGATAATCGCCTGCTACTGGCAGAATGCCAGGACTACAAAAGGCCTGACCTCTCGGAAAAGTGCAGGTGAATCGGTACAAGCAAAGCTATCGCCATGCCGGTATCTACAAAGTATAGGCGCACCATCAAAAAAAGTTAGACGCCTGCCGTTTATCACATTCCGCAGGCTGGCTGCCCAGTGGACTGCACAGGAGCATCCAGCGCAATGAACACCAAAAAGCCTCTCAAAGCTCCTAAGCTGGCAATCCTTTGATTACGGTAGCCCAATCTTCCCGAGGCTTTATGATGGATACGAGCTGAACCTACCTTCCTCAGCTTGGGGTTCTCCTTGGCCTTCGCCAGCTCGTCCTCGAGGTAGGTGCGCACGCCGATCTTGCAGTCCATGACGCACGGCTCGACAAACTCGCCAAGTAGGTCCTGCAGCTGCAGGAAGTGCTGTCCGTCCTCCGCCACCGTCTGCACGGGGGTACACAGCACACTACGGTCAGATCACGGCGTGCAAGGGGTACAGAACACCCCAGGGTCAGGTCACGGAGTGGGGGATTTCAGAACACACTGCGGTCGGGTCATGACGCGCACGGGGGTGCAGAACACACTCAGGTCACCGAGTGCACAAGGATAAACAACACACTGGGGTCAGGTCACGGATTACAAAGGGGCGCTGAACTGCCCGCGGCCGGGGCAGCTGGCACTTTCAGACATCCTGACCATGGGCGGCAGACATGATTTCATGTTCTGAAAACCCGCTTATGTCACCCGTCACAGACGACGGCCAAATGGCAACAGGCCATGCTGAGTTGAAACGCGGTAGCCGCATCATGGCATTAAGCGGCACACTGAAGCCCCACACAAGTGTCCGTTGCACTGGAACTGCACCATACCAACGTGATGAGTTCATGGACTGCCCAACCAGCTGTACATAGCAAGGACGGTGGTCCTCGTCATTCATTAAAACGCCCAGCCACACTAAAATGCGGGCACACACAGACCACAGTAAGGTCGGGGCGTGCTGCCGTGCACGGGTGGCGTCGGCAAGTCCTGGCGCGCACGACCAGCAAGGAAGCCGCGTGCGGCCTGCTGATGCAGACTTCTGGGCTTACGTGTCCAGTCCGCGCTATCTAGCTCTCCGGCCGCACCAGACCAGATGCATTAACGGGGGCTAATGCCTCGTGACGCAGCGGGGGTGCACAAGGCCGCTTACGAGTCAATAAAGCCGGATGGAGGTAGTCCGCACCGACTGAAATCCCATGCAAACCGCACTCCCGACCGCAGCACACTCCGTCTGCCACGTGCAGGTTCACACGCAGCGAACACGAGCGGGCTCACAGCTGGACCGCAGGGCTAGGGTGGTGTGCTTACAGAGGAACATATCGTGCTGCGCGAGGACGTCCTGCTACCGATGCGGCAGCCCAATACGTGGAGCGGGGATCGGGGACGATAGTCTGGTCTGGTCTGGTCTGGTCTGGTTCTGGTCTGGTCTGGTCTGTGACGCGGATGAGAGCTCTAAAGGCCTGGTGATCTGTTTGCGCAGCGTGCGTGTGTGAGTGCCACTACCACCCCAGTAGCTGTGGGCGAGTGCGGGTGTGGGTGTGGGTGTGGGTATGGATGTGGGTATGGATGTTGGCGCGGCTGCGGGTGTAGGTGCTGGTGCGGGTGCGGGTGCGGGTGCGGGTGCGGGTGTGGGTTCGGTGCGGGTGTAGATGCAGTGTGAGCGTGGGTGCGGGCCCAGATGCAAGGTGCGAATGCGGGTGCAGATTTAGGGTGCGAAAACAGGTGCAGTGAGGGTGAGGGCACAGGTACGGGTACAGATGTGGATGTGGATGTGGATGCAGATGCAGATGCGGATGCGGATGCGGATGCGGATGCGGATGCGGATGCGGATGCGGATGCGAGTGCGGATGCGGTTGAGGGTAAGGGTGTGGGCGCGGATATGGATGTGGATGTGGGTGTGAGTGTGGGTGTGGGTTTGAAGTGGGTGTGGGTGTGGGTGTGGGTGGGTGTGTGTGGGTGTGGGTGTGAGTGTGGGTGTGGGTGTAGGTGTACGTGTAGGTGCATGTGCATGTGTAGGTGTAGGTGTAGGTGTAGGTGTAGGTGTAGGTGTAGGTGTAGGTGTAGGTGTAGGTGTGGGTGAGGGTGAGGGTGCAGGTGTGGGCATGGATGCGGGGGCGGGTGTGCGTGTAGGTGGGTGTAGGTCTGCGTCTGTGCGCCTGTGTGTGTGTGCGTGGGGGAGGGGGGGGGGGGCGGTCCCTGCCGCAGATGTGTTCCCCCTGGCTTCGACGATCCTTGATAATAGCGCACGCCACACCTCTAGCTCCCAGAGTACCTCCAATACATGCGTCAGAGGTTGGGTCTTGACGTATCCCCGCTTTCCACAACTTGGACTACAGCAAGTAAAAACACACAATATACCGCCTGCACGATGATACACGTCCGCCCGTCGTCCCTCCGGTGATAGGTTCAGACTGGACCGCGTCGGACTCAGCCACCTGTGCCGGTGCGTGGCCCTCTCTCGCCGAGCGGCGCCGACCTCCGCCCGTCTCCACTCCTCACCGACGTCTCGTGGTCGGCGGCACCCCGGCCGGCCGACACAAAGACCCGCTGGGAGCGGTGACGGTAAGTACGTGAACAAAAATCCCATAATGACTAATGACCCTGTCTGGGCAGCCGAGCCGAGCCGAGCCGGCCGCGATCGATCATCGGGTCCGTGTTCGGCCCCGGCGCTGGCGGCCAACAACAGCCGGCAAAACGGCCGCCGGTCGCCTCTGATAGGGCGCCGGCCGCTCGCAGCGACCCGCGATTGCGGGTCGAACAAAGCGGCGGCGTGGCGATAGAGGGAGATGGTGCGATGGCGGTGGTGGGGCGATGGACGGCGATGGTGCGACGACGGTGGTGAGGCAGATGGACGAGGATGTTGCGACGGCGGCGGTGGACAATGGAGGGACATGGTGCCACGGCGGTGGTGGGGCGGATGGAGGGAGAAGGTGCGAAGGCGGTAGTAGGGCGATGGAGGGAGATGGTGCGACAGCGGTGCTGGGGGCGGATGGAGGGAGATGGTGCGCCGGCGGTGGTGAGACGGGTGGACGAGGATGTTGCGACGGCAGCGGTGGACAATGGAGGGGCATGGTGCCACGGCGGTGGTGGGGCGGATGGAGGGAGAAGGTGCGAAGGCGGTGTAGGGCGATGGAGGAAGATGGTGCGACGGCGGTGGGGCGGATGGAGGGAGATGGTGCCCCGGCGGTGCTGGGGCCGATGGCGGGAAGCAAACGACGCCCGGGCTGGTCGATCTTCACCTGAATCAAATGCGACAGCATTTCGGCTGTCCATTTGAAAGCAAGGAAATGACCACGTAAGGACCGAGCGAGGTGCATTTAGTAGAAAATGCATCCGAATTGCAATAGGGAGGAATACGACCAGCTTTTCATAAGACAACATCGGATTTAACGCTTAATCGAGATTGTGTGCATGTAAAATTCGACTAGGCCACGCATTCTAAATTATCGTTTTCTTTGCACACCCAACGCTGGGCGAAACAATCAGCAACAGAATAACCTCACTACGGGCACGCCAATCGCGTCCTCATAAAATGTTTAGCATCATGAGACATAACGTACATTCAATTCACCCACACGGTTTTTACCACACATTTATCCACAATTACATACCCCTGTTTTTGGCCTGCAAGCTTGGGAGTTGGGAGTCAAGATCATATCACCGATCCCAGAAACCCCCTGAACGCGAAACGTTAACCCGATAACACATCAAGTGCACATTCCAAACACACTCCACGCGGACTTTCACAAACTGATCCGCCTTCCCTGCGCGGCAGATGAGCGCATCAACTGACTGAATCCGTGAAGCGGTGAATCAGTGAATCAGTGAACCTCAATCGGCCAACAGACAGTGTTCAGAGGGGGCTCAGAAAAGCTTTCCTGCGGACACTGAATAAGTCACGAACCGGTACGATTAGTCTATGGACACTATTTTTCGCAAGTGCGCTGACGGGTACCCCATGACCCGGCAAAAGGGCGCAACACACGTCACGTGACGCGCGCGAGGAGACGCGTACCGTGATCCGTCGCGAGTGGCAAAAGTATGAGCGCCACCACGACTGCTTACGGGTCCAACGGCCTCCAAGGCCAGCGGCGCCACAACCGCGCCGCTGGAATCCGGGCCACTACGACGCCGGAATCCGGAGGTCGAGCGAGTGGCCACTCGAGGTTCAGGCCGGGCCGACCGCGGCGCGGTGCTGGCGGCGGGGGGAGAGCGTTACAGGTCCTCTGCTGAGAACCAGGCGTGGCCAGCACGCGCGGCTACAGGCCGCGACAGGCGCCTGGCCGCTGAGCGGGACTCCGGAGGCTCAGTGGCGCCAGTGAGCACCGACGGCGACCTCCGAAAGGTCGGCCATTCGTCTGCGCGGTTGGGCGTGGCCGTAATTGGGTGCGCCGCGTAGTAGCTTACAGGACGATTAGCGCCCGCTCTGAACGGATAATTTGTATCGAAATAGATGATAAGTTTCCCTAAAGGACGAGTGAGGAGGACAGGTCATGATGGAGCGTTTGGGAGAACATGTAGGTGCACGAAATGGCCGGGTTAGTATGGAGACGAGATGACCGACAGCGGCAGCGACTGCGGTGGAGTCGGAGAACCGTTGATGCTGAAAGACGGGTGCACTAAGACACTGCACTTCAAAGTAATAAAAGGGGCCCCGGACTCAAGATAAAATGGTGCCGGTCGCATGAACTAGATCCGAAGAGAAAATCTGGACGTCACGGCGGGACTCTGGACCCGAAACGCCGTCAGCGAGCAACGCAGTCGCGTGGGAGGTTCGCCTCTGGCTCCGGGAGGCGCGTGACAGACCACGTGACCGCTTTGCTCAGCCGCCAGGCCAGGTCGGCAGGGCGCGGCCGTCTGGCCCGGCCAAAACACCGCCCGGCAGTGGCGTCCCGACCGGGCGTCGAGTGACGCGTGTTCCACGCGGGCGGCGTCTGGCAGCACTGGCGGCCCGCCAGGCCGGCCAGGCCGCGCCGACCTGCCGCTCCGCCGCCCCGCCGCCCGCCGTCCGCCCCCGCCGCCCGCCGACCGCCGCCCCGCCGTCCCGCCGTCCCGCCGTCCCGCCGTCCCGCCGCCCCGCCGACCCGCCGCTCCGCCGTCCCGCCGCCCCGCCGACCCGCCGACCCGCCGACCCGCCGCTTCGCCGACCCGCCGCTTCGCCGTCCCCGCCGCCCCGCCGCCCCGCCGCCCGCCGACCCGCCGCCCCGCCGCCGAGCCGCGGCGGACGGGCTCAGTGGCGCCGCGCGGGTCATTTGTCCCGGTCAGCCGCTGGCCCGTCCCGCACTGGCGTCATCAGCGCCGGCCGCGGCGCCGAAGACGGGTCCACCCCGCGAGCATTTCTTACTCGGCGCCCGCTTATCTAATCGCTATGATTAGAGCTCGCGCTAGCCTAACGGGACCACCGCGCACCCTCGAAGGGAAGTTAAATGACTTCATTTGATGATGTCTCGTCCAGTGGCTTCGATAGAGCTGCTATGGTGATCGCACGCGGCAGGATGGGGCGTCTCTATCTCTCATCTGCTAGCTGTGGGGGCTGTGAATTTACCTGAACACGTCTGGCCCCATGTTTTTAAGCATTTAGCGTGAGCTCTGATCTCAAAAGTTCATCCATTCAAAGGGTTCGGACCAAATCTGAAAAAGTTGCGTTCTGGTCGCCAGGTGGTTCGATTGGACCACGCACTCGTGCCCAACGCCATCCTCATCGCCGAGCGAGGAAACGCCGCGGCCACGCCCGACGAGCACGGCGTGGAGCCGGCCAGACATGTGTCGCCCGCTGGATGATGTCTGTCCCCAGACATGTGTCGCCCGCTGGATGATGTCTGTCCCCAGACATGTGTCGCCCGCTGGATGATGTCTGTCCCCAGACATGTGTCGCCCGCTGGATGATGTCTGTCCCCAGACATGTGTCGCCCGCTGGATGATGTCTGTCTCCAGACATGTGTCGCCCGCTGGATGATGTCTGCCTCCGGTCCGCACGACATATCGACAGAAACAGACCATCAGCCTCTCCATCACCTCCTCTCCACGCACTGCCCTGCGCACCGTTCCACAAGCGGCCCGCGGGCAGGGTAGGCTCTTCTCGCCCTTGTCGCACTGGGTTCGTGTGTCCAGTGTGCCACGCACCATCGTTCGCCTCGGCCCGGCCCGGTCCACCACTCACGGTCGCTTAACAGACGGTAGTTCACCTGACACTGGTGCTCCGGCCAGCGGGAGCTTCACGTCCTCCGCCTCCGAGCATGTCTCCAGAACGGTACCGTACCTCTCCCCGGTACCCCGGTGCCTGAGGGCAGTCCTGGATGGTACCGTACCTCTCCCCGGTACTCGGGTACGTAGGGCCGCAGGCAGTCAGTCATCAGCAGCTTCAGGCACTCCAGTTCCCTGCCACATAGCCGCTTCTGAATAGTGCCGTCCTTGCCAGCTTTGAAGTTCCCTGCGAAAAGCGTCACGTGCCATTGCAATGATGGCGTACCTGCAGCCCATTACAAGCAAACACAATTGTTAACAGGTGATAAGAGTTTGCCGTATAACACAGATATAGAGCAATATTCCATCCCAGTTTGGTGAATTGGAGGTACCTTGCGTAAGACCACGAGCAAAGTGTTCGGCACAGTGATGCCAGTGTTATCCCGTCCAATGCATGTTGTCAGTCGCGTGTGAGCCTCCAAAACAGTTCGTGGGGAGAGGTGGGCAGGAAAAAATCGAGGCGGTTGACCCCCCCCCCCCCCCCCCCCCACCAAACCAATCCACCCTTGTCCCAGCGATCCCGCCAGTCATGCCAAGTGCCTGCTTCCACTCTCCTGTGCGATGGTATTATGGATAGAGCGAACAGGTTGCTGGCCGCACGTAATTATCAACAACTCAGAGCGTTCCAGAGCAAACTTGCATGGAAGCAAACAGCATCAACACAGGGAGTTAGTAACTGGGTACACCACACCGCAGATACATATATTTCCCAAATACAAGCCTTTATGTATGTCCAGCATCTCCACAACATTAACTACATACCATCGGTACAACGTGCTTTTACTAAATGCCAGCATTTGAGTTTCCATAATTTTCACAACATTAACATGACATACTCAATACCATTCACGATCACAGAAAACATCATTAAAATCTATCCGTAGCTTGGAATGTGGATTTATAAATGAATCGGCGTTTGCCTTCCTCACCGATAAGCCCAGCAACAACGTAGGATGTAAGTCCGCAAAGTTGGATAGGGATTTTTAAAATATTTCTGAACGTTACTTCATTTTGATGGATGTTTGTTACAGAAAACTTGATCAATCACTCATGGCTTCCGGATTCATGGGCATAACGAGTAGAACCAGCGTTAGGCTATGCTCTGTCAGACCGAGGCAATGGAGGCATCTATGGATGATCATAAGTTGGCAGTTGTTATAACGGAAATAACCGACCTTTTAATACATCAAATACTGATGTACCTATATGATCAGTGCTTGCTTGCTAAGCATCGTTTGGCCATCACCTCCTGAAATACTGTATCTCCACTATTTTCGGAATAAGAATTTCCAATTCATGTATCCGAAAAAGCAAGAGCTGAAGGCTTTGCCTGCATACATCATGTAGTGTACTTCATACGTGCACAGAATATGGGCGTGCATCGTGAAGCCGTCATCTGCTCGTCTTGTGCCCGCTTACATCATGTAGCGCACCTCATACGTGCGCAGAATATGGGCGTGCATCGTGGAGCCGTCATCTGCTCGTCTTGTGCCCGCTTACATCATGCAGCGCACCTCATACGTGCGCAGAATATGGGCGTGCATCGTGAAGCCGTCATCTACTCGTCTTGCTCGATCTCAACTAAAGAACAAGCAGAAGTGAGCAACAGCCAAACTGGAATGGACAGCAGCTGCTTTACGAGATGGTATTACAGATGCATCAATTGCACGTGATCGCCATCCCAAACAAGCCGACGATAACCGGTTTCTAGTCGCAGATCCGCCTCCTCGGCCACCAGACCTGAACACGGTGATGCTATGTCCGCATCGCTTCAAAAACGTATCTGAGCCCCGAGTGAGAGCGGCATCGGTGCATCGGTCTCCCAACCACCCCTTCCTGTCGGTGCTCTCCTGGCTTGGCTTCATAAACCGCCGCCGGAATATCTCCAAACTCCACACTCCCGACAGTACCGGCCGCCGCCACCTTCACTCTAGACGCACGCTCTCCTGGTCTGCGTGGCCACACTCCCGACAGTACCGGCCGCCGCCACCTTCACTCTATACGCACGCTCTCCGGGTCTGCGTGACTACACTCCTGACAGTACCGGCCGCCGCCACCTTCACTCTAGACGCACGCTCTCCTGGTCTGCGTGGCCACACTCCCGACAGTACCGGCCGCCGCCACCTTCACTCTAGACGCACGCTTTCCTGGCCTGCGTGGCCACACTCCCGACAGTACCGGCCGCCGCCACCTTCACTCTAGACGCACGCTCTCCGGGTCTGCGTGACCACACTCCCGACAGTACCGACCGCCGCCACCTTCACTCTAGACGCACGCTCTCCTGGTCTGCGTCGCCACACTCCCGACAGTACCGGCCGCCGCCACCTTCACTCTAGACGCACGCTCTCCGGGTCTGTGTGGCCACACTCCCGACAGTACCGGCCGCCGCCACCTTCACTCTAGACGCACGCTCTCCTGGTCTGCGTCGCCACACTCCCGACAGTACCGGCCGCCGCCACCTTCACTCTAGACGCAGGCCCTCCGGGTCTGCGTGGCCACACTCCCGACAGTACCGGCCGCCGCCACCTTTACTCTAGACGCCCGCTCTCCTGGTCTGCGTGACTACACTCCCGACAGTACTGGCCGCCGCCACCTTCACTCTAGACGCACGCTCTCCTGGTCTGCGTGGCCACACTCCCGACAGTACTGGCCGCCGCCACCTTCACTCTAGACGCACGCTCTCCTGGTCTGCGTGACTACACTCCCGACAGTACCGACCGCCGCCGGCTCCGCCCTAGACACACGCTCTCCGGGTCTGCGTGGCCAACGGCGACCCCTGCCCTCTGCAGCCAGCTCCACCGGCCGGCCACCGGACGTGATGCCCCATAGCCGCGGCCTCAGCGCCCCCGTGTCAGCCATACAGCCAGCCACGGACTCCGGCCCGTGCTAGCCAGACGGCTAGCAACGGACTTAGGCCCGTGCTAGTGAGACAGTCACCCGTGGCCTCCGGTCCGTGCCAGCCGGGCGGCCAGCCACGGCCTCCGGTCCGTGCCAGCCAGTCACCCGCGGCCTCCGGTCCGTGCCAGCCACGGCCTCCGGTCCGTGCCAGCCAGACAGCCAGCACGGCCTCCGGTCCTTGCCAGCCAAACAGCCAGCCACGGTCCCCGGCCAACTGCACGAGAAAATGCCACTCACTCGCTTCTTAATCCCACGAACGCACGGATCGTAAGCTGATTAACGTCACCGTCCGCCTTTTCACCAATGATTTAAACGTCAAAACATGAAACATTATCGGTTTCTGACTGAGATACGTTGTGATTTTAAAACTTTTGCTGGTTGCAATTTCACCTCACGAAACTCTTCGCTGATTGGCTGGTACCATCATGCCCGACCCTGGGCAGGGGCCTGGACTGGAGCCTACCCAGGGTCACGGCTAGTCTCGGGCGGGGCCGCTGGTGTCGAGCTGGGAGGCCTGGGAGCTGGGAGGCCCGGGCGGCTGGTATCGAGCTGGAAGGCCCGGGTCGCTGGTGTCGAGCTGGGAGGCCTGGGAGCTGGGAGGCCTGGGGGCTGGGAGGCCTGGGCCGCTGGTATCGAGCTGCTCAACTCACTGCGGGGGCTCACATGCAGAACGCAGAGGCGCGTTCAGGTCCATGAGACGCCTGACGACTTGGATTTCTGGGTGGGATGAGGCTTCCCACGTCGTTTTGTGTCTTTCATAAGAATGAAACCAGCCAATCCAAAAACGGAGGTATTTTAAATGAAACTTCAGATAGCCTTATCCATCATATCGCAGCTACGGCGACCCATGAATGTTTGCGTAAAAACCACGCTTTAAAGTGTACCGTAGAGAGATTTTAATGACAAAACTGCAGCACTGCTACCGGGCAATGCAGCAAGATTTCGACTCGCAAAATATGTTAATTCGTGATGTACGTCTCGTGAAAGAATAGGTCAACGCAGTTATGCCCATATGCTACGATGCCGTACGCAAGCCATGTGTTCTCCCGGCAGCTGCATCACAAGATGAAATGGGATCACTATATGGGGTGCTGAAAATACCCGTCACCATATTTCAATTACTTGATTCAACTAGCACATCCTTTGACACCTGCATATCCTATTGCTAACAAATCCGGATATTGTTTTCGTTGTGCCTGACTTTTCGTGCTACTGGTGACCACAAAACGAACAAAAAGTGATCATCTGTCAGGGTCGAGGATCTCAGGCCGCAATCCGTTAAGAAAATCACGCTGATACGGGTTCGCTCATGCTTCAGCCAGTGGCAGAAGTCCACCTTGTTCATTCACCAACGACGGTGTACCGCAAACCCTGGTCCACGACAGACCCAACAAAATCCTCCAGCTGGGGAGAGACGCCAGCAGTGACGGTGCCAGGCCCGTGTGCCTCTGTACGCGTTATCGCCCCTCGGCCTGACCCAGAGCAAAGTCCGGGGCGGCCACGCCCCCGGGCTCGCGCTGCTGACCGGGCGGCCGCGGTCGATGCAGCCCAGTTTGGCGACACACCCGGGCCCGGCGCACAGGGCCGGCTGGCCTGTGGTGGCATGCTGGACACCAGAGGCCGACTCCGGCTGTATTCGGATGGGCAAACTACCGTTTCACCGTCGGTTTCCGAGGGATTTTGGCGGCCGGCCGGACCGTCTGACTGCGAAGTAACATTTTCTGCAACCGCATGCCATCTATGCGTTATCTGACAGCGAGTAAACCCCTTGGTTATGTAATACCCTTACGTAATAAATATGTTAACGCATGCAAACATACACTTACGTAATAAAGGTCGATGGCGAGTGGGCAAATACACACGAGTTCTTATCGGGAGACTAGTGGCATGTACCAAGGCAGACAAGGGGAGGGAGGAGTGACGGTTTGGAAGGGAATCCAGGCCTGAACACGGCCGAAGCACGGGCAAAATAGCAAAATCACATGAACATGACAGTACAACCTTGAAAATGACCAACCATACATCAGATTAAGAAAACTATCACGTGTATCTCAATGCGTGTCATTGGTACGCTACAGGGATAGTATGCTCAGGACTATGCGACATATCCTCAGATGCAACCGAGCAGTATCGTGCACCCGTCAACCATTGCTCTGGGGGTGGTGAAGATGTAGCTGAGTGGGCACCAATTCCCCTGAAACTGGTGGCCCTAAACTAGCACACTGTTGCTCCTGAAATTGAAGGTCTCTAAACCAAGCGGTCCAGTTGTCTGATGCTCACTGTTATGCTCACATGCTAGGACTCCCGTGTTCTCAAGTAAGTATGCTCTTTCGCCACGACGACAGCTCAAGTAAATATATAATGAAAATGTGTCAGGCAAATAACAATCGTACCCGTTGTACTTGATGTATGACAATACGACGCACTCCTGTGACACAAAATGTGGCCAATTAAAGCATTGACGATTCTGATACCGGTTCCCAAGGCTGCACCGTCTTACAGCTGTGATGGACTGCTATCATATATCTAATGTACCGCGTAGGCTTTTTACTTCAATGCGACGCCTGAAGATTCTGCTAATGCTCCATATTTTACTAATGCATTCGACAAAAACACAGACACGAAGGAACGAATGATACAAGTGATGATGCTAACGACACAAAATGATAACCATGAGTGAGCCTACAAAAAGTCTCCTAATCTCCGCTTTCCACCAGCACAAATTTTTATTCCAAAGCCAAAATTGTTTGTTGTCCAGATCATATCATCAAGGGCTAAAATGCTGCCTTTTCGTTCTGTCTTCCACCGTAAAGCTGTGAAGTAGAAAATTTCATAGCGCAGGTACTATTAGGTGCTATTCGCCAAAATTGTATTTTGGTCAAAAGTAACGATGTCATGCGCAATACGAAATTATGCTGCAGATCTCCACATACGCAGCCAAATGCTATAAAGAAGGGATGGTAGGTCCGATCGGTTCAAGTTAGCTATTTTGCTCTGCGTAGTGCATGAAACATAATTTCGTGTCGCGTTCAGTTCTGTACCCAGCACGAATGTACACACGTCCCCATGTACCCGGTACACGGGTACCCATGTACCCTGTACGCATGAATCCGTGAATCTATACATCCGTGCCCATGTACCTATGTACCCACGTGCCCATGTACCCATGTACCCATGTACGCAGTACACGGATACGGGGCGGTGTTATGACGGAAACCTGACACGCTCATCCAACGCCACTGCGCCGCACTAAAGACTGAGAAACGCTGTAGGTCTCGCTCACCCCAATGACGCGCGCACACTCCGCCCGGTTTCGGACGGGTCGGCAGGACTCCCTTACAGACACCTGGTGACAAGACCAGGCCCTCACCTTGGTGACCGGCTAATTGCACCCAGAGGTACTTCTGCTTCTTGTAGGTCTGCACGAACGGCGTCCACTGGACGACCCCCTTCACCTTCCGCCACTGGGACGACTGCGAACAGAGGACGGATGACGTCACCGACCGGGCCGACTCGTGCCGGCGTGGGCGGTGCCGGCACCGCACGCCCGAGGCGTCTCTCCCGTCGGTTGGTGATCTCATCAGGCGGCACTGCACTCTCCTGGGTTTCTTTGCAAGCTACGTCTCGCGGTCTATGTAGTGGCGACACGACGAGCGCCAGGCACAGGGCGCACGACCGGAGAAGGCGTGGGGGTGCAGCCTCAGGACCGATGCCGAAGGCATCGGTTAAATACTTAGGTCGAAAGATACGCTGCTTTGTGAGTCAGCTCTGATCAACGGACGATGATGGGTCTTGGACTGCTATGCCGCCGCTTGGCCTGCGTGTCTCATAGGATTGAGGACGCTGTAGATCGACGTCAACAACGCGCCATGAATCGGCAGGCGACGGACTCAACGACACAAGCGCTCCAAGCGACGCCGAAAAGCATGCGGATGCGCCGCTCATGTCCGGTGCCGAATGAGTAACTAAAAATCCGAGAATGAAGCGGTGAAAGGAGCCAACCTTTGAGCACCTGTCCAAAAGATGGCACAAATAAACAAATGCAACAAAAACGACAAACAACGCATTTTGGGAGATGAAAGTGCATTGGGCTGACGCCGGTGCTGAGGGGCCAACTGATCGACGGCAACTGCCAGTCCCGGTGAAAACCAGCGTCCGGGATCGTCCAGCTCCATCTCCAGCGGCGGGGCTCATCCAGCCCCATCTCCAACGGCAGGGCTCATCCAGCCCCATTTCCAGTTTCCGGGATCGTCCAGCCTCATCTCCAACGGCGGGGCTCATCCAGCCCCATCTCCAACGGCAGGGCTCATCCAGCCCCATCTCCAGCGGCGGGGCTCATCCAGCCCCATCTCCAACGGCAGGGCCCGTCCAGCCCCATCTCCAATGGCAGGGCTCGTGCAGCGCCACCGCCCAACAGCGCCACATCTCCCCAGCCTCACCCCTGACTAGCAGCGCAGCTCGTGCAGCCCCACCGCCCACCGGCACAGCGCTCGGTCACGTCAAGGCTAATCACGTCCATCGCTCATTCGGAACGGCTTTTGTGTCGCTTATGAGGTCCTGTTTCTTGCTCCTTTGCGCCTCGTTTAGCCAACGATCTGCGACTAGGCGCTGGCGCTGGCGCTAGGCGCTGGCGCTGGGCGCTGGCGACGTGGGTGGAGAGTGTGGCGGAAAGTGTCACAGTAGCCCATCTCTGCCAAATAACATGACTTGCGTCCAGTGCAAACGGCAGACCCCTTCAGAGCTTTGCTGCACCAGTTTCTTCCGCTGGCGCACCCGCCACGGTATCCGGCCGTGGCTCTGCCCGGGTCTGATCAGCCGGTGGAGCTGGAGACCATGCTGCTCACACCGCCGCCGACGGCTCGGTGCCTGATACAGCCCGCCCGGAAGCTGCAATCGCAGGCACGGGTGCCGGAGGTAACGCGCACAACCTTCACGATCCCCTTTCTCCCCCTCCCCCCCCCCCCCCCAAGATCCTGACGGTGACGACATTCGGAGTCGTGCAGATGCGAAGCGTTTGCACTGCGTTTGTCACTTGATCTTCCTCTCCATGGCAGATCTTCGGCGCCAGTGAAAGTCGAAGGATAGCACCCCGCAGCAAAACTGCATCAGCTTTCATCGCTCGTGAGCCAGAGACCGGCGCGGATTGGCAGTATGTACAACGGAAGCATAAAAAATGAAAAGCCGCGTCATGCCATGACGTCATGAAAATACACTAACGTCATAAAGGTTCACTTGGTCACGCCGAACGGGCATTATTGGCGTCTTGCTCATCTGCTTGCGGTTTTGGTGGAGGCGCAGCTGCATGTTAGTCATAATCCGGCATACTCCAGTGGGGCTCCTAAACGGATAGTGTACACGAAAAGCTACCGCTTAGCCGGCATAAGCCTAGCAGACATTTCATCTGGTCACAACACCAAAAATACAATTCCGCGCTGGGCACAGAGCCCAATAAATCTACGACGCACTAACGAATGATACGCCGTGCGTCCCTTACAACGCAGGTCAATGCACTTGATCCCGACTACACTTCATGCTGTGTTCGACAAAAATGCTTTTCATCAATGTTTCCCGATTGCTTCTAAGTGTGTCAACGCGATGCATACCTGGTAGCTTGTTGTCATTGGAGCAATGGTATCTAAATGATGTCCTCATACTCTGAGGCTGTGTGACGTCGCCTGCTTCCTACCCTGGCGGGAAGCGCGGACGCCGCGGGGAATCGAGTCCCGTACCTCGCCTCCCCGTACCTCGCCTCCCCGTGCCTTGCCTCTCCGTACCTCTGGTTTCCAAGCCGCGCAGCCCATCACTGCACTGCCGGCGCTCCATACCAGGTTGATAGTACTCTGATCCCGTCATCCACGGAGTGCTGTTCTCAATTAAACTGACAATCTGCTCAATGTTAATTTTGACGCCAAGCACGCGGATGGAAATTCTCTCTCTAGCTCTCGCTTTTGCTACTGCTCTTCCCCCCCCCCCCCCCCCCCCCCCCCCCCCCCCCCCTCTCTCTCTCTCTCTCTCTCTCTCTCTCTCTCTCTCTCTCTCTCTCTCTCTCTCTCTCTCTCTCTCTCTCCTCTCTCTCTCTCTCCTCTCTCTCTCTCTCTCTCTCTCTCTCTCTCTCTCTCTCTCTCTCTCTCTCTCTCTCTCTCTCTCTCTCTCTCTCTCTCTCTCTCTCCTCTCTCTCTCTCTCTCTCTCTCTCTCTCTCTCTCTCTCTCTCTCTCTCTCTCTCTCTCTCTCTCTCTCTCGCTCTCTCTCTCGCTCTCTCTCTCGCTCTCTCTCTCGCTCTCTCTCTCGCTCTCTCTCTCGCTCTCTCTCTCGCTCTCTCTCCGCTCTCGCTCTCGCTCTCTCCGCCTGGCCAAGCGCTGGCAGTCGGTGAATCGCCTCTGACAGCAGCCGTCAAACTGCTGACGCGCTGCCGTCGGCTCCGCCTGTCACTGTCAGCACCCGCCTCGATGGCTCTGACGGCCACGCCGCGCCCGTCGCCCCACATCATCCGCCGACAAAAACCGGGCCGGCACGGCGACGACCTCGACATGAGCGGGCGGCCGCCAGTGTGTGCCACCGCGCGCGTTCCTCGCGCCATTGTCCGGTATCAGCTCGAATGGCGGCGGCTTTGGAGGGATTCCCAGTCGAGGGTGTGGGCAGCGCTGACGCCCAGAAGACGTGACAGTGCACGGAAATAGCCAATCACGCCCTGAGTTTTCCTTTCGCCCGGCTACGCCCCTGCCAGGTGACACCACTGGTGGTTCGGTGGCTTCCACACTGTGCGGCACGGTGGGCCTCCGACGCCTTGACTAGAGTCCGCGCTCCTGGCGAGAGGCGTGGCCCGCACGCGCGGGCTGCCGACGCCGAGAGCTCCGCCCTCGCCTCGCGGCGTTCGCGTGCTTATCTGTCACCCGCGTACTTTCACACTGAGACAGCACAAATGTAGGCACCAGGCAAGAGCCGAGACCACAGGTGAGCTCAGTTTTAGCCCGCACGTCGCAGGATTGAGGCTTTGAATGCCCCATCGGGATTATTCCTGACACTACATAATCGAGCGCAGGCAAATGAGTCATCAAAAGAACAGCTGGCCGTTTGCCACCCGACAGGCAAATTTGACTAAGCGCATAGAATGAGTCCACGCGTACAAAGCCGGCGCCAACTCGATCCCGTTGGTGACGTCATATATGCGCCGATTCTCTGCGTATCAGGGCCGTCGGCCGCTGGCAATCCGTCCTGTATCAGACGTCCACAATCGGCGCTGTCCTGCCTCCGATGATATGGCGCCTGGAGGTGAGTTTGGCCGCACTGAGCACGTGACCACGGCGCCGCGCAGGGAACGTGCTCAACCTGAACAACTGGCAGGTACGCGCGTCCTTCAAGGTCCATCAGCGGGCATAGTAGGAAACCCAGCAGGTCTTGTGCACTTACGAGCCAGGAGGAAACTCAGAGATTAGTGGTTTTCCGCCTGGATTCTTCACGCACTGGGCAGACAGACGGGTGGACAAGACCTGCCCACAATGCCAGGAAGGCTCTCTTAATTGGAGGCCAAGGCAGCCTGCGCCAATCCAGTGTGGAGTTTGAAAACGCATCGAGCAGGTGGCTCAGATGTGCGAGCCGGAGGTCGCGAACACGTTTGGATCCATGCAGAGTGAACGTCTCTAGCTTGGAATCACGGAGTTTCCGTCAGTTGGTAGAAATGTGGGCGGGCAACTAACGTGAAGCAGAAGTGCACCGTACCGCAACAACAGCAGGACCAAAACCGTCAACGCAGCACACGTATGGAACTATGGCCCATCATTCCCTGAAAACATTGAGCATGAAGTCCCAAAGAGGGCTTTGCAGGCTTTGTTCCAATGTCGTGCCGTGTCCGACGTTGCAAGGCCGATCGGTCATCTGTCCACAGTCGCCACAGCACGGATGTAGTACGTGGGCCGTAAGTCGGACAAACGGAGGGGGGTCGCTGAAGGTCACTAAGGCGCTAAGGCACTGCACAAACCGTTTACAATGGCACACGGCCTCCGGGGCTGCATGCTGCTATCGGCTCGGCAAGGTGCTTTCCTTGAATGGAGGGCTTGAAGTGAACTCCATACCAGCGCACCACAACTCAAGCGTGCCGAGTTGGAACCCGGCTTTACTGAGCAGTACTCACCCGAACACACACTGACTCAGATGCGCTACCTCTGGCGACCATTCAACAAACAGGATGGTTGTTTGCAGTTGTGATTCTACTTTGGTGACTGCATTGTGATACCATACTCCCTAACAGTCTTCGGACGGCGGTTAACATGGTGTTAAATTCTGCCCATTTTTACGATGGCGTCGGTAATTGTTCCACCCATTTCATCAGCGCTGTGTAGAGATGCGTCTGAGCTTAACATCCCCGTCTCCGTTGGCCGCAGACGGCAGAACGGAGCCGTGCGGTGCCAGCAACTAGCCGCCAAAATGGTCAGCCTCTGCTTTTCTGACTCCCTGACTAGGGGAAAGCTGAGCATACTCATGTCCATTGTGATATACCGCGTGCACAATAACACACCTCACCAGGGAAAACACAGGGCTGTGAACGAATATCCAACGAGTGTTTCGGTCATGCACATGTTCCGCTACGCTTTGAAGAACATTTATTTGTATGTAATGCATTTCAATGACGGTTAAAACATATGAATGGCTTCGCCATCTCGTTGAGCTCGACAACATAGGACTCGTGCCTTATATAAGCACTCCTGAGATAGACGACTGGGACGACGGCGTCTGCATAGCAACGCCAGCCGGTCACGAACGGCGGCCAGCGCGCCAGCCGACCCGGCCACGCGCCCCGCCGAACCGTAGCCGTCCGTTTCCTGCCCAGACGTGTGACGTCATACCGGCCATTGTTGAAGAGGCTCGAACTGGGGGCCACCTGCACGGGCCAGGGCCACGTTGATCGTCCCCCCTCCCCCCCCCCCCCCCCCCCCGTCTGCTCAGCCCCGGCCACGCCAGCAAGCCTCAAACACATTCCTCTCCGATTACGACCATACATCAGCAGGCCGGCGATGCCGCAAGGCGATAATGACGTCAGCGCGGCTCTGTCTGACGTCACAGCCCGCCCAGTCTGACGTCATAGCGGCACGGATTATGTCCTGTCAGCATAATGCAACGGGTCGATCCGGTGAGAGCAGTAAGGCTTAAAACCATGTGTCGGGTTTCGCATCTCTTGAGGGTCCCCTAGGCCCATCGTCCACCTCCCTGTCCCGTCCCCCAATGTGGGCCAAAACCGTCCAAAAGTAGGTAGCCAAAAAATACCAAAAGCACTGAATATCACAATACCCGTTCGTCTAACTGCAAGAACTGGCAACTGACTGCAAGCAAGGCTGTAGCTTGGCACCAAGGACCATAATCGAAATGCTAGACGCGGTTTTTCGGACATAGTGCGATCGTCACGCGCAGCGCCCATTTCGACTCACCCCTGATCAGTGACACGACACTTTTGGATGTGTTGCTGTAGGTCACGTTCCGCAGACAGCTAATGACGTACCGTACGCAACATTCAATATACCATATGAATACCCAGTATCTGTAGCAATACAGAGGTCAAACATCACAAATATTGAATGCCACCGCTTAACTGGGACCGAACAGTGCCTCGGTCCCTAGGGGGCTCATTCCTGTTTCACCCCCCGTCCACGACACCCGCCGAGCGTCTGCGCGAGCGGGCAGCGTCGCTGGTCCATCAGGCCATGGCCGACCACATCTGCTGCTCGTGGGCCGTCTGCCGGAGTTCCGCCCGCCGGGGTTCCGCTCGCCGGCCGACCACACCTGACGCCCGTGGCCGTCCGCCGGGGTTCCGCCCGCCAGCCGAGCACACCTGACGCTCGTGGGCCGTCCGCCGGGGTTCCGCCCGCCGGGGTTCCGTCCGCCGGCCGACCACACCTGACGCTCGTGGGCCGTCCGCCGGGGTTCCGCCCGCCAGCCGAGCCACACCTGACGCTCGTGGGCCGTCCGCCGGGGTTCCGCCCGCCGGGGTTCCGCCCGTCGGCCGACCACACCTGACGCTCGTGGGCCGTCCGCCGGGGTTCGGCCCGCCGGCCGACCACACCTGACACCCGTGGGCCGTCCGCCGGGGTTTCGCCCGCCGGAGTCGCCTCGGTGGGAAGGTGCCGCCGCCCCCTAGGCCCGGTCTGCGGCCGCCGGCAGCGGTCCGGGGTCGGGCAGGGCGTCGCCGGCCGCCACCGCGGTCCTCTGAGGCGCGTGCTGACGACTGGTTGACCTTCCCGGCGGTGACGGACGCGCCGGCGCCGGCGCCGCCGCCGCCGCGCCGCCGCCGCCGCCGCCGCCGCCGCCGCCGCTGCCGCCCGCGGAGCAGTGCGGAGCCCGGCCGGGAGCAGCAGGGGAGCGGCGGCCGATGAAATGTCACGCCCCGATCACAGCCGAAGACGCACCCTGTCGGCGACTCCGCCGCTGCCTCCCCCATCCATCCCGTGCTTAGACTGCGCAGCGGGTTCGGATGAAGGCGCTAGCGACGCCAGCTAGCTCGGCAGAGGAAAGACGCAGAACCACCCTCCCGGCGGCCTTGGTATAGCCAGCAGTTTGCCTGTTGATTACATATTTAATGTCTAGCGCAGCTGCAGGCAAACAACTGAGGAGGGCAGTATCTGCAGCGGGCAAAGGAGGCAAAACTGCAGCTGGAAAGGAAGGCTTCATCCTCCCAGCGTTGGTAAGTTGAGCCAGCGGTCTACGGCAGAGTATGGGAAGAAACAGCCAAATAACTGCATGCGCGTTCAGAATCATACGGGAACCACGTTCTCAAGCGTAACAATCGAAGCACAAAATTAATCAGCCACGCTCGTTTAATGCACCAATTGTTTAGCTCGGCGTTCAATGCCATAAACTCACTCAAGTTCTGAGCGCGGCGACATCTGATGCTCCCAATGTGCATCCCGTGCTCCTAATGCGCCCGATGCGCACTCCCAATTCGCACTCCATGCACCCCGAAAGTGCGCTCCACGGCACCCAATCTGAATTTAGAACGGCGAGTCAGCTACCGCCCCGGGAGGCCGTGAGCTCAGCGAGCACGATCCTGGACGAGGTCAGCACGCCGCTCCATTGCTGGCGTGCGCACAGCGACAGCATTACTTCGGTGACAGCGCAAACGACCAGCGCGGTGGACTGAATGACAAGCGACGAGCCTGCGTAGTGGCACTGGATCAGAGCCGGGAGGTCGAGCTGGGTCAGAGGTCACGCTGACGCGCTGGTTATTGGCATTCTGAGGGCAAGTCCGTTTGGCGTCATACACAGCATATTATGCGAATCAAGAATGTGTGGTCTCGTGCCGATACGACGGTACTAACGAGGACATTCGCCACCGATTTGCGCTCGCTTAAAGGAACTACTGCAGCCTCAACGCCGCCAGCTAATGTGTCCCGACTGCTCTTAGATACAAGAAACGCTGACAGGCAAAGCGTCACGTTTTCGGGGCACAGAACCGGCGCCAAGACATGGCTGGCTTCTGGTCTTTCAATTATGACCGAAACCTCTAGACAAAAAAGGTGTGGGTGGGTGCAGCCTTTCAAGTCGAACCGGTCACGCTGGGTGGGGGCCAGCGCTGAGCCAGGCCACGTGCCTGGTGCGGAGTAGCCGTGAGGACCACATCTGGTGGGGTCGCAATTGTGGAGATCTCACTCACCACGCGGGCAGCCCGGGCGATTGGTCATGCCCTCTGAATCGAGTGTTATGCATGACAGCGACGTCATGTGACAACGCCTTTTAAACACATTTACTACGAGGGATTTCTACGGGCAACTTTGAGTCACAGCCTCGGTCCTGTGGGTCATAAAACAAACACTGCCGTTTAATGACCTTGATGACGCCCAGGTACACACACTTGCTCCCGTGGTGCACCCCTCAGGCTAGATCTCGCTTATTAAACGGGCCACAGGGCCTCAGCGCTCATTTGTCCCACGATTTATTACACGGCAGCTACGCCATCGTGAACAATCGCTCTTCCTCCGCCACTGACGCATATCAACAACGGGAATGGGGTTTACTACTGCACAATCATGCCACATTATCTTTAAGCCGAGCTTGACTGGTGGTGGCATGCGGAAGCATGCGTCAAATTCACCCTGAAGGCGGATGAATACTTGCAGGGGTGTGGGGGCGTCGAAGAAGTGTGTGGACAGACCCACGTTTTGAGACCTAGCCTTTCCATTCATCCCGTGAGGCTAATGCCAAACTTTCACAAAAGTTGGCCGGCTTTTGCCCACCCGGCCCGCCTGTTCTTACGCCAATGACTGATTGTCTGCGTGTAATTATGAATGGCCTTGCACAGAACACATCCACTTATAGCGTGGCACACATGTCAAGCGGCAAGCAACGGCCATACACCTCGCAGCGGGGCCCTGGGCCAGCGCCTGCACGTCGGACGACGTGCAGAGCACGGAATGGTGCTGGGCGATCAAAGCACATCTGACAGGCGCTAATTATCTCTGATTTCATGCCAAATTTTATGACAGCCCGGCGCAATGCCGCGAAGAATCTTCCCAAGTTTCGGCAGCCGCGCGATATAGGGGCCGCCCATATCTCGTGTTAGTTTGCAATAGCGGCTATCAGCTAGTCGATTTACGAGTTCCGATAAGATATGGACATCGACTAAGTGGCAGACCCAGCAGGCAGACGAAGCAGACGACAGAGACGCTGGTAACACTGACCTTCCTGGGTGTCTCCTCGACCTCGACGTCGGCCTCCCACTCGGAACTCAGGTCATCACTCGACGCCTCGCCGTATTCCATCGACGAGTGAACGGACATATGGCGGCCGTAATCCGCGTACCCGGCCACTGAGTCGGCCATTTCACCGCAGAATTCAAATCCGTCACAGTTCCTACGCCCACCTTCACGGTGGTTTTCTCAGCACGTAAGACAACGCAGAGCCGTGGCGCTGGCTGGCGTCCTGCTCAGTGGCGGTTCAACGATCAAATCGCTGCACAGAAATAATGATCACCCGATGCACAGCGAGCTAAGTGTCAATACACCACCAACGGCGACGACCACGCCCCACCTACACCGCACTCGCGACGCCCGGCACTCCAAACGATTCTGTGCCGCAGATTGCGCGCGCAACGCAAACTAGCGGCGGGGTACAGTGGCTGGCGACGCGACCGCGGACACCGCACCGACGTGATCACGGCGGAGTACAGTCTCTGTGTGGACAGGTGAACGATACGCGAAGTCTGGGACGGCACCTCGTGGGAGAGCTTGGTAAGAGCGGGGCCCGCGACGGGCACCGATAGTAATTGTCAAGTGTTGCCGCGCATTACGTGCCAGCGGTTAAGTAGGGTGCTGGGCACATTCCAATCATACCGGCGCGGCGTCCCGTGACGCATCTGTGGACCTGCAGGAGCTCCGGCTCGAGAGGATGCGGTGATTCGGAAAGGCGTGGGTGCGGTGCAAAAATCAGCTCAAATCTGGATGGGTTGCGGTTGTGTCTTGCCGATCATGGCATTTCTAGTCGGATATTTATAAAACAGAAGGAAAGCAGGGCGACCGGCTCAGACCGCAGCTTAGCTCTATCATTCACATCGCCCGCACGAGAAGTATAATCACCACTACACGTCACAATAAAAGCGCACCAGTGCGAGTGCAACATAACTGAAGCTGTAACAAATCTTCTTTCGCGTTTCCAAACCACCCAACATACCTTTAGCATGCAGACATGGTCGGTTTCATGTCCACATCGGAGACAGGGTGCAGATTGCTGGTCAAAGGCAGTGGATGGGACTGCGGGAACGTGATGCCCGAGTTAAATTGTTCAAGGGAGCAATCTGGTATTTCTTCACAGCAAAATATTGTCTCTCTGCTAGTGCCCTAGTCAGATATGTACCCAGGAATCAAAGATGGGCGGAAATCCGTTACACTGTAACGGGTTAGTTAGCTGGTTGCGTTTTGCGTTAACGTGTTAACGCTGTCGTTTACCTACAAAACAACTAAACGAATCACTAACTCATCTTACATTTCCGCTCGTTATCTATGCGATAGTCGACTTGTATCTGACTAATTTCCAATTCGGTTTGGAGCATTTACCTTTGCACAGGTGGTGGGTGACGCTTCTTAGCGTGAGGTCGATTCGAGGGTTTAGGCCTTAGGGACATGAATAATGGGGAAACAATGGAATTCGTTGACAGGTCTCATGGTGGCACCTATGGGTTGCGGTGGGACGGACTCCTGAAATTTTCTGGGCGAAATACTGGGTATGCCAATTGAGCGTATTTGATTTCAATGGCAGTATGTCATCCAGTGGCGGAGGCGGGGAGCACAGGAGGCACGTGCCCCCCCCCCCCCCCCCCCCAGGGTCTGGGGGCCCTATAGGCCCCTCGGGACCTATGATAAAGGGCTTGATTTGACTGATTTAAGGGCCCGAGGGGCCCGAAATCCCGGCCGAAGGTCGGCAGGAAGAGACCGGAGGTCGTCTCCAGGGGCCCGGGCCGCGGGGCCAGATACTTCAATGCCATCCAGAGGGCCTTGCGTCGATAGGACCCTATATGTCGGTCAGACACCGCCAATGACAGGCAGTCGACTCCGTGTCGGCATGGGCCTGAGGTCCCATTTCCCGGGCAGGAACAAAACCAGAGCCAGCGATTTACGTTGGCCGGGGCCCCAGCACCTGTCATGGACCCACAGCCACTGAGGCGGCACACAGGACCCTGTGTTGGCAAGGGGCCCGAGTTGGCCAGAGGTAGTATTCGAGGAGGCCCGAGGAGCCTAGAGGGCCTACCGGGTCCGACTGCCAAGGTCCCGATTGGAGGGTCTAACGGCTTGGTCGTAGTCTTACTTACGGGCCCTGAACTAACTGTCAGAAGGCCCTTTGCGCCGATCGAGGACCCCTTCAGTCGATATGGGCCTGTGTGTCGGTCAGGTACCACCAGTACCGCACAGTCGCCTTCGTGTCGGCATAGGCCTGAGGGCCCGCTTCCCAAGCAGCGACGAGGCCTGGGGCAGTGATTTATACCTTGTGGGGCCCCTGTACCTGTCAGGGCACACAACGCCTAACAGAGGGTCCTGTGCTCACAAGGGCCGCGAGCCAACCAAGGGAAGTGTTCGATGAGGCCCGGAGAGTGGCCAGGGCGGCACGCTGGAACCGATGATCCAATGCCCGGTTGGAGGGCATAAGGGCCTGAAGGACTGGATGTAGGTCGCGAGGACGAGAGTGACGAGGACGAGACGAGGTCCAGAACGAGGCCGGAGCCCGTGATTTGTAATGTTTTGGGTTCATGACACAATGAGGGGCTCCTGTGGTGGTCAGGGGCCACAGCGCCTAACAGGGGTCCTGTGGCGGCAAGTGGCCCCGTGTCGGGGAGTTGTTTGAGGGGATCCGAAGAGGGGTCGAAGGGTCTCTCAAGACCAAAGATCAAGGGTCCGATGGAAGGCTGAAGGGTCCGAAGGGCTGACTGTAGGCCACATTTAGGATTTCTGCCCATGGTGCCGTGATCTCAACGGTCAGTAAGAGGACCTCTTGCATCGATGTGGACCACTGAGGCAGAGCGTTTCTCTATGACGGCCGGAGATCACCAACAACGATGTCGGCTCCTTGTTGGCCTGAGCTCTGGTAGCCCATTTCCTAAGGAGGGACAAGGTCGGGCCCGCGATTCGCATTGGCCAAGGCTCCTGTGTCGTTCAAAGGCCCACCGTACCTAACAGGGTATCATGTGCCAGCAAGGGACCTCGAGTCGGTCGGAGTAAGATTTGCTCCAGAGCGACGGGACGGGAGCCCGAATGACAGGGGACCTCTTGTGTTGGTCGGAAGCTCCTCTCAATGAAAGAAATCATGAGAACTTATGTTGAGTGCTCACAATGAAGCAATGGAAGGTTCCTGTGCCAGTCGGGACCCCAGTGCCAAAAGGTAGACTCTCCAATCAAATTCCAGTATCGGTCCGTTAAGCTGAACTGGAATCTATGTGCCAGTTGTTTGACTACCTGCGGTGAACAGGGATATTGTTGCTTTAATGACGGTTCAGGCGCCGATCCGGGTTTAACTACGCGGATCGGAAGACCTCCACCGTCAGGGAGCGGACCAATGTGATATGATGTATCCTTCTAAGGGCCTCTGGGTCGGTCAGGGGATCCCGCCCCCTGTGTGTGGGATCCCGCCCCTTGTGGCCAGAATGACAGCCGGAAGACGCACCGCGGTGGAACAGAATGATCCTTCAGTATTTGACCGGGAACGATAATGTGCCCTGTAGTGTTCTACTCAAGGGGACCCCGTGCTCGGAAAGAAATAAGAGGTCTCATTAGTGTTAAATGGATTGGGTCGAAACGAGTGCAAACAACGCACAAGGCCATCCCATGTTTGCCTGAGAACGTTCATTATTTTGTAGAATCGCCTAGTGAACCAAATTGCGTCAAAACGTTCGAGCCTGCGCGCGGGTGCTGATAGTGTGGTGGTCAGCGAACCTGCCTCAACCACTGATCCTCTGGGAAACCAGAGGTACGGGGTTCGATTCCCCGTGGTGCCCGCCAGGATGAGAGGCAGGCAACGCCATGTAGCCTAAGCAGCTTAGTCGCAGAGCCCTTATGACACGCCGGCAATCACGGGTAACCAGAACAGCGATGGCCTGGGTTGCAGTTTCCGTAAAACTGAACAGAGTCGGCCACTGCAAGTAACGGCAAGCGGCGGGCGCCGTGCGCGCCACAAAAATATATCAGACGACGAAATATATATGAGAAAGATACATAATTATAATACATCTGAATGTCTTTTAACATAAAATTGTATAGCTAAAAAGATATTTTCACAGCTTTGAGTAAGTTCTCTGGATAGATCACAGTTATACCAATGCGGAAAAATCGAGATTCTATTTTAACTGTGTCGGTTAAATCGAGATTCGAGATCTATTTAAAAATCGAGGTTCTATTTAACTGTGTCCGTTCGTCCACCAGATTCCAGAACTACTTCGCAGTGCCGGAAAGGCCAAACCGGTGTCAGCATCATTACCATCAGTATAAAAATAGCACAAGTAAAAGATGCGCCCGAAATGTCTTTTAATGTGCGGTTCCATGTCCCAAAGCTTTAAAGGTACTTCTTTCAAATACGTCATCATTTTCGTCCACCTATTGACCACGGCCTGGTGTTGCCACGGAGCCGACGCAGTGCGGCCCACGGAAACTGCAACGCCTAGCGTCTATATTTTTTGTTGTTAAGGTATGCGAGCGTGGATGCCCAAACTACGCCACATAATTTGCGCCATTGACCGATTCTGACTGAATGTTGAATATTGCCAGACGAACATGGCTTAGTTCGGTTAATAAAAATTGTTGACGCATTTTGATCTTCAATCTACATTCGCGGCGTCCTTGCCTGTCTCTGTACGACCCAGATATGAATCTTGATATGCGTTGTCTGACATACGAAGCGTTTGAGTTTTATTGGTTTTAAAAAGTCCACTGGACCATTATAAAACGATGAGCGCCCACGGTTTATTTCATGCAGTCGTTTAACGCATTATCTTTTTCAAGCTCACTGACCAGAAACTTCAGGCAGAACTTATTTTGCTTTAACGTCTGGCTTCTATTCCAGTTATAGAAGATAAAAAGCATGATATGTGTGTATATAGAATATAGTGTATATATATACATATACATATATGTATATATATATATATATATATATATATATATATATATATATATATATATATATATGTGTGTGTATATATATATATATAGGGTCAAAAATTATTCATATTATTCATTAACAAATGGGTCATATCGGCGACTTTTTGGGGGCCCTTTTGCCGCCAGGGAACCCTTTGTCAACCTTATGCCCCCTTACCAAGGCTCTGACTGCACGCCTGTATGGGCTCATATGTCGGCCAGGCACCACCAGTATCGCAGAGTCAGCTCCTTGTTTGCATGGGCCTGAGGCCCCTTTTCCCTTCGGGGCCCGGTATCTATCAGGAGCTCGCAATACCTAACAGAGGGTCCTGCGGGTCAAAGGGCCTCCGCGTCGGGGGGGGGGGGGGGACCAATGTGATATACTGTATGTGATATTTACGCTCGGACTACCTTCTAAATTAGCCATGTTAATAAAAATTGTTGACCTAGTTCGATTTACAGCCTAAATTGGCGGGGTCGCTAATACATCCATAGAATCCAGATAAAAGTTATGACGAAGCTTCGGAATTCGATCGGTGCAGAAAGAGTCCACCAAACCATTGTGAAATTAAGAGAACCGGTGATTTATTGTATGCAACCGTTTAGCGCATGATTTCTTCAGTTTATTGACTATCAAACTTAGTAAGAATTTATCTTGCGGTAGCTTCTGGCCTCTATTCCTGTTAAAGCAGTAATAATTGGAAAATATTAATGAAAACACGCCTTCGTTAACAAATTGGCGGCTTTTCACGATCAGGGAACCCTTTGTCAACCCAGTGCCCCTCCCCCCTTGCCAAGGCTCTGGTTGCGCGCCTGATGTCATCATAGGTATCACAAAAAGCTTGAAACCTCAAACACTAATTTACACTGAGCCATGTGTGTAGGAACAGAGGGGACAGGGGGCCATGCCCCCCTCCCCACTGTTCATGGTGGGGGGCCAGCAGTGTTAACTGCCCCCTCACACTTTTCAGATTACGGCTGTGTTTCGCTTACTTTTGCACTACATTAAACATATGTGCCGATTTACCTAGTCCACCAGCCATCTTCCTCAAGATGCGTTATCGTTTTTGATTTCTCAATGGCCACTACTTAGCGCTGCAGCCGCAGGGCCGACGCCGCGAGACCTGCGGAGACTGCAACGCCGGGTATCGAGGATGTTGTTGCTATGACTTGCGAGCGCACATGTTCAAACCATGTTACATAGTCTTTTGTCAGTAATCAATTCTGACTGAACCTTGAACATTTTAAGATGAACATGGATTAGCCATGCTAATGCAACTTTGTGACACTATTTCATCTACAATCCACGTTCAGGGAGTCCTGAACATCTCTGAAGAACACAAAAAAACATGGAACCGAAATCTTTGTGACGATTATTGGACCACCCGCGGCGACCAGGGAGTGTTGTTGCGTCAGTGAGGGTTTCTGTGCTGATTTAGGGCCAACTGCGAGGGTCAGAAGGCCTTCCGTGTCAGGGGGGGGGGGGGAAATAATGTGATATGATATATCCTTCTAATGACCTCCAGGTCGACCAGGAGATCCCGCCCCGTGTCGCCAGAATGACAGCCAGAAGACACTTTGCGATGAGACGGAATGGTCCTTTAGCCCTTGACCTGAAACGTTAATGTGCCCCGGGTGTTCTACTCAAGGGGCCCTTGCCTGGAAGGAAATAAGGGGCCTCAATATTATTGAGTAGAGTGGTAGTCTCATTATTGTTGAATGGAATGGGCTCAAATGAGTTTAAAAAAACGAACAAGGCCATTTATGTTTGCCTGAGAGCATTCATTTTTTCAGAATGGACTAGCAAAACAAATTACATCGGCATGTTTGAACACGCTCGCCCGCATCCTCAAACTCAAGGACAGCGATGGCCTGGGTCAGCTTCCGTAACACCGAACGGCGTCGGCCACTGCAAGTGCCAACAGACGGCGGGCGCCATGTTAATCTGTCTTCGGGACAGATTAATGGCTGCAGAAACACACAAAAAATATTCTTTCTTTACCCTTCCTTCCTTCCACCACCAGATTCCAGCATCACTTGGTGGTGCTTTAAGCGCCAATTCGTTCTTATCATGAGTCTAAAAATCGCGCGCGTAAAATATGCGCCCAGACTGTCTTCCGAACGCTGCGGGGCCCGAGGAGGCTGCAACGCCCGGTGTCGAGGCTTTTCTTGCTAAGCTTTGGGAGTGCGCATGCTCAGTATTATGTCACATAACTGGTAGCAGTAATCGATTTCAGTGTCTAAAGGCACTTATTCCAGAAGCGTCATCATTTTCGTCCACCGATGGGCCACGGCTAAAAGTTAGCCACTGTGCTAAAACTCCGCGGACTATGGAGACTGAAACGCCTGGTGTGGAGGTTTTTGGTGCAAATATTTGCGAGTACGCATGTTGAAAAACCGCGTTACATAAGTTGCACACTAATCGATTCTGACTGGATGTTGAAGATTTCCAGCCATTTCCAGCCTGGTCATGTTAATACGCATTGTTGACCTCTCGATTTACAATCAAATTTTCATCCTCAAATTTCAATTAAACATATCGATCCACAACCTACCTTTGCGATGTCCTTAATGTCTGTACAACCCAGATAAAAAATTCTGACGATGTTTTGGAATTCTAACGTTTTAAAAAGAGTTCACAAACCATTGAATATTCAGGACGCCGTTGATTTATTTCATACGGTCATTCAACGCCTGATTTTTGCAGTTTACTACGACTTCAAAATACAAACAGAATTGATCTTCCGGTAGCTTCTGTTTTCCGCTCTCTATGTCCGGGGGTTTTTTAGGGGGGGGGGAAGATCACCAAAAGAGGGGCTTTTTTCAACCCCGTGTTCCTCCTTGGCAAGGCTCTGGCTACGCCACTCCCTACATACCAAAGCAGATCAAGTCAGTTACGTTGAATGATGGGCAATGAAATGTTTGTTGGGCCAATTAATATTTACGGCAGGCAGCTTCCCGGAGGATGTTTGCGGCGGTGTGGTGTAAGGGAGATGGTTCGAAAAAGTTACTGTTGCAGGTGCCTAACATATGTTTTACAGACCAAGTAGCAGTAATGCTGTTCCAGAAGTATGCAACAAAGCAGCCGTACGATCAGTTCGCAGTCATGCGGGAGACAGCCGGGCCTGGTAATGGCCGCCGACGGCGGACGGGAGAAGGGCTCAGATAAGGAATATATGACAAATGGGTCTTCATTTTGCGGCTTGGTTTTTCAAGGAAAATTTCCATTTGTACGGCTTTTGTCACACTATTTTTGACAGTTTCAAGGTTCCAAAATTTGTTCCGTCTAAATTGCTGCGAAAATTCTTATCTCCCGAAAATCAGCCAATGAAGTGAAATGTGAAATGAAAGCCCATAACAAATTTGTCGCACTGTGAGCCATCGATTCACTTTCAAAATTCTCACCAACCTGTGTCCAGGCCGTATTTTGACGTTTACTCTGTGGAGGGAGATGTCTCCTCAGTAACCCAAAATGCCTATCCGCGCGTTGAATAGTAGATAACGTTCAAATGGATCAATAATCCCGGGAAGTCGGACATTCTCATTTGCCGAATGACATAGATGAATCGAACAGGCAAGATTGTGCACCAGTGAGAAACAGCTCTAGGTGCATATCTAGCAAAACAGCCATGACATTTGACTAAAGAGCGATAACAACCTTTATCCCTGCCCCCCCCCCCTCCCGATCATCGAGCTTGCTGTCCAGTCAAGTTCCCGAAGCGCCCCCCCCCCCATTTTTGAAACGTGCCTACGCCTATGCACTGAGCGTAGAACTGATACTTGACCCAGTATTGCCACGAAAGCCTCAGGTAATTGATCCCCGTTCTGTTTTGTGTTCTAAAGAACAAGTCATTTTCGTAGCTAAATGCATTCGTTTCTTGCTTTATTGGCACTGCTCAAACTTGCGACTCCCGACCCTAATGATCGATGTGGACTGTCATTAGCTGTATGGATTAGGAATATTCTGTTGGTATCTGTATTGAAACTGGAACGTGATATCACATATTTTCAAAGAAAAGATTCTCGGAGATAAACCGATGCGGCCATCCCAAGCGAGATGAGCGCGACGGCGATGTGAGACAGCCGCACAGATAACAAGATGTGAGACAGCCGCACAGATAACGAAATGTGAGACAGCCGCACAGATAACGAGATGTGAGACAGCCGCACATATACCGCGGTGTGAGACAGCCGCACAGATATCGCGGTGTGAGACAGCCGCACAGGTACCGCGGTGTGAGACAGCCGCACAGATAACGCGGTGTGAGACAGCCGCACAGATACCGCGGTGTAAGACAGCCGCACAGATAACGCGATGTGAGACAGCCGCGCAGATACCGCGGTGTGAGACAGCCGCACACATACCGCGGTGTGAGACAGCCGCACAGGTACCGCGGTGTGAGACAGCTGCACAGGTACCGCGGTGTAAGACAGCCGCACAGATAACGCGATGTGAGACAGCCGCGCAGATACCGCGGTGTGAGACAGCCGCACAGGTACCGCGGTGTGAGACAGCTGCACAGGTACTCGCACGGCGCCCGGGATGTCATGCTGCGGAAGGTAATTGTTTGGTTTGATACCTATAACCTGTGGCATGTTTCCAAAGTTTGTACTGCGTATTTTTGCCACCCAAATCTTCCTCTCACAAATCAAACTAAATCCAAGGTGATCCTGTTCTTGAATCAGATCTGAATTTCTTATATCATTGACGGCGTAGGAGCTCCAGATGGAAATAGACGTACGGAATATTCCCAGGCGTTCAGTTTAGGCCAAACGGCGAAGAATCCGGCAAGATAGGAATGCTGTCAGAGAAGTGATGGGTCGGTAGGTGTAAAATAGAGCTCAGACCTCGAATTCGCAGGATTCTGATGGATTTGAACAGATTCGGATCTTGCAAATCCTTGAATATAAAAAACGCAGATTCGAACCTTGTAAATTAGGATTCGAATCCGAAAAACGGTGTTAAATCCTGAAGGTTGTCTTTTGAATATGCAGACCAATGCATTTAAAAGTGGTATAGCCTCAAATTTTCTCCATACACGCTAGATGTGCAACCATGCACCTTGCAACTTCTGTGTTTCTAGCGCTGACGGTTTCTGAGGTTGTAAGAAGGGATGCATGGATATCAATTTGCATCTTTTTAGGTGAACCACTCCTCCCCCCCCACACTTTAACGACTGGTATGGGTCCTCAACGGCGGGCCCCCGCTCCTGCCCCCCTGCCCAAACCTTGTGGAGCCTAAGTACAAGTAGACCATTTAAATGGGAGCAGGGTTGCAGTTTTGCAACGTGCGTTTGAGGGTCTGAACCATAAATACATGAAACCTGCCCCAAAAATTTGCCAACAAACGGGTTTCTTCCCGAATGCGATTAACCTTTCTGTCAAATTTGGAAGGCCGGTGCCCAAGTTTTGGGGGCTGAAGCCCGCCCTTCAAGATAAACCAAAATAGAAAAATGCGCCCCTGAAAGGGAGATCAACATCATATGGATATCAATTGAAGTTTTTAAGCAATGTTTCACAATGAAAAGAAACAAAGAAAAAGAAAGCTAAGATGGCATATCAAGCTACGGGCAACTGACTGAGCTAGTCACTCTAGCACTCACGCTTCGCACCGCATGCACTTGAGTTGTCGTTATTGTTGTTTGTGTTTGTTTTGCCTTCTTCCTGTATACTGCTTGTTTTCTTTTGCAAGATTCACATGTCTGGTATGGCAATATTCAGTGATATTTCAATTTCTACGGCCTGCAATACTTCGTGTTACTCTGCTGCAATGCCTTCTTGGTAAACTATGGGCATACGAAAACAAACCGGCCGCATATCAGCACTTCAACGTAATGAATTTGCAGGCTGCCTATGTTTGGGAGAGCCTTTGATCTCCAGTCCGGCGTAAGTACCCAATGGAAAAGTTACGAAACTCGACCATCGACACTAACCGACTACACCGATAGCGGTGGTGTTCTGGCAGCGACCACCACAAAAACAGCATACGCCGCGAGACATGTTTGACGCGAGTGCTGCTCTCTAGGCGGCAGACTGCCGCGCGGCTACCGAGCGGGGGTTTCACGGCAGTCTTTAGCCCCATTATGATAGGGGTTGATGCGACTCTAGCGCCTAAGGTTTTTTGAGAACATGTCTCCGGGGTGTTGTGCAATGGCACCCACATTTCCATTAGTCTATGGGACATCCAATGCGCACGTTGCATCCCCAGATTTTCTGGTTTTGGAACAGTAATGGTTTTTGAGGAACACTGCACGGCGATTTACGATCGGCGCGGGCGACGGACGGCGACCGACGATGATGCGGAGCGCGCGCGGCGGGCCGCCATTGTTACATTAACTGAGTCATATGTCGTAGTATGTATGGGCAGAATCTTCGAAGTCGCCATAAGGGACTGGGCCGAAATTTTTATCGGATTCCGTTCACCTCTAGTCTGCTTATCCCCGATGTATGCTTGAATATATAAACATAGTTCTGTATTAATTTGCAGCTATCAATTGTTTCCAAAGGTGTTGTGCGTAGCCACAACAATGGCATGTGAACACATGGCAGTCTCAATCAGTTTATCATTAACGCGCCTGCTGTGTGAAGCTAACGGGATGGACTTACACCTTCCCGCATGCTGAAAAGTGGAATCTGCGCATAACTGACCACGTCTGTTTGGATGATTCGTTGTGTTTATGAATGTTTACAGAAGAAAAGAGCGTCTGCCACATATATATATATATATATATATATATATATATATATTTATATACGTGTGTGTGTGTGTGTGTGTGTGTGTGTGTGTGTGTGTGTGTGTGTGTGTGTGTGTGTGTGTGTGTGTGTGTGTGTGTGTGTGTGTGTGTGTGTGTGCGTCTTTGTGTGTGTGTGTATGGTTACCACGACCCGTTGACACCCACGTTCTCAACCTCAACACACCAAAATGTTATTGATGAAACGTATGCATTTTAGCAAATGTCAAGCAAACTATTACCATGCCCGCGCGTCATTTTAAAACATGGTCCTCAACCTTTCCCCAATACACTCAGACGGATGCTCTCTTGTTCAGAATGCCCGCCCCCGCTCGTTTCAAAACACACACAATGCGGGCCAGCTGTACTTCTGGGGATTCACAGCTTCTGTTCAAAGTTGTGGCTGTGCTATTGAAGGGAAAGCGACACCATCCACTTCAGCTCGAAGATGCGGCAAAGGAAACTGTGCAGGGAAGCTGGGAGCTGAGGGTCAGATTGGACATGGAGAAGGGGGGGGGGGGGGAACAGTGGCCCACTCAAAAGAATACAAATCAACGCCCGTGGTTTCATCGTAAAAACTGGAAAAGTGCGATGTCCCGGAAAATTTGACAATGACCTGGCATACCTAAGAACATAAAAACTAGCACCAACCGCGAGAGCCCATGAAGAGCAATCCACTTCTGTTTTCCGCTAAGCGCTAGTTTCATTAGTTTGGAAACGTCCCTCTCTCCCCTCCCATGACTCCAGGTTATGAAAAACGGCGAATCAGGGCGGGGTTTAAGGGAATGTTTCCCATCTGAAGAAATTGAAGCAGGCGTCTGATATGTTGAATATGCTCACTTCTACTAACTATCTAACTATCGGTATACCTTGACTGGAAAAAGTGCTCTAGAGAACAAAGTTTCTCTATTTCGTAAATATGCTTTTGAATGCGTCATTCTCTGGTTGTGCCATGGAAAGTTTGCATCACTGTATGCAGTTATCACGTTGAGGCACTGCCAAACTAGCCTTGCGAAATTGCCGACCTAGCACTCATATGAAGTACTTCGTATTGCCGAGAGATGGCAGTGGTGGTCCTGGGTGTTCGCTGAGCCAAATATCGTTATGTGCTCGTGTTTTGACCCTTCCTTGTGGTTTGCTTACATAGTTGTAATCTCGCGCTTAAGAAGATTGATTGTACTTACATACTCAGCTGTCGCGATATTCTTAGCTTATTCGATTGCAAGTCTTGCGTACTAACTTGCACATCACGTCCAACTTCTTATACTATGTCGCATAAAACGTGATTCGTTACGGAAACCAGTTAACTTGCTTGGCATTTTTGCAAACTTGCTTAGCATTTTTTGAGAGCCGAATTACTTTCAGTATGTGGGGAAATGGTGCTCACAGAAGTCAGATCTGAACGCTCGACCACCATGTTTTTGTTGGTTATGAATGCTGTATGGCGTATAAGGTTGCAATATTTGAATGACGTTGCTTTGGCGTCGTGCATGCCTGAACGACCTTAAAACAGTCTTAACGAAATAGTCTGCACGTCTTCTCCGGCGTGTTTCTCAGGAACTATAAGGTTTTAGGCCTTGAGAAAGAAAGGGCTGTTAACTGCACCGAATGGTCTTCAAAATAAATATTTCAGTTCAAAACCCCATACAAATGTGGAACGCTCCATTTTAGCAGTTGCGCACATCAGCTTGTACTATGCATTCCTGAAGTCGTGGGCGTCCAACATATAAAACCATAGAGCATCGGTGCTGTGCCGATCTCCCAATCCTGGGTTTCACCACTGGCACGCCCAAAAATGATAATCATTCCTGACGTCATTTTCCACCGAGGCAAAGCGAGAAAACTTAACAGAGCAACGTTGTGCTTTCCTGTTCAGTTTGGAAGATTCCGTCCTCCCCCTCCCCCCCAACCCAGCTTTGACAAGAAAGGCATGCAACCTTGGGAGACATCTGATCGTTTTGCATCTTGGGGAGCGTTTGGCTGCTTTTCCTCGCGCACCCCCAAACCTATTTTACGGATCTACACCCCTATGGTAGAGGCTTAATGATCACGACTCACGATGTATTCACCGCCACATTGCTTAATGATCACGACTCACGATGCGTTCACCGCCACATTGCTTAATGATCACGACTCACGATGTATTCACCACCACATTGCTTAATGATCACGGCTCACGATGTATTCACCGCCACATTGCTTAATGATCACGACTCACGATGTATTCACCGCCACATTGCTTAATGATCACGACTCACGATGTGTTCACCGCCACATTGCTTAATGATCACGACTCACGATGCATTCACCGCCACATTGCTAAATGATCACGACTCACGATGTATTCACCGCCACATTGCTTAATGATCACGACTCACGATGTATTCACCGCGACATTGCTTAATGATCACGACTCACGATGTGTTCACCGCCACATTGCTTAATGATCACGACTCACGATGTGTTCGCCACCACATTGCTTAATGATCACGACTCACGATGTATTCACCGCCACATTGCTTAATGATCACGACTCACGATGTCTTCACCGCCACATCGTTTAAGCATTCAGTCCACAGCGCAGCTCCAAAGCGAAAAGTGTCCTGCTCAAGGGAAGGGTGGATCGGAATAGGTGTGAGGTGAGCGGCAGCGTATGCCAGCCATGTGGAGGCACCATCTGTTTGCATGGATGGCAGCCATATTGAAGACGGCTCACAAGCCGAGGCGAGTGTTTGCGCCGCACATTACACAAAAGTAAGATGCCCGATGAAAGAAAATGAGGTATAACTATCAGCATTTGTGGCATAGAGGCAATGGCCGTGCACAGTAATAGCATATGCAAATGGATGCCTTTGTCGGTCCCGAAAACTTTGGTGACGCAGTTGACGCGTGTGAAAATCTTGGTGAAGGGTGCTTGGTTCGAGCCTGACTTTACCAGGTTTTTTACTGGCTCTTTCGCAGGAGATGGCAGCAACTGAGGAGTGATCGTCTAGTGCCGGGATTAGCGCTGCCCCCGACCAGCGCCCGAGGCGGTGGGGTCGCGGCATGCTCTGCCTATTAATAAATGCCATGGCCCGGTTGCCCGTCCCGAGATCACGACCTCACTCTGAGTGGTCGGAGCAGTCGTTTGACCTCAGGTGGGGCTCTGTAAGCCTGCGTGTTATGATAGGAAGTGCGCGGTCAAAACCGTTCCGCAACGGCGCCGAAAGTGGAACCGCTGCTTTGGACGGTGAACAGTGCACACAGTCGGCGCTAATCATGTGGGAACTCATCCTAACTTGCTGCACGGGAACGAGCCAGGCATGTGTTGGCTCCGTCAGATGTGCAGCCATTTTCCGCTCATCCAGACTGTGTCCGCACCCATTCTCCACTTACTCAGCGGATATGAGTCATCGCTGGTCGGAGTTATCATCAACTCTCCGAACCAGATCCAACACACGGATGTCACGCCCAGCCAGTGCAGTGCGGTATCCATGGCCTGGCCACTGCTACTTTGAACGTGAAATGCAACAGAACAGCAGCAGGAAAAGTGCACAACTAACCCCAAATGAGCATTGATATTTGCTACAGAATCTGGCCGCCACCGACCGGAGCGCTACCTTGGCGCGTTTTTCACCTAAGGAACGGTGGGAGGAGTTCCTGATTATCTTGGAACCGCTGCTTGACATGCATGCCCCCATAGCAGGAAGTCCAAAGTCCAGCTCTCTCTCTCAAAACCCAGGCACGGCCTGCCTGTGTCGGACGCGATCAGGGAGCTCGTGCCACAGTGCTGTGCCCTTCGTCACACCAACGCGATGGAGGGGCAGTTGAATCGTCGGGAACATGCGACCGGCCGAGCGACCTCCTCGGAGATGGCTAATGACGACTCAGGGGCGGCGAGGTCCCAAAGGTCCACCGCGTTATCGATAGTATCTATCGTTGGTGGTAAGGGGCCATCGCGAACGGAATTTCAAGATGAGCTGGCAGGCCAGGTAGGGAACTTTTCGCCGACATCGAAAGGAAGACCTCCAATAGTGTACTGGCAGCGACTTTGGTGCGTATAAGGGATTCAAGTTACATGCGTATAGTCGGATTCTTCTGCCTATGCTTTGTTACCGAACATGAATTAAACCTTCTATGGTGTCGGTGAATACCAGCGGCGCACGTATTCGCGATGGCATAACGCTTCACGTTGCCAAGATTTTCATATGCGTTCTCATGGTAGCGCAAATGCACATTTTCAACAGCAGTTGTGCGTCTAGGATACTGCCATGTATGAGAAAGATATCGCTCGTGGACCGATTTTTAGATCTGGCCACATTAGGAAGATTCAAAACAATCTCGCCGATTGCCGTAGTGTCTAAGCTAGAAGAGAAGTTGGCTTAGGGCTTATGTGTGAGCGGCTTATGACGCACGTTATATCGCATGCCCTGTCCTGATGTCTCGAGTCAGCACGGGGTTCGTAGAAGTCTTTTCACTGAGACGACAGTCTTGAGCGTTTCAGATAACGCATTTGAGCCATGGATGGCAGCCAGGTAACGCTGATGTGGTTAGTTCAACTGTAAAAGGCCATCGACTGTGTTTGTCGCCACTTCCCCTAGGAACAGTGAGACTCCCCAACGCCTACGCTCATGACTAAACGATTACCCTCAGCGTCACTCGCAACACGTGAAGCGTTAAACCCCGGCCAGCAGCGCTCGCCCGCAGGGCTCCCCCATGGGTCACGTGTTTAGCATAATCAAGATACGAACGCAATCGTCGCGCAGGTGTTGCACAGCTTATACGGCACGCCGATGACTATGACTATTATACGGCATGTCGATGACTATAAGGACTATTATACGGCACGCCGATGACTATAAGGACTATTATACGGCACGCCGATGACTATAAGGACTATTATACGGCACGCCGATGGCTTCAAGTACTTGTAGCAGGAGACACTGGGAATCTGGACAAACAGAGGCACCGGTAGTGGAGAGGCTAAGCTGCGCGTCTGGGAAACCCCAGGTCTGGGAAACCCCAGGTACGGGAAACCCCAGGTCTGGGAAACCCCAGGTACGGGAAACCCCAGGTACGGGCTTCGATTCCCCGCGCTGCTCGCCCTTCCTCCCAAGGTGAGAGGCAGGCAACGGCTTATAGCCTCAGCAACGGAGTGCGTCGTAAAGCCCCAATGGCAGGCACACACAATCTAGCCGAGCTTGTAGAGTTAAGGAGAATATCTTTGAATTACTGGTAAGCGGCTTGCATGCGACGGGACAAAGTGGACCCAAAGACCCAGGTACTTAACTAGCAAACATATCAATGCATCAGCAGCGCACCTTCCAGGCAGGTCCACGTAGACGATCCATTTATCGCCGCAGTGAGGGGGGGGGGGGAGGGGACGCAATAACCTGGGCGCTATTTTTGGTGAAATCCTGTCTTGGACATGATACCTTCATGCCATGGTGTAGAAGTGCAAATAAGTCCTAGCTGCGCTATTGGATCACCGTGATCTCATGCCAAAGAATCTCAGGCATCAAACAATGAATCGCTACTGCTGTTGAACATGTTCTGCTGCACCACCGTTATAGGTCCGACGAGTGCTGCACAGATGCTGTGCATAAAACCCTTAACTCTTCGATCCATGATAGTGAACCTTCGAAAGAACGGTCATTGCCCGTGCCTCCCGGAGGTGGTCGGGCTGGCTGAATGTGAGTGAGCCTATTGAGCGCCTAGATCTCGTGCGGAAGCATCACTTCATGGACACTGGAGTCGGCTGAACTAGCAACCCTGTCCCGATCAATATGTGATGTACACAACATTATCATGAAAGGCGTTTCGTTTGTCCCTCGTTTGAAATGAAGCGGGTGAGGGTCACTTTTCCTTCAGGGGTGGAGCAGCTTAAAACAGGGTCTCCCTGAACTGCAGCAGGCTCGCAGAGCATGATCATTGAAACGAGCGATGAAAAATTGTTTTTACATGAGGGCACCTCCCTGATCGTACTTGGGGAAAAGTTGAGGACGATTGGCTTAAACAATGCATCGAAGAATGTTTCATGTTTGGCAAACCTAAACTGAAGTGCATGCGATTTTTTATGGCATTTTGATTTGTTGAAGACGGGCAAGTAATGGAGGTGGTTGATCACAGCCATTATAAAGTGGAAAGTTCATTTTTGTGATGTCGGATGCAAGTGCAAAACACGAACATTTCCCATTTAGATAGGGCAGAGAGGAATGTATCTGTAACCCCTTCTGCTCCACAAATTCGGTGCGTTCATAAAAATCATACTGCAGCTACACGCATGACAACATATGTGCTGTGGATACACGCATGTTCCGCAAGAGCATGATTAGATGTGTACGATATATATTACACAAATAGGTGCTTGCGCATGGGGAATGACAAGAGTATATTGATGTTGGTTTATATTGGACGTAATAGGTCCCTGATCGATAGGGACTGACCGGGTGAGTTAATCAAATGATCCCAATAAGAGTGTAGCACCTTAGAGCAATGAGTAGTGCCTCATTTAATCAAAAATGTCTCTGTACGTTGATTCTTGGGGACTCAAATATTCAGCACTGTCTCGGTACGTTGATTCATGGAGACCTCGCAACAGTGCAGGGCCCTCTGAGCAAATGTAAGGAACCCAAGGCCAATGCGAAGGGTTCGTAAGCCATTAAGGAAAGCTCGAAAGATTAGCCACGGAATTTGAACTGGGGCAAACTTTTCCAGCGGACCCCTGCACAAAATGGGACCTTACAGGGCAGTGTAGTATTCAAGGGGGCACGTGCCACTTCAAAAAACTATGTTTATCCACATTCATATGAATAAATGTCGACAAATACTATTAAGCGTTTTGTCTGATTACCTAATCTGATGACATCTGACCTGATTAACACCGAGGATTAATCCCGATTAATCAGGGAATTCCGCTCTGGCAAAGGGCCTTCCTACCTCAAGGCAGTGCCTTTAGATCTATAAAAAGCCCATATTGTACAGAATGGAGTCCACTTATCCAGAACAGGATCCTTCCAATTCACAAAGCAGGCCTCCAGACTCGACAAAGGGTCTCACTATGACAAAGCAGAGCATCCTGATTCGGAGCAATGGCCCTCAGATATATAAGAGGGCCTCCTGGTCTAGAACAGAGGCCCCCTGATATGTGCCTTCCTAATCCAGCTTAGGGGAATTCTGGTTCATAGTGGGGTCTCAAGGGGACAACAGGCAGGGGCAACTGCCCTCTGTTCCTACCCCCCCCCCCCCCTCCCCGCTGAGCCGCTCTTGCTTCTGAATAAATGGGAAGAGTTTGTGGAGGGCCCTGAGCGACCGAAGGGAGCCCCGGCAGGTTAACACATAGGGCCCCCCACAACAACGTACCGCCCTCCGAGCAAATTTGATGAACTCCAGAGCAACGTGGCAGGTCCCCAGCGATGGATTGGCCTCACAAGCTTAGACAAATGGAATTAGACAGCAGCGTATGGTCCCTAAACAACGTAATGAGGCCAAAGCCTCTCCAGTCGTGACTCTCTCAACCAGCCCATAATTATGTGTGCCTGCTCATGGGCCATTTATTTTGGACTGGGGACCCTCCTGGCTGCTTGGAGACCGAAGACGTTCGACTGTTTGCACTAATGTTAAAAAGCTGCGTCCGTTCGGCCGGTCGTCAGCACCCTTGAAACCTATGGCTGTTGCGGACACCAAAGAGAGGGAAACATGGAGCTTCCCACCCCTCCTCTGGATCCGCCACTGGCCCAGTCGGAGCCTTCCGCCGTCTGTGCCGTCTGTGCCGTCTGATCCAGGTCGGGTAAATCCAGGTGGACTGGAGGGGTTTACGTCTGGTACTGGGAGAGCCACGGCCCATTTGAACAGAATTGCAGGATGTGCACTCCTCAACCACCATCGAAGCCTCACTACACCCTGTACTCAGGCCGTGCCATCGTCGGCGCACCGCACGACGTAAAGGAGGTTTTATCTCGGCCATCCGTCGATCCGCCCCATCCGTTTGGTTATAATCATGCGCGCAGCACTCCGATACCCACCGGCCTATGTACCCACCGTTTTGCTGTCGCCGCAGTTTGGCATGCCCTCAAGCACAAAGGCTTTTATCGGACTCGTCTCACATACGACGCCACCGAACCACCTTTCCGTTCAGCAACAGATTGAATGGCATGGCGGCTGGGTGCCGGGTTCATGATGGCTTGCGTAATGCTTAATGATGTTCAAATAATTTCGTTAAAAGTCGGAGCCAAGACAGCCGTGCACAAACATTGCTGCAACACACGTGTATGTGTGCGTGTTCACACACGCACCTCAGGGTCTGAATGCACGTGACATGGTGCAGACGCATGCTATCCACCTCCCTTGCGGACAGCCAGCCGTCCCGCAGTCCCGAGCGTCGGCCTAACAGGAGGCCCCGCGCGGGGAACGGCAGCCGGCCTCTGCTGTCTCCACACAGTCTCCAGCCTCAGATTCAGAAGACAAGACGCTGCAGGGTCTCAGATCGCCTCGGAGACTGGATCGTCTCGGGTGCATGGTGTTTCTTGGTGGTGCCCGCCCTTTCCGCAAAGCTCTGATGGTTTCTGCGTTTGCTGACAGCCCTTGATCGCCGAGGAGTTCCCGTAAAGTTGTGAAAATGTGCTCTGAGCAAAGCACCGTTCAGCCCAAATTTATCGTCTCGCTCTGAACCACGACTTTGCAGCAGCTTTGACTTTGCCCACAGCTTTTTCGTAACCCTAACCTGACATGGATTGAGGTGCCGAAATGGTCTCAGCAAAAGGTGTCATGTAAGCCGAAATGTCTTCGCCAAACCCCGATGGAGACCGCAATGAGCGGAAAATTCAATCTATCCAGGAATAGGAGATACAAATTACGAGGAAGTCCGAAAATGAATGACCGAAAACGCCCGTATAACGCACGATTTTCCGTACAAAGGATTGAGCTTTGACACAATGACTTGGATAGGATTTACTGCCCGATCTCTGCCCGATGTATTTTAACCCATTCTGGCGTCGGTGGACGGATATTGGTCCCGGTAGAGCACCCATTCGCAACCCGCCGTCCCATGAAAGGTCGTACGGTACAGACGGCAGAGAGCCTAGGACAAATCTGGCGTACACTTCTGAAAACGAAGAAACCTATCTATGGAAACGAAGAAAACAGCTCGGTATTATTGCACCAGACTCGATTACACAGTCATCAGCGCATTCACAAGAGCTGACAAATGAGCAGGCGCCAGGCTGGATAAGGCGCGGCTCATCGGACCCGCTGCGCCGCTCGCGTGCGTCTACCTCTTCACGGGCCGGCTGAGCCGCGCCGCGGGCCCTCCAGTTTGGCGTGGATTTACGAGCACTCCCAGACGCCGCCGGATTTCGGGGGGCCGGTCGGCGGCGCCGGCGGCGGCGTCCAGCCTCGGCTGAGCCTGGCAGCCGCTCGCGGCCGCGTCTCGCTGCCCGAGCGGCGGTAATGAAGTCGGCATGGGTCGTAACCGACCGCTCGGCAGCCGCGCTTACGACCGGCTTGTAATTAATGAAGCCGTACCCCGGTGAGCCGGGGGGGGGGGGGGGGGGGGGGGGGGGCATGCGCGGCGTGCTGCCCGGTGCGCACAGACCCCGGGGCGTGTCCGCCCGTGGTGTCACCCGCTGTGTGGTCCTGACCGTGCAGCTTATGCAGTCGGACACGCGCATGTGCAATGTGTGTTGCACAACGGGTATTGCGGGGACTTGTCGCGGACAATGAACGTCACCTTGCCGTTTGTGCCTTTACGGCCTAAATGAGGACAAAAGGCACCGAAGTTTTACATCGCTGAGGTTTTGCGTGTCTGTTGCGTGGACGATGGCGTCGTCGCCTGGATAGCTCGGCGCCATCGCAACGTCGCCACAGTCAGCCGGCATGTCGCAGGCGTCGGTCGGCATAGCTCCCGGACCACACTCCCTGCTCTCAGGGGTTTACCTGCGCCAGTTTTGGGCGCGTTTTCACGCTTGAGCTGATGCCGTTCTGCAAGGCCTGCATTGCGGGCGTCAGTGTGCAGAGTATTGCTGTCCTGTGCCGCCCACTCCGTGTACCGATGCTACCGGCCGATTCCGCACATACATCAGCCTACCACATCAGGCCCGCCCACCAACGAGCAATTTCAGACCATATCGCTACGCCGCGCAACACTAAACCATGCAACCTGCAGGTACCAGGCATCTCGTGGTGCAGTGGCCAGTTTAGCGCTGGGAAACCGGCGCTATCACCAGTTATCGCACTGGATGCAGTGGGTGCATTCGTTCAGAAACCGTTTAGTGCTGTGCAGTCTGGCACAACGTTAGAAGCTAGACCCAATTTATAGGAGGCCGAGCAGTGATTAAGATGGCATTTTCACTCGTGACCAGGAACGCAGCTTGAGACGTAGACTATTGTCGATAGCGTAAATGCTGACTTGATAACGTTGCTAACGGATAGTTCTTCGTACAATGAGGGTCGATTGTTATCACAACAAGAGCAGCCAACTCAAAATGGGATTCTCAATTGCTTGCAATTATCATCACAATCAGAACGGATAACTCAAAATGGGACTTGCAATTTTGCCCGAATAGCCGGTTCATTATCACAGTCCTTACTTCTCCATGTCTCCGAAATCGCGATTAAGGATGTGCGAAAAGGAGTTTAACATGCACGGCGTCCAAAAAGGAGGTTGATATGTACCATGTCCAAAAAGGAGGCTAACATGTACCGTTTCCAAAAAGGAGGTTGGCATGTACCACGTCCAAAAGGAATTTGGCATATACCGCGTCCAAAAAGCTCTGACAGCCCATCGTCTTTAGAAAACGATACAGATAGGTTTCGTACATGTTTTGGAATATCCTTTTTCAGGAGTCCAACAGGTAGAGATGAACTTATGCTTAGCAATTGCGGGCACATTTACACATGATTCTGCCTGAAGTCTGGCTGGCCCGGAACCAGGCAAGACGATGCATCTTTACTCGGCCAAACTGATGAGTTTGGAATGGCTGATGTTTTGGATAACTGTGATCAAAGTGTTCCGAAACGCACAAAAAGTTAAGTTGCATGCTGCTCACAGCAAACCAGGCTACACAGCTGCGCGGTTTAAGTTGTGTAGTTCAGTTTTTGACGGTGCAGGCGACAGGGGGCTGCGCTACTTCCGAAGGTGGTTTGGGAAAAAGTGACTTATGCCGCCTTCCGGTCCACTACTGAAACACTTGCTGGTTAGGCGGCATTGAGAGGGTTGGCGTTTTGTAAACGGAACATTCGCCTGCATTGTGTAGTGGGCTTCACATACTTCACACCTGCTCTGGTCAACCAGATCTAACACCGTCCTTGGAAATGTCCAAAACGGGCGGGCCCTTGGCTCGTGCTGGAGCACACGTGACCGGCTGTGACTGTATCGATCCGCACGCTCGTCACTGCGGCCGTCTGCCTTTTTCCGCGGCTGGAATGTGTTGACCTCATAACGCTGAGACCCCGCATAGCCGAGACCTGGTTTTGACTCACACCCACGTGCCTTCATTTTTTGTTTTTTTTTTGTGACTGAAGATCTGACGTTTCTTGTTAATTGAATGGACAGGAAAAATTGCAATGTTTGTCCAATGTTTTAGAAAATGACCGCCTGATCAAAAAGTTCCACGGCCCGAACATGCCTTGAATGTTGCAGAGCAAGACTTTTAAAAAATTGTTCTCTGCTTCTAACAAGTTAGGTTGGCCCAGCCTGTGGTTGCGAATTAACAAAGGCCGTAGAAGGCGTTACTGGCCAGACCGGTCGGCTCAGGTCACTGGAGCCACCGCAGTCTCGGTTGGTTGACCTTCAGGTCACTGGAGCCACCGCAGTCTCGGTTGGTTGACCTCTGGACTTATTAGGTCTGGAGCCTCGCTCGTGATAAACCAGGAAAGCCATACACGCATGCAAAGTTTGTTTAGAAATGCAACGGCCTGGGCGGCGCTGCTCCAACATTAAATGTCAAAAGCTTTCACTGAAGCGATGTCGGCATGACATGCCAAAAGTATGGCTACACAGGAGCTAGTGCTGGCTACGGCTAGAAGACATGGCGCCTTTCGCCTAAAGCCTCCAGCAAAACTGTGGTGAGTCTTCTTCACGAAGAAGCGATGGTGTGATTTTTTTCGCTCCCTACGTCCCCTTCTTTTGGGCATATACATATCACCAAAGACAAAACAGCATCTTCTACGCACTTGGTACCCACCCACTTGCCCATGCAAATATATACGCTCGCGTTCAAAATCATTAGCACCTTTCCCCACCCGAAATATGGGCCCTGACGGTCACGCGTCGGCCAATCACGTGACCCGATCACGTGGTCACGCGCCGGCCAATCACGTGACCCGATCGCTGAGACGGCGGGCCGCTGAGACGAGTGCCGTCCTGTCTGTCGGGGTCTCTCGCCATTGTATTGTAATGACGGACATTGGACCAGGGTACCCACTGGCAGCGGATCACTTACACCCCTCCACTCCAGGCAGCGATGGCGGACGGACAAGGCTCGAGTGACGCCAGGGCCGGCGATGGCCATTTGAGAAGCGATCAGTGTGCACCAAAGGTGCCGATGACACGTACCTACCAAATGGGCCAAGACGTACTTACGACATTCATTCATCAGCGAATCTTGCAGGACGTCCGCGTTGCAAGTGGGCATACCTGTCATGTTCCTTTCCAAAGCGCTTATGCAGTGCACCTGCTATCTTTCCCAGCAAGGAGGGGCTGCTAGCGCACTGATCCGTCTGAGGCGCGCTGCGCCAGCGCGCGGTCGCTGGAGCGCCGTCCGGCGCCTCCCCAAACGTCTGCACCCATCCGCCAGCCACCATCATCCATCCTCATGATTAGCGGGAGTAAACAAACGCCGCCGTCCGGTGCGGTCGGCTGGCGCGAAACTCGCGCTGGCCTTGCGCCGGGCCGAAGGCAGCGAAACCTGCCCCAGCCAAACCCCAGCCCGACTGGACGAGCCGGCGTCCCCGGCCGCGGGCGACTCAACTCACCTTGACGGTGACCGGCGTGCTCGGCGTGAGCGTCGTGGAGAGCAACTCGTCCTCCTCGTCCTGGCTGAGTGTGCTTACGCTGCTGTACGAGCAGTCTGAGACTTTCCTCTGCGCGTGCTCGTCCTCCTGCTCGGCGCGCCGCTCGGCCGGGGCCGTCCGGCCGCTCCCCAGCGCCGGCGGCTGGCTGGACACGCGGTCCGGCTCGGCGTCGCCCCAGCCGCGGTCCAGCAGCAGCAGCCGCTGCTCCAGCTCGTCCGTCTCCAGGCGCAGCGCCTCCAGGCGCCAGGCGCGCTCTAGGCGACCGTCGTCGCGCTGCACAAGGCCCTCGGCGTCCAGGTCGAGTAGCGAGCCGCGCCGGCTCAGGCCGAGGCCGCACGAGCTGACCGTGCTGCAGTCGGAGCATGTTGAGAGCCGCCGCTGCCACGGCAGCGGTCCCCAGGGCTCGGCCGACAGCGGGTCGCCGGCGCTGTAGTCGCTCACCACTACCGACGGCGTGCAGGCGCGGCGCTGCTGCGGCGAACTCGGCGAGCGTGGTGAGCTCGGTGAGCTCGGTGAGGTAGGTGAGCTCGGAAAGGTCGGTGAGTTCGGTGAGGTAGCTGAGCTTGGAGTGGAGTCGGCCTCTCGACCGCCGCTGTCGGGGCGACCGTCACTGACGATCTCGAGCTCGCGCGGACCGGCACCTGCTCGATACGAGCCGGGGCCGGCCAAGTCGAGGCTCCGGTGGACTGGAGTGTCGCACACGTCCGCAGTGAAGGAGGCGAGGTCCATGCTGGCGCTAGCCGACTCACTTGAGGCCGTGTTCCAGCGCACCTCGCGGCGCTGAAAGGCGCTGCGCCTCTCGTCCGCACTGCGGCGCGGCCGTAGCGTTTCGGTAGTCCTACCGCCAGCTGAACACGCGGCACCAGCAGCAACACCGCCACCGACAGGGTGGACGGCGTCGGGAGCAGCGTCGGCGGTCAGCAGGCTGCTGAGCGAGCGGCAGGGTCTGACGCCGGCCTCGCCCGGCCACGTCGGCACCGGCAGACGGAATTGCGCCCGGCGCCGGCGCGCCGCCGCCGCCGGCCGGCCGGCCAGCTCCTCCGTCGAACGCCAGCGCTGACCGGCGTCACTCTTGCCCGGCGCCGCGGCGGGGACCGGGTCGGTGTGCTCGCCGCCGCGCCGGGCCGGCGGTACGCCCAGGTGCACGCCGTCGGCCGAGTGCCAGCCGTCGGCCCCAGCTCGCCGCGCGCTGCGCCACATCGGACCGCGCCGCGCCGCTCCTCGCCGCGCCACCCGTCGCCCGCCACTGGCGCGGCGCGCAGAGCGCGGGCGCCGCGCGGCCCGCGCGCCGGCCGTTTTCGACACCGGCGATACTGCGGCCGATTATCGGAGCGGCGCGCGGCCGGCACGTCCCGGCGCAGGCGGCGGGGAGCCGGCGTCGCGCCGCCGCCGCTGCAGGGCCGGGGGCGGCGCCCAGCCGAGGGGCGGCGGCGGCGCTGCACCGGCCGCCGCCAGCGCCGGCCGCGGCGAGCGGTGACGCCTCGGCGCCGGCGGCGGCGCCACTTTCACTGGTCAGCGCGCCGGGCGGCCGGGTCGGGTCACCGGCGGTCGGCCGTCCGCCCCCGGCTGGCGAGCGATCCGTCACGGCGCCCGCCGCATGCCAGATCGGCCGCCGATCCGCGCCTATCCGGCCCCGATCTGGGCGGGATCCAGACCGGGTCCGGGACGGGGCCGACACCTGTGAAAGGCGGGCGGGTGTTGTGGACCGTGCTGTGGTCCGACAGGACGGGCCGATCGGAGCCGCGTGCCTCCGGAGGCGTCCTTACTAACGTGTCGACACAAGCAGATAGGGGCCATCAAGCTCCGAGCAAAAGTGCATGAATGGGGTGTAGAGGCTTCTCGCACGTTTCCGAAAGGTCGCTTTCAATCACGGGACCAGTGAGATGAGGAGTGCGCTAGAATCGTGCTCGTTACGTGGCTTGATTTGAAACCATGTAATCGGTAGCAAAATGCAATGCAATTCCGTGAATGCATCGCCCAAACGGCAAATGCACGAAATCGATAAATTACAATACGTGGCACATGCACGACGACTCAGTTAGCTCACACACCAGGCGCCTTCTGGAGGTAAAATGCGACGTCGCGGCTAAACCTCGCGCGCGTTAGCAGTGGGAGCAGGGTGTTCGACCGTAAACCACGCGACGTATGGAGGAATGGGCGGACACGAGTCACTGCGTCTGGTCAGTGAACGGCAACTGCCGTCGTGGTCGAACACAGACCACTGCAGTTGCGCTGGGCGCGAGTCACTGCGTCTGGTCAGTGAACGGCAACTGCCGTCGTGGTCGAACACAGACCACTGCAGTTGCGCTGGGCGCGAGTCACTGCGTCTGGTCAGTGAACGGCAACTGCCGTCGTGGTCGAACACAGACCACTGCAGTTGCGCTGGGCGCGAGTCACTGCGTCTGGTCAGTGAACGGCAACTGCCGTCGTGGTCGAACACAGACCACTGCAGTTGCGCTGGGCGCGAGTCACTGCAGGTGTACTTGGCCGCCGGTGACTGCCGGAGTGGCGCGGCACTGTTCACTGCTGCTGCTGTGGTCGGGCACGGGCCGCTGCAGTTGTGGGTAAATGGGCCTAATGCAGCCGGGCGACCTGAATCGCGTCCAGATATCGAGACCGCAAACGCCGGCAAATTGCAGGGAATATGTTTACGGTGGTGGTGTCACGTCCAGAGCGATTCGCATTGGCAGGCCTCTGCGTGGGTGCCGTGAGAGCGCGGCCGACTCTTTCGCAAGGCTTGCCTGCGCTGGCGGCGCAAACACCGGTAACTGGCGCCGAACGCAGTGGGCCGAGTGGATACACGACGCTCAGTAAAATTGGCCAGCGCATTAATGAAACGACCGCTGAAACTTTGGTCTCTGGGCAACAAGTCAGCGAAGCAGATAACGCCAAGAAAGCAGTGCGCTGTTGTACGGCGCCCAAGATGTGCTGCAAACAGCGGTGGAAATGCCAGCATTCAACCCGGAACCAACCTGACGAGCCCCTGGAAAGGAGAGGAACCAATCAAATGCTCTCTAGTCGAATGCGACTATTACGCAGCTGCTGCTTCAATTCATGGCTTTAACACAGGTATGGTCAGAGATGTTGCTAACACGTGTTCACTCTCAGCTAGAACAAATAAGGGAGTGAATAGTTGCGTCAGATAAGTTAAACTCAAGGTCGTTATTCTTGCCTTTTGCGCTGTGAGGACCATACATACGCGCCATTGCGCTCCAGTGAAACTGATCCCGACACCGACTCACAGCGCCTGGTGCTAGTTCCGATTATGATTCCGTGGAACGCAACTATGAGTCGTCACAGACTCCGATTTAAGAACAAAGGGCAAAACTCCGGAGCCGATTCCGTGGAGCCATTTCTCGTAACAACATTTTAGGAGACAACCAGCCTTACGGGCGTTATAAGTGTGCGCGGGTTGTTTCCATAAAATGACTGCTAGTTATGAGTATGTTCCAACCGGCCCAAAACTAACCTGTAATGCCTTTAAAATGTATATGCTACTCGATTTCCATCGGGGTCGAAACACCGTTGATTCGTTGGACACAACTCCGACTCCAACTCAAAAGAGAATTGCAAGGAAGGGATTCTGTTCTGACTCCGCGAAGATTCCGCTTACTAGAGTTGATTCTACTCTACCCAAGATCAGATGCAAGCCTGGCATGCATCTCGAAGAATCTCTTCTTAAGGAGATCTGCTTATGTGACCTTTCAAGACATCTTTACACCCCTAATGACCTTGAAAAGTCTCTCGCACTGTAATAATTAATGCAACAACTAGCGGTGCCCCTGCATTTCCGCATTATAAATGCATCTCTGCCTGCCTCCGTCTCTCCCCCTCCCCTCACTCTCCCCCTCCGTTCCCGTATGCCCACATGGTCCGGTCTTCCCTCCGATCGCCGCTGGTCGGGACCACCAGCTGAGGCTTCAGTTCGGACTAGGGACGCTGCGTCCCGGATCTGCGTCAGTATCGGTGCGTTGGTGCGCGTGGGGCGCCGATCGCCGGCTATCTCGTCGTCAGTGCGCTATCTGTGCGTTTATGGGGGCTATCTGACCGGGCGGCGTGCGGCGCAGGGGCGGTCGGCGGCCGTTTACGGCACGGCGGAGGCGGCGGTAGCGCGACGGCCGTTACTCAGCGTGGTCACCGGTCATGGCCGCGGCCCGGGCGCACCACCGCTCTCTGGGCCGACACAGGGGCGGTGGGGTCGTGCAGCGACAGTTTGCCAAGCGAGGAACTGCCACCAAACTCGGACGATCGACAATTGTCATTTGCCGTTATTTGGTGCTATTCGCAAGCGTGAGTTCGGGGAGGACATAGCACGCGTCGGCACCACCAGCTCTCAGCATTGAACTAGAACATTTGCCTGTCTGTTAACAAAAAATTGTATTCACCACAAATGGGCAAATCCATCCCGAATTATCCGGTGTTTTCATAATGGTTCTCTACACGGCGTGTTCGGACAGGTGGCGGACGGCGGGATGAGGCCGCAGAGGGGCCGGGCCGTGACCTGAGGAAGCCGCAGAGTGGCCGGGCCGTGACCTGAGGAGGCCACAGAGTGGCCGGGCCGTGACCTGAGGAGATCGCAGAGGGGCCGGGCCGTGACCTGAGGAGGTCGCAGAGGGGCCGGGCCGTGACCCGAAGAGGAAGCAGAGGGGCCGGGCCGTTACCTGAGGAGGCCGCAGAGGGGCCGGGCCGTGGCCTGAGGGGGTAGCAGAGGGGCCGGGCCGTGACCTGAGGAGGCCGCAGAGGGACCGGACCGTGACCCAAAGAGGAAGCAGAGGGGCCGGGGTGTGACCTGAAGAGGCAGGAGAGGGGCTGGGCCGCCACCTGAAGAGGAAGCAGCGGGGCCGGGCCGTGACCTGAGGAGGCAGAAGAGGGGCCGGACCGTGACCTGAGCCGTGCGGGCCTAGGCGGTAATGACCCGATGACTGAACGACCGGCAAGAGCAGTCACCTCTGGCCAGACTGGTGGTCACCTCTGGCCGGGCTGGTGGTCACCTCTGGCCGGGCTGATGGTCACCTCTGGCCAGCCTGTTGGTCACCTCTGGCCAGCCTGTTGGTCACCTCTGGCGAGGCTGGTTGTCACCTCTGGCCGGGCTGGTTGTCACCTCTGGCTGGGCTGTTGGTCACTTCTGGCAAGGCTGATGGTCGCCTCTGGCAGGGCTGGTGGTCACTTCTGGCAAGGCTGATGGTCGCCTCTGGCAGGGCTGGTGGTCACTCCTGGCAAGGCTGGTGGTTACGTGTGGCCCAGGGACCTCCGGCCGGCGGACGGTCGTCGGTGCGGTTATCTCTTCGCTAGAGGCCTGTGCAGTCCGGGGTTTTGTGGTTTCTGATTGGTGCATTCTTTCTGAAGATCACGACGAACCAAGTTTCCAACACCTACTGGCAAAGTCGATGGACTAAAAAGACAGAAGAAATCAGTACGCTCTATACAGTAAACACTCATGCGAACTTCATTCGCAAGATCACTTGACTCAAGTCATTAAACTGAGGCCATGAGCTAATCACATGGGTTCTGGAATTATTACAATCATCCGTTAAAGAATGTTGGCTTGCACAGTGCTGCTATATAAAAAAGTGTTCATCAACCTCGGTGCCCTACAGAAAAGTCCGGCCTTCAGTGTGTTCACACGAGCGCGATTCACAGGCGAACAGCCTCGCCTGCAGTCAATCGTGTAGACAGGTGAAACAGCGCAGTCACATATGCGGACAGGTGAAGTAGCGCAGTCACATGTGCGGACAGGTGAAGTAGCGCAGTCACATGTGCGGACAGGTGAAGCAGCGCAGTCAGATGTGCGGACAGGTGAAGCAGCGCAGTCAGATGTGCGGACAGGTGAAGTAGCGCAGTCAGATGTGCGGACAGGTGAAGCAGCGCCGTCAGATGTGTGAGTCTAATCATGCTCTGAAAACGCTCCGACTGAACAGAAGGTCGCATTGCACCGCGTGACGCTGCCTGATGACTGAAGAAGTGGCCGCAAGATATATTGATACGAAGGAGACTGGGCATGTCCAAAAGAAGTATAAATAAGAAAAGTAAGGTAACAAACTTGTGCTGCACTCAACGGAGACCCGCACTGCGTGAGAGCCACCTGCTGCCGCCTGGATCACGCTGCAGACTCCAGAATCGATCGCACGTTGGAGAAGCGTGCAGATAGCAGAGCATCCCAAATAAATTTAGAACCTTTCAAGCCGGTTTGAAAGGAGCGAACCAACAATCGACGGTATCGTTTGGCTCGGCTGGCAATGTTTGAAATATCTGGGTCAAAGGTCAGCTTGGTACTTAGAGTGACACCCAGGTCACGAACCTATCCAACGTGCTCCAGCTTCGTACCGCCAGTAGTGCAGGCAGGGGAGGCACAGGCCCCCGCCACCCTACCTAATGGTGGAGGTTCCACCATAAGGAACCTGAGGGTCGAACGTACGATTAAGGGCCCGAAAGGCCGACCGGTGGTCACATTCAGGGACCCCGTCCCGCAGGGCCGGGCACTCTAATGCCAGCCAGAGCGCCCTGCGCACTGATCAGGGGCCCACTCAGTCCATACGGGCCTCTATTTCGGTCAGACACCACCAGCAACGCATAGTCGGCTCCGTGGCGGCATGGGCCCAAGGGACCATTTCCCAAGCGGGGAAAAACCGGAGCCAGTGATTTACATTACTCGGGGTCCCACAGAGATATGGGCCTGTATGTCGGTCAGACACCACCAGCACCGCGCAGTGGGCTCCGTGTCAGTATGGGCATGAGGACCCATCTCCCGATCAGGTATAATGCCGGGGCTAGTGATCTGCACTGGTCGAGGCCCCTGTATCTGTCAGGGGCCCACAGCGCCTAAAAGAGGGTCCTGCGCTCGCAAGGAGCCCGAGCCAACCAAAGACAGTGTTCGATGAGGCCCGAAGAGCAGCCCGGGTGGCTCAGTGGAATCAACTACAGGAGGCCCGGTTGGAGGGCACAGGGCCTGAAGGACTGACTGTAAGTCACATGAAGAATCACGGTCCGTAGGGTCGTGATTTGAAATATCAGCCACAGCTCCTCTTGTGCCGTTTGAGGAGCCCCTGAGACCGTGCGGGAGTCTAACTCGGCCAGAGACCATGGACACCGAACAGTTGGCTCCATGCCCGTCGAGCCCTTGAGACCCATTTTCATAGCAGAAACGAGGCCGGGGCCCATGCCTGTCAATGTTCGGGGTCCCTGACACAACGAAGGGCCCCTACGTCGGTCATAGGCCACATTGCCTAACAGGGTTCCTGTGGCGGCATGTGGCCCGAGTCGGAGCGGTGTTTGAGGGGCCCGAAGGGCCTCTCGAGACTAAAGATCAAGGATCCGATTGTATGGCTGAAAGGTCTGAAGAACTATCTGTAGGTCATATTAGGGAACCCCGCCCATAGGGCCGCGATCTCAGACGTGAGTAAGAGATTCTCTGGCACCGACAGGGATCCCTGAGGCAGAGCGTTCCTCTTTTTGGCCAGAGATCACGAACAACGAACGGTTGGCTCCGTGTTGGTCCGAGCTCTGCGGGCCTGTTTCCCAGGGAAGGACAATGCCGGGCGGGCGATTTACATGGATCGGCCTCCTGTATCGCTCAAGGGCCTACGGTGCCTAACAGGGTGTCCTGTGTCAACAAGGGGACCCGAAGCGGCCAGGGGAAGATCTGCGAACCGGGATGGGGACGGGAGCCCGAATGACTGGTGGTCTCTTGCGGTGGTCGGGGCCTCCTGACAATTAAGGGAAACATAAGAACTTGTGATGAGTGCTCAGATTGAGGCAGTAGAAGCGTCCTGTGCCAGTCAGGGTTCCAGTACCAAGCGGTGATCCCTCCAGCCCGTTAAGCTGAGTGCGTGAATTATTTGACCACTTGCGGCTATCAGGGATCTTGTTGCGCCAATGACGGCCCATGCGTTGATCCGGGGTTAACTGCGCGGATCAGAAGACCTCACGCGTCAGAGGGCGGACCAATGTTATATGATATATCTTTCTAAGGGGCTCCGGATCGGCCAGGCGATTGTGCAACAACGACCAACGCAAAATTATGTTTCTGTTTGTTTTTCAAAATCAAGTCGTACGGTTCCAAGATTGCCTCCAGCGGATCTTTTTTACGTTGTGCTTGTCCTCCGGACGGTTCAACAGTTACAACAGCACGAGAAATAGAGATTTTAGCTTTACTCTATCAGTTCTACCACCAGATTCCAGGACCACTTTGCAGTGCTGTGCAAACCAATCTGTTATCATCAACCTAAAAATCGCATATGTGAAATATACGCCCAGAATATTTCTGCATGTACAATTTTGTGTCCTAAATCGTTCAAGCGTACTTCTTTGAAATGCATGTTCATTTTGGTCCACCTTTTGGTTAGTCTAGTGATGGCCGCGGGGCCGACGCTGCGTGGCTTCTGGAGAATCCAGTGCCTGGCGTCGTGCTTTTTGTCGCTAAGATATGCGGGCGCGCTTGCTCAAAATTGCGCTACATAATTTGCATCACTTATCATGATTCTGGCAGAATGCTGAACATGTCTAGACAAACATGCTTGGCCATGTTAATACAAATTTTTGAACAATTTTGATCTTCAGGCTACATTTGTGGGGTTCTTGATGTTTCTGCACAATCCTGATAAATATTCTGACAAAGTGCCTGCGTTCTATACCGGTTTAAAAGGACTCCACTGGACTATTGTAAAATGAAGAACGCCATCAATTTATTCAATGCAGTCATTTCACGCATGACTTGTTTAGTTCACTGACTTTGGAAACTTTAGGCAGAGTTAATCTTGCGGTAGCGCCCGGCCTCAACTTCAGTTAAAGAAGGTAAATATGTGTAATGCACACACACGCAAACGCACACGCACATGCACACACACACACACACACACGCACACACACACACACACACACGCACACACACACACACACACACACACACACACACACACACACACACACACACACACACACACACACACACCACACACACACACACACACACACACACACACACACACTCTCTTGTCAACTCTGTGCCCCTCCTGCCAAGGTTCTGGCTGCGTCCTGCGTAGCCCCGAAAATATATTTTGTCTGGACAGATGCTCGCTGGAGGGTCATCATGAGCGATTTCCATTTGATGGGATTGGGTATAGATGGTGTCAACCAAAAGACGGGTCGTCGTTTATTGGACAACTGCATCCATGGTGGGCGCAACGATGACGCATGGAAGCCAGCTTTCATGACTTAAATATACATATCCGCACAAAGGTAATAATAGGTACATCAGCACGGTCGGAATAGCAACCATAGTTCGGCGCTTATGTCGCTGGAAGGCTAAATCATACGCATTGCTTCGTTGCTTTTTGTTGTTTGTTTGTTTGTCTGTTTTTTTGTTTTGTTTTTTGTGTTGTTCTTCGATCTGACTGTGATGGGAAAACTGTACAAATCGAAATGGGCATGATCAGGGCATTGGATGGTTTGTTCAGCATCACCATCGTTCCCACACCGGGCTAGCTCCTCCTGCTTGCCTCACTGATAACGTCCGTATTCGGCACGTGGCGTGAATGGAGCCCCGTGCAGAGGCTAACGGGAGGGAGCCGCTTCCTGGAATTGGCATGCTCTGAGGGCCTGCGTGGCATAGCGTGCCTCACCGGTCCTGGCAAACACCCAACCCTGAACAACGCATGCGGTGTTGAGAACGCGAAACTTGTCATTAGGTTAAGGCGGTTGGAGCTGAGGATGGAGGATAAAGTTGACATCGTCTGCGGATACTTGGAGAACATCCGATAGGAGCAGTGTTCGTTATGCTACAAAATGATTTTTGTCTCCGCATGTTCGTTTTGGGTAAGGACGTTGGTCAAATAACCTTCCTCAGAGCGCAAGAAAAATTCAGCAAGAGCACGGAGCAGTTTGTTAGGTCTGAGGCTGCCATTGACCTACAACATCAACTGATATGATGCAAGCAATAATTGGGAATCCGTGCAGTTCTTAGGGAAAGGGACACAGATGGTTAGAAGATGTGTTGCAATGTGTTAATGCATTTGCATGCAAGCACTTCGGTCATAAGAAGGTTTTAATTTTTGCAATCTGAACAAATTTCACGTGAAGTGAAATAATGGGGTACATAATTTGAAGATAACTCCGGCCTGTATCACGGAATCTCGCTTGCAATAACCACCAAAGGCTTCACCGGATTTGTGCCGCTCAGATCATCACTCGCGCACGCAACCGAACACAAATTAACGCTGCAGGTCATCATGCAGCAGTTACCTGAATTCCATTTTTTCTCGTAAGCATGACGACACTATGTTGTCTGCTATGTTGTAAATGCTAGATTTCTGAATGCAACGTGAAGTAGTCAATTACAATTTGTAATAACAGAATTTGTACAAACGAAGAGTAATTTAAAGCTGAAGCTGAAGGTGCTGGTTTCGCTATAATTAGTACGCAAAACTAATTCGAGGTAATTCGTGTCACGAATATTTGCATATAAACGTGGTGAGCAAATGTTTTTGTTGACAAAATAATGCATTCGGAAAACTCCTGCGCCAAATTTGATGTTCCCAATTTTTTATCTTGGCAACCACCCGTGCAGTAGTTTTGGTGCCTGCATCCACCTTTGCAGTGCATTTCGTGGAATACACAATGTTTCACATCGCAGTGTCATGCATAAAAAAATGCTTGCACCATGTTTCTTCGCATGGACACTGCTTTTCATCTCATCTTTACTAACGCTTCACTTCCCCAATATGTGATTAGGACAGCTTTGATCTACCGATGTCACCGAAGCTTTTTAAAAATAATCCTGAGAAAATTATCCTAAATCGGTTGGGATGCCAAACATTCAAGGTCGTGAAGCGACGGCGCCGCCGGCCGCTACCACATTAGTAGTGGTGGTATGACCAACGAAAGACCATCAGAAAATCAGACATGTTCATGAAAACAAAAAGTGCGCGCGTTTTCTGTGGATGAATAATTGTTGGTGATAGGCTGTTATCCTCGCCACTTCCAAAGTTCTTACTGACTGAGGTGCAGAAGTGGTCCTCAGCTGGTAATGACGCTTCGTTATTATCCGACCTTAGGGCGCGTCGGCAGCAGTGGTCGTTTCGCGCCCGGGCCAGTAACAAGCAATGTTAGCTGACGCTGACTATATTGAAATATGTTACCAGTCCTGGGCCAGCCAGCTCCCAGTTCTCAGCAGCGCTTACTCCGAAGCGCTCCAACTCCGTTACTCCGATCACTGCTCAGTGGTCAACCTCTGCCATATCTTTGAATGCTGGTGCTATCGACGTGCATGCACAGGCGCGGAGGCAATAAGCGTCGCAATCGCACCGCAGTGGGATTAATATCAAGTCATGTGCTTCGAAATAGCGGTTTGTAAGGCTCAAGGCCCAGAGCAACTTGACTGCGCCGCCACGGTTCTGGCCGATTTTGAATCTCACACAGGATGGCGTGACGCCTGGCTGGGCAAAACGACCAACGCCACCGGTTGCAGTCCGAATGTTTCCGATCCTATTGTCAGATACTGATGCAACAAGGGGATTGCAGATACAGACGGGTGTTAACGGTTGGTGAAACACTCCAGGTGGTGGTGACAACATGGTTCTCGGCGAGAGCAGGTGTACGGTCGCCCGCTGTGGCTTCAGATATGCGCTGGCCGAACGCCTAGCCTGTTTAGCGTATCGGTTCAGACCCGAGTGGTAACTATTTGTTTATTTCCAGGTTGTGCACGCTATTTTGCAGGGAAAACAAACGCATGCAACATTGTCGCGGGATATTCAGACAAATACGTGCGTGGTGCGTTCCGGTAATATGTGATTCGGTAACTTTCCATAAATATATCGCATTAAAACGTTGATGCTGGTGATAAATATTGTCGCGTTATGACTTATGATAGAAAGATCCGGTAGATCCCCCTAGCTTAGTTAGAGTACCTGTATTCGTATTCACTCACCCGTGGCGGGATGGGTGAGTCGCATTGTGCGATCGCCATTTCCCCCGACTGTGATGGCCTGCGGCTGGTGACAGCGACTTCACTTAAGATCAGGTGACATCAGAGGGCAGGACCGGCCGAGCCCGGTGTTGCGGCACATTACACTTTTGTCGCGAAATTCTGCCCCCGCCCTGGAATTTCACAATTTGATGGTGGCTGTCGGGGCTCAAACAATAGGCACTGTCTAGCGTGGGCTCTGGTTCCAGACATCCATCCATGGGCTGGGTTCGGACTGTGCCTAAGATGATACATAAATGAATATGAGCCTGCCAGCGGTGTTTGAGCGGAATTCACATTCAAGTGGCATTAGACGAAAGGACTGAAAGGATAAGATAGGGATGTCAGTACGCGGAAAGATCAATGTGGTCAGCTTTATTTAATATGTGGTTAACTTTTTCCTACGCTTTTGTAATATTGCAGCCAAAAAATATTGGGGGAGGACCCAAGCCAGCATTGGGGGATCCTCATAGTCGGGGAGGGGGGGGGGGGTAGGGCCCACACAAAAGCACGCTTCTACGAGTTGTTTTATTTGCATGCATACAAATCGACGCCCGTGAGAGTCAGCTATATTTAACAGTTTGTGGACACTTAGCTATTTATGCTTTTACCTGGAAACTGTTTGCTTTAGCTCAGTTCGGGAGCAAATTGCCAAACAATGCTCACCGCGCTGCCATGTCATGATGCACGGGAAAACCGCTCCAGTCCGGTGAAAATAAGTGAGGGAACATAGCTGTAGTGTTTGGCGTTTTCAGACATGGGATATGGTTTAGGCTGACGAGAACGTCCAAGCGCGACGTACAATCACAACCGCATTGGCTGAAAAGAGCATCACGGGCTTGGCCGGGGCAGCCCAGCTGGGCTGGATGTCACTCCGAAGGCCGTTTGATAGGCTTCCTTGGTCAACGGTCTGTCCCTCTCTTCGACTCACGTTTGCTTTCGTCCCTACACCAGATAGCGGAGTGCAAAACGGAATTTTTTTGGAAAAGGGGACCTGCGCCCACCTTCACTTTTTTCAACAACTGCGAATCGACTTAGATCCTGATGGCGTGCAGCATTCACAACTAGACAACCGGCGGGCCACGGGCGGTTATCGTAAGAGCTGCCAATCCTGACCCGGGTGTCTACAGCAGGATGCTTATCAGCCACCTGGATGAGAGCGCGCCTCTACGCGGACGAGCGGCTCTGCTCCGCAGCCGGGCATCTGATCCGGGCCCGCCAGCGGCCGCCCGCCGGGTCGTCCCGGCGCGTTCCCACGAGACCGCGCGCAACCTGCTTCGAGGCCTACCCGAAGCCCCATCGACTATCACCGAGCGAGTACGCTTACGAGTGCTATACCACGGGGTGTTTCACCTGAATTGGGACTTATAAAACTGCACAAAGCGATGTCCAAAACTGACCAAGCACGCACTGTCTGGAAAGTATTGCTGAGAATTACCAGACATTTATATTGTTGTCCTTCACACCACCGTTGGTCCGGGCTCTGGAGATGCAGCCCTCTTCTCCCCATGCTCGACGGCATACGTCATTTGCGAGACGATCAGCAAGTATGAACTGTATGAATCATTCCGAATTTTAGATAAGTGGGTTTGTGTTCAGGGGGTCGTCGAGGAGCGTTTCGTTACGCAACTGAACACAGTCTAAAAGTAATAATGTCCAAATCCTCCAACATCTGCAATGTAAAGCACATTAATAAATTCGTTCCTACCCACTTCAGTCTTTCTCTAGAATTGATGTTTCGAATGAAACACCCCGCGGCCTCCATACGTGCCTCTCCAGTCCCCTTTACCCATTGGCTGAGCGCGGCCGCGAGCAACAGAGCCACCCACAAGTGGCACTCTAGGTGACGCCGGCGCAAATCCTGCGCTGCTTTTCTCAATTCTTGGGAACTGGAAGCAAAAGTATGGCAACCACCGATAGAATGTTCAGAAACAGTAAGCCTCAATGCCTGTGCAGTCTTAAAGCTACACTGCCAGTGAGAGTACACTTGGGTTCGTTATGAACCCTAGTACACACAACTACCTTTGTGGAGACTTGTACTAAGCGTCGTAAGCCTGATTTGACTGCCCTACACAGAGTATGGGCCTATTCCCTTAACGCGGCACTAAGCCAACCGACACCATTTCCTCCCCCCCCCCATCCCCGATCAATTTTCGATTGACGCGCGAAAGACATTACGCTGGAGTTTCCTCAAACCGAAATGGTTTCACTAGATGGCTAAAACTGTGGCATATATATATATATATATATATATATATATATATATATATATATATATATAATGGTGTACATAAACCTTTTCATCGACCTTTCCCGTCATTGCCTCCCGGTGAACCACGCATGTAATGACTGTTAAGTGGTTGACAGAACAGCCGCTCAATGGTTGTCATTTAATCGCGGAGCATGATACCCTATAAACTGTGTTACTTTGCTTTTCAATTCCCCACAGATGACATTGTGAGGCGTCTTAGAGGCGTTCCAGAGTTCCACCACCCTCAGCAGCGGATCACACAATAAACAGCACGCTTCTCACCCAGCGACACAACACACGTCTTCTCGCACGCAGCATGCGCTCGGTCGTAAGGCGCATGTATTACAAGGCATGAGGGTCGGCCGGCTGGCGGCTCGTGTTGTCGCATCACACACGTGTCAAGCAGGCACCGCCGGCCCGGCCCGCAGAGCCGACACGCACGTGCGTAATGAGGCGCAGGCTGCGTGACCCACTTTGTTAGTAGCGCTGTCGCATAACATAGTCTACAAGCACCATCCCGGCCTCGCTTTTTTCCAACGGTGCGCATAAATCAAGATGCTATGAGTTTCTACAGCCAGCAACATGTTGCGCTGCTCGAGGTGCGCACGCCCACCACGTGGGCAGACCAGCGTCCGTACGCGGAAGCATCAGAATTACCAGCATCCGCGGCCGTACCTAAACGCCACGTCAATACGGACGCTACTCCTTCGACGGTATGGTTAGGTTACAAGATCTGCTGGTGAAAAGTCAAACGTGCACGCATAACAAAGACAGTCCACAATCATCACACTTGCAATCAGACTAGCGAAACATGACGCTCGTGCGACAAAGCCGTCAACGTCTAAGGCAGGCTACGCCGAAACATCGAGACACGCTTATACTCTACGGCCATGCCACGTCACGGTGAGCATGATCCCTCACTTCGCCCAGCTGTGTCCTGTATTCACCGCTCAAAAGCTACGGGGCGATGCCGTTCACACATATCATTCGCACCTTTCTTGGAAAGGATGTGCCACAAAAACTAAGCCATGCATAAGTGCATTCTCCGAAGGCCTGGAGAAGCACACTGAAGACAGTAAGCGCCGTCAGTAGAATGACTATAATTATGCCTGTCCTGTGAGAACTTAAACTGACACTTAAACTGACAAGGTTGCATGAACCGCGCGTAACTACGAAAATTGATACTATCTACTGAGAACCAAAAGTTCGTAATGCGCAAATACTAAACATAAAGCTTTAATACTACAGCACCATGCGAATCACACAGCTCCAATGCGGCGAAGTTGTCATATACACAAAACAAACCATGTTTCATTATTTTCAACACCGGCTTTTATACAGGGCACCGACTTTCATAACGCGGAAGTACAAGTTTCATCCTTTGAATTCGCTCCGTACAAGCGTTTGGGCCAGAAACAGGTTAATTTTCCTCCACATTTCTATGCTTACATCCTTAACGATTTTGACGAATCATAGAAAGAAAGTAGGTTCCGTCCAAACGCATCTCAAATACGATTTGAAGAAGAGCGCAAGTTACGATCACGTTTGAAGACACTGGCTGTTGCTTGGATTCAATGCCTGGGCAACCTACAATACCGTTCTGTAACAAACACCCAGGCACCACCAGTCACGAAAATCGGACAGCATATACCCCGTGCGACCATATAGTGCTGAAGTAATGGTTTGTTGCCAGAACAGTGTAGCCCCACGCCTAAATGCAGTGTTCATATGACCCTCGGGCCGCTGTGGGCTTACGAGCGGGGCTTCACACGCGCAATCAACCACACAGGTGCTGCCCAGCGGTGCTCTGGTGGTGTGACGGGTCCTTCCGGTCACCCACAGCGGGGCTGGCTTACGAGCGGGGCTTCACACCCCAGGTCAACCACACAAGTGCTGCCCAGCGGTGCTCTGGTGGTGTGACGGGTCCCTCCGGTCATCCACAGCGGGGCTGGCTTACGAGCGGGGCTTCACACCCCAGGTCAACCACACAAGTGCTGCCCAGCGGTGCTCTGGTGGTGTGACGGGTCCCTCCGGTCATCCACAGCGGGGCTGGCTTACGAGCGGGGCTTCACACCCCAGGTCAACCACACAAGTGCTGCCCAGCGGTGCTCTGGTGGTGTGACGGGTCCCTCCGGTCATCCACAGCGGGGCTGGCTCGCCCACAGGCGCCAGCTGACGGCGCAGCCCTCGACCGATAGCGCTCAGCTAAACCGTGAGCCCGACAGCCGGGGCCGCCGCCACCCTGGCGCCGCCTAGGCCACCACGCAGCCGCTGTGGTTCTTCGGATCCTGGTCCGTGTGGTTGTCCTTGACCTCTTTGACAGGTGGCAGGTCTCCCTCCGCCTTCTCCGCTGCCTTCTGCAACCGGCCGGGCGTGTTCTCAATAGCCCACAAGACACCACACGATGGCTATCATTACCCTTTCAAAATACGCACCAAAACGCGTATCGCCACTACCTCCAGTCGCCGCCACCGCCACGGCTATATTTGTTCCATACCATGGCAGGCAATACAAAAAATCACTACCTCCCTAATAAAACGACGGTCGGTCATTACCGCAGCCGACTACGCACTGCGAATAAAAATATTAGCGGAGTGCATAACACGGTGCTGACGTAAATGTCCCGCAGCAACATAAGCACACGTAAACCCCCGCACTACACAACGTACGGCTAAACAGTCAAGCACACACACGCACACGATGTTGGGGTTGGCTCTCAACCAGCACGGCCTGTTCGCAGCAGACGGCGCCGCGGCGGCCCCAGCGAGCGCCTGTCCTGTCACCGAGTCCGTCCCTTCCCCCCCTCACCGACGGCCGGTCCCTCCCCTCACCGACAGCCCCCTCCCCTTGTGCTCACCGCGGGCTGGCCCCCCTCTCCCCTTTCTTCACCGACGGGCCGGTCCCTCACCGCCGGGCCGGTTCCTCCCCTCACCGAAGGCCTCCTCCCCTTGTGCTCACCGACGGGCCAAACTCTCCCCTCCCCTCACCAACGGTCCCCTCCCCCTGTGCTCACCGACGGGCCGGTCCCTCCCCTCCCCTCATCGACGGCACAGTGCCTCTCTGCTTACTGACGGACCGGTCCCTTCCCTGCCCTCATCGACGGCACAGTGCCTCTCTGCTTACCGACGGGCCGGTCCCTCCCCTCCCCTCATCGACGGCACAGTGCCTCTCTGCTTACTGACGGGCCGGTCCCTCCCCTCCCCTCATCGACGGCACAGTGCCTCTCTGCTCACCGACGGGCCGGTCCTTCCCCTCCCCTCATCGACGGCACAGTGCCTCTCTGCTTACTGACGGGCCGGTCCCTCCCCTCCCCTTACAGACGGCCCCTCTCCTGTGCTCGCCGACGGGCCGGTTCCTCCCCTCCCCTCTCCTCACAGACGGCCCCCTCCCTGTGCTCACCTACGGGCCGGTCCCTTCCTTCCCCTCACCGATGGCCCCGTGCCCCTCTGCTCACCGACGGGCCGGCGTCACCCAGCTTGCTGACATCGAAGGCGGCGTAGCTGACGGCCGTCCAGAGCGGCGCCGGCGCCGGCATGGCGAACTCGTCGGGCGCCACCAGGCCGTATGTGTTGTCGCGCAGCTCCAGTGCCGGCGCGTCGTACGGCACCTTCTGGTGGTAACTGGCGGAGGCGGGCCGAGACGACGCCCGGGGTCAGGGGTGGGGGAGGCGGAGACAAAGCTGACGGGAGCCAGCAGGCCGCTTACACATTTGCCTCGTGACACGACCCCGAAGGTGGGTTTGGAGAACGGATGTTTCCCAGGGCCCGTGTTCAGCATGGAGAGGAGCATCCGAAGGCCCTTGACTGTCAGTGTGTATCGCATCGCCAGCAGCGTGGTGCTATCGTGATGATGCGGAAGGCCGGCAATCTACGTGATGACTTTTAACCCGTCCAACTGGCTAAAGCTGCCAAGAAATACTCTTTGCCCAGTCAGGTTCCCGCCATGCTCTGGGATTACGCTTAAAAGACATCAATAAATACGGTTTCTTGTTCGTGTCACGACAGTTATCACGAAATGAAAGTTCTAGCCATTTACTGTGCTCCTCTCGATACCTAATGCGTACATTATTATAGCCCGTTGCTAGTTACACGCCGGGGGGGGGGGGGGGGGGGGGGCATAAACACTTCACAGCGGAAGAGTATGGTACAGCCCTACCGCAAAACACGGTCAAACTCCAGCCTGGCTCCCCCGCTTACATGAATCCATTTTCGCGTTCGCATTTTTCCAGGGTCCTGTTCAGGATCGGTCCCAGCTTTCTGAAGAAGAGGTGCTTCTCGGGCTTCACCTTGGCGCCGACGCCCTTGGCGTCCGCGTACTCCTTGCACAGCTCCCCGGCCTCGGTATAAACTGAAACGGGGTTCAGCGCGAGCTCACAAGGGTAACAGCTGTTGGACGAGCTGCATGGTCCAGCTCGAAGCCCAGTGGTATGCTGCTTCATAAGCCCAGCCGACCACGCATTTACAATACCTACTCATCGCTACCAAAGTCTATTATGAACCGGAACGTGCAAATGCAGCAGTGGCATACCCACACCGCTATCTGGACTGGATTAATCTGACCAGATCAAATAAAAATAATGTGACCGCAAGGAGCCCAGAACGAAGCACTGGCTTTCGTATCCACAGCCCATGGTATCACGAGCAGACAACGGGAGGGACGAGAGGCCACACCTACGCACCTAGGGCCTTACATGGCCCCAGCACCCGATTATTTCGGTAGCATCGTCTCATAAATCACCAGTTCGTCCACTCCCAAAGACCACCCACTCGGACCCCCAGACCCAGGCGTTAAATTCTAGAGATGTCCCTACGCCGACTCATGTAGCAACTAGCCGGACGTCATGGCACAAGTCAGCGCTGAAAGCGTAAGGAGTCGACCTGCTCTTCGACTGTCGTCGCGCGTTGCATATTCATCACCCTGACTTCCATCATCAAGGCTCAAGACCGAAACGCCAAGCCGACATGAAGGAAGTGGCGTGTGCCAGTATCTGACGGAAGTTACAATGTCCGGTACTCAGGGGTACGTACACGCCTGACTCTCCTTCCGGGGAAGTTACAATGCCCGGTACTCAGGGGTACGTACGCTTCTGACTCTCCTTCAGGGGAAGTTACAATGCCCGGTATTCAGGGGTATGTACACTTCTGACTCTCCTTCAGGGGAAGTTACAATGTCCGGTATCAGGGGTACGTACGCTTCTGACTCTCCTTCAGGGGAAGTTACAATGTCCGGTATTCAGGGGTACGTACACTTCTGACTCTCCTTCAGGCACCGAATGGCTTCTCCACACTTGTCATCAGCCAGGAAGTTCTCGCCCAGGTAGTTGTACGCCTGAAAGCGCAGGAGAGTATGGGTCCGCGTTGCGTTCGCAGAAGAAACATAAATCAGACGAAAATGCCGAACCACGCATTTGAAGACCACCAAAAAAACGCGTATGGCGTCCGTCCATTCCGAGCACTAATCCATGGATGCATATGAGCACAAAACTAGTTGGTCCAGATTTGGAAGTCACGTCAAAAAGAGCGATACGCCAGTGACGGTCGATGCATGGTGGTTTCTCAGCATTGCCTAGGGTACGCATGCCATTTATTAACGGTTACTCACATACAGACATTCATATAATTGTCGCCGCACTAAGGTAGGGATTCACATGCCGTCCATGACCCGTCTTCCCATTTTTACGGAGTATGAATGTGATGACGTAAAATGCGTTCGAAAGCGTTTAGACGAAAACGCAAAGCTAGGTACAGGCATCTGCCCATATTCCCCTTGTTGTCCGTTTGGCCACAAGACCCGCACTTCACCACCGGCCTGAAACACCCCAAACGAGCCCGCCACCAGGCCCCGCCACCAGGCCCCGCCGCCGGCGCCGCCGCCGCACTCACATAGGCTTTGTAGACGGCCGCCTTGAGCTGGAGGTACTTGGTCCAGCGCTGGACCAGCGCTGGCTCCATCGAGCGCAGGCTGTCGGCGGCCGTCTGGAACATGCCCGACGTCTCGTGCGCCAGGGCCGACACCAGACCAGGTGAGTGCTTCAGCTCGATGGCGCGCGCGATCGTCACTGAAAAACGCGCGCCGCGGACTCAGCGGGTGCGTGCACGCGTGCGCGAGCATCACCACATTATCTGCTTCATCTACACGAAGATGTGTCATTATGTCTGGTCTTTCTCCTCTCCTTTTTCCATTTTCGCCTTTTTCTCTGATGTCTTTTTTGTTTTTTGTTTGTTTGTATCCCTGTGTACTGGCGTCGCTCTCACGAACACATAGAGTCGTGCTTCAATGATCTCTCACAGATTCTACCATTAACTCATCCATCCCCTCTTCAGGCAATGAGGTACCAAATACCACTACATATGAAGCGCCGCTCAATTACACACCTACGCATGCATTTGATCGCCTTCCGGGCATGCTTTCAATAACGCACTAGTGAAATCAACATTCATTCATTCTTTCATTTATTCACTCATATCTGATCTCTAGCTGCGACGCCTCACCTTCCTGGGCCTCCGCGGTGCACTGGTTCATGTAGGCAGTGATGACCCGAGTGTCACAGTCTCCCTCCTTGACACTCTCCTCCAGCAGCTGACCTGTCGGCAGAGGGTCAGCTGATGCAGACGCGTGGGCGGGAGGGGCGTGACACCGGCGACCGAGCGGCAGCGACTCCTCTCGCCGGAGCAGCTGAGGAGGGAACGGCCAGTTGACACCGGCGACCGAGCGGCATTGACTCCTCTCGCCGGAACAGCTGAGGAGGGAACGGTCAGTTGACACCGGCGACCGAGTGGCATTGACTCCTCCCGCCGGGGCAGCTGAGGAGGGAACGGCCAGTTAACACCGGCGACCGAGCGGCATTGACTCCTCCCGCCGGGGCAGCTGAGGAGGGAACGGCCAGTTGACACCGGCGACCGAGCGGCATTGACTCCTCCCGCCGGGGCAGCTGAGGAGGGAACGGCCAGTTAACACCGGCGACCGAGCGGCATTGACTCCTCCCGCCGGGGCAGCTGAGGAGGGAACGGTCAGTTGACACCGGCGACCGACCGACCGGCATTGACTCCTCCCGCCGGGGCAGCTGAGGAGGGAACGGCCAGTTGACACCGGCGACCGACCGACCGGCATTGACTCCTCACGCCGGGGCAGCTGAGGAGGGAACGGTCAGTTGACACCGGCGACCGACCGACCGGCAGTGACTCCTCACGCCGGGACAGCTGAGGAGGGAGCGGCCAGCGTGTGACCACTGGTGGCGACTGTGGTAGTGAGGAGGAAAGGCTTCACCATTCGGGCGCCAGGTCTGATCACCCACTGAGAGGTGTAAAAAAAGTGAAAAACCTTTAAAGGCTTAAAGCTTAAGGCTTTTTAAAATGCTTACAAAGGCAAAAAGTCTGCCAGAATCATAGTCCTCGAGGCGTTACCTTTTGTCGCCAGCTTCATAACTATTCGAAATATCTGGTGTGCAAGACTCAACAATTTGAACACTAGCTTGGCTGAATGGATGACAGCTATGGTTCTTTGTTGAGAACATTCAGCATTGCACATTGGATGTGCTGAATTCATTGATTTTTTCAGCGACTGCTTTTCTGATAGATCAGACTGTCTCGCTGCTGTGCAGATTGACGATGTTCTTGCCAGATTATGCGGAGACTTTGAATGAAATCTCCAGCTCAAGCACATTTATCCATACACTTAACGACAAATGTCTAAGGTATTGAAAGGCTAGTATAAACTGAGGCATAAATGATATCTGGCTAAATATTTGCACCAGCAACTAAACATTGTCATATCCCAATACTAAACACGTTCCCCACAATTAAACATGTCACATCAGATGCACCAATGACCGATGACTGCAGCAACTTCAGCCAGGGCCGTGTCTGTTCACTACGGTAGCAATGTTTGACAACTGTAGCGTCTCAAGTCCGGGTTGTGTCTGATCACTACGGTAGCAACGTTCGATGACAGCAACGTCTCCACACAGGGCCGCGTCTGTTCACTACGGTAGCAATGTTCGATGACAGCAGCGTCTCCACACAGGGCCGTGTCTGTTCACTACGGTAGCAATGCTCGATGACAGCAGCGTCTCCACACAGGGCCGTGTCTGTTCACTACGGTAGCAATGTTCGATGACAGCAGCGTCTCCTCGCAGGGCCGTGTCTGTTCATTACGGTAGCAATGTTCGATGACAGCAGCGTCTCCTCACAGGGCCGTGTCTGTTCACTACGGTAGCAATGCTCGATGACAGCAGCGTCTCCTCACAGGGCTGTGTCTGTTCACTACGGCAGCAATGTTCGATGACAGCAGCGTCTCCTCACAGGGCCGTGTCTGTTCATTACGATAGCAATGTGCGATGACAGCAGCGTCTCCTCACAGGGCCGTGTCTGTTCATTACGGTAGCAATGTGCGATGACAGCAGCGTCTCCTCACAGGGCCGTGTCTGTTCATTACGGTAGCAATGTTCGATGACAGCAGCGTCTCCTCACAGGGCCGTGTCTGTTCATTACGATAGCAATGTGCGATGACAGCAGCGTCTCCTCACAGGGCCGTGTCTGTTCATTACGGTAGCAATGTTCGATGACAGCAGCGTCTCCTCACAGGGCCGTGTCTGTTCACTACGGTAGCAGTGCTCGATGACAGCAGCGTCTCCACACAGGGCCGTGTCTGTTCACTACGGTAGCAATGCTCGATGACAGCAGCGTCTCCACACAGGGCCGTGTCTGTTCATTACGGTAGCAATGTTCGATGACAGCAGCGTCTTCACACAGGGCCGTGTCTGATCATTACGGTAGCACTGCTCGATGACAGCAGCGTCTCCTCACAGGGCCGTGTCTGTTCATTACGGTAGCAATGTTCGATGACAGCAGCGTCTCCACACAGGGCCGTGTCTGATCACCACGTCCTTCTACGGCTCAAAACGCACGGGATCCCATCCGCCTGACTCGACAATCCCATCACAGTCAGTATGTGACCATTGCTAGTTGGAACTTAGGGCAATGTGTATCAAATCCTGAAATGGTTTCGATTGAGTTGCTCCCTGTAACATCCATTTGAGTCAATTTCGACTCCATCTGGGGGGCGAACCCAAGTCTGCTGACCACAAGGGAGGGCCACGGGGGGTCTCGAGTCCGCGTCAGGTGCGGGGTCACATGCGCCTGCACGTGCCACCTACCGATGTAGCGGTCGTGGACGGCCTTCATGAGACCGGCGGCTCGACGCAGACTGCTGTGCACCTCCTTCCCGTCCTCCATCGTAATACTGCAACGGGAAAACGAGGTCAGCGGGTGGCGCCACGACTTCACATAAGGGCAAACATAACCACAGACAATTCCGATGAGCGGGCATGGTTGGAACCGCTTTGACTGATTACGGCAGGGGCGACACGGAAACGGAACACGTGGGCGGGCGCGGAGAGCTTGGATATTTGATGGCCATACCAATAATCTTATTTTCAGCCTGTTGTCTCCACTTCACGGAGATGGCCGTGTCCTACGCGACGATGCCTCTTTCGAGCCGATTGATACATCTAAAGCCTTCGACAGCGTCGAACATGGCCGGCCCCTGGAGAAGCTCTGGTGGTATGGCACTGATACCCATTGGTTTCGACCCTGCCTACGCAGACAGCGTGTGCGCGGTGGAAAAGACGCTTTATCGCTAAGTCACGGTGTAATTAAGGGCTGGATGTTAGGACCAATTTGATTTCTATTAGGTGCCCATAGATTTTCATTTCACATCACCAACTGCAATTTCGTCATGTATACCCACGATGTGCAGTTTATCGACACGTGCTAGCCAGGTGCTTCAATTCGCCTCGAGGTTGCATCGAGGAAACTTTGGCAGTAGCTGACTCCTGGCTCGCGCAAAACAATTTGACGATAAATCCGACAAAAGCTGATTTTGTCGTAGCGCACACACGTTGGCGATGCTCGGTTCGCGCGTTTTCCATTCAACGAGGACCTTCCGTTCTTCAAGCCTCCCAGTTCGTCAGAATCCTTGGAATTGTTGTGGATGGAAGCCTGACTTAGGAGCCACGTGTGTCAGCGGTAGCACACGCTGCTATGCATGCATCTGCAGAATCTCAAAACTTCCACAGAAGCTGACGAAAAATGTGGAAAAGAGGCTAATCAAGGGTTTGACCTTTTTGAATTCGCCCTATTGCTTGACTGTGCGGAGGAGCTGCAGCGAGGCCCGGCGGCGCCGCTTCAAAGAAGCCGCCAGCCACTGTGCGCGTATGGTGAAAGGTACTAGCCGCTACGGTCATGTTTCTCCCGTCCTAGCCGAGTTAAAACGGCAAACAGTGACAACCTGTCAGCTGAGCGTGACCTGGCGGTAATGCATAGCTCACGGACATCTCTAAGGGAGCCTGTGCTGTACCGCGGCGCAGTGTCAGCCCGCATTAGGCGTGGCAACAATGACAGCCGTTTAGAGCTGCCGGGGGCGCGCCCGGAGATGGCCCTTAACAGCTTTGCCTTCCGGGCTGCTCCCGGACTGCCGCCGCTGGGCTGCGGATCTCCTGTGGTGGCACGCGATGGGCGGGGCCGAGTGCCTGCACCCGGCCAGCTCGGCCATCGCTCCAACATACTGTGTGAATGTGCATCGTGTGCTTTAGTGCTTTCTTGTCATAATCTGTGCACGTGCGTGCGTGCGTGCGTGCGTGCGTGCGTGAGCGCGCCTGCAAAACGTGAAGCACAGCCAGACTAGTCGCATTGCGGAGGTTACTAGAAAAAACTTATTGATTGATTGGTTGATTGAGCATCGACGTCTCCTAATGTGACCCTCAGTTTTGTAAAGTTGTGAGCATTACAAACAGAGTCGCTCGCATTGTGCAACACGGCAAATCCTAAGTCGCGAGGGCCAATTTTCGATGTGAGAACCGAACCAAAACATGAATGGGGGACCACTGGGTCAAGTGACGTAAGAACAGACACCTGGCTAACTTTATACGCAGCTTAAGTAGAGCTTTAAATTCAGTTCGGGTCACCAGGTAACGCTTAAAACTCTTCTCCGCGGAGAAAAAACGGCACTTGTTTACTTTCTGTGCTGAGCAGTGACAATCCACGAAATACTGCTCACGTTATTGCACACTCAAGCAAGGAGACAATCTCATCAGCCACTTGGTGTCGGGTAGTCATTTCTCAGCGAATATACGGATATGCCAATGTAACAGGTGTAAATGGCATGCAGCCCGACAACGTGTAACACAACTAAGCACTTCAATAACAGGCTCAGGTATGTCACAGCCTTGCTTGACCGTGCCAGTGGCACAGATAGGAGAACATTAACACTTACTCCTCTTTTCCGGCGATTTTTGCGGCCCGCTTCATGTACCAAACAGCGACATTCTGACAAATACAGATGACTTCGAAGACGGCATCCTTTTGCGCCCTGAAAGAAAGAGACCAGTCGGCGTGACGTGGTGAAGAACATGTCGAGAATAAATAGCTGAAAAATCGCTATTAAAAAACACATTGTACGACAATGTCGACAACACTGGAAACCGTCGAAATCCGCTGGTTTAAATCGATTCCCTCGGGTCGGACCGTTTAAGAGTTGAGAATTTGGCGATACTGCTGGACCTTAGTTAAGCCCCTGACGACCCGCCACTATCATGACCCGCTTCACAGCCTGGGAGAGGTTTCACCCCGGGCCAGGTGGCGCTGTAAAGCCTGTCGCATAATTTCGTGTCAGGAAAACGCAAGCGACTTGCTTCACCATCCTGCCCGTCACCCAGACAGCCACACCACCCACACCACCACCAGTAGACAGCAGCGCTGTGTCCGGCAGGATTGAAGCTCATGCCACTCAGGCAGTGGGAATCGAGGGTATCACCACCATTAGCTAACATGCCAAGCTATGCTTAACATTTAGCACCATAACTTTGACTTATAATAAATGGCACATGATCGACCAACCAATATGACAATGAATCAGGATGACATTTCTGAATGTTGATGTGTGTAATTTCCCTTGCAGGGAGGCGGCCGAGGCAAGGCCGTCCGACTCGGTATCAATCTGACCAGCCATCCCCGCCGTCCAGCGCCCAGTGAGGCCGCCGGAGGCAGAGGGACGGAACCGCGGTGGGGTCCCGCCCCGGGGCCCCAGTGGTAGGGGCCCACTCACTCTGGCGTGTTGCCCAGCAGCGTGTGCGTCCAGCGGAAGCGGACCACGTGGCGCAGCTTGCTCTGCTGGTCCGGCTGGTCCGGTGCCTGCAGGAAGCCGGTGAGCAGCGCCAGGTAGCTGTTCAGCGCCGCCTCCAACTCCTGGCACTGGTGGCCGGCGTCCGGCAGCAGCTCCAGCAGACGGTGACGAGCCTGACGCAGCTCGCTGCAACAACGCCGGCTTAGTCGGCTGGGACGACGGGCAGGCGAGCAGTGCCCACCTTCGGCCCAACACACGCGCGGACCTTCGGCGGACCTTACAGAATCCAGAGCACAGTCTTGATGTACACAGAACCCCTCGTAACAGGCAGACATACAGGTATCTACCATTAGGGTAGGTCACATGGGAAACCTCTCACTGAAGTGTGTTGCATTTGCTGCTTGGACAATCAAAGCATAATGATTGCTGAGAAAACCGACTGCTGATTTATTGGAGCAATTGACTAGTAGCCATGGCCAGTGAGGCGTAAGGCAACTTGTGCAGCACAGGCGCAGAGGTGATCAGAAATCATGGATATAAACCAAAGGGTACATGTCACCAAAAACCAGGCTAATGGAGCTGGACACCTCTGGGGACCACCAGCAGGTTGAAGCAAAAATTATGTGCATTACAACATTTGGCTTTCATGATTTTAACACAAGGGAGCCCACTGATGATGCATTTGTGCACCAGTTGGTGAATATCACTGCTCAAACTGGGCCGGATATATGGTAGCCAAACATGCAAATTCTGCATGACAAAATTGAATATGTTCAGGCTTATCATGGTTCTACTGATTGCCAACCAATTTTTACCCAAATAACAAATATTTCAGTGAATTAGTCACAAAAACATTGTTGTCTGCTGCCTTAGTTTGAAGAACACAGGCTCTTCTGATTTTGACCAAAGCATCTAGCATTGAAGGTAGGTTTTGAAAAAGGTGACACCTGCTGGTTTCTAGCTGGTTGCTAGCGCACCTGGGTTGGACAGTTCTGTGGTGTCAGTGAGTTGTAGCCAGCATGTTTAGCACTGTTTAGCAGCTTTTACATTTTTATCTGCCGCAGTGATTGAAACCTGACGTCATTCCTTACGAGCCCCCTCCCCCTATATGGGTAGATCCATAGTTAACATGAGAGACCATGTGTGCACCCGAGGGCATCAACACACACTTTGGCCAGTGTGGATGGCAGTCTCTGCCTCCAAGATCTGTTGGGCTGATGTTCTGCAATGACAGTGTATTAGGATCTGAACCTGATGTCAGGGTTTGTTTTTAAGCCTGTTGTGATCTTCAAACATAGACCCTGGCCATGCAGGTTAATGTCCATAGGCAGTCATATCATATGACAGGCAGTCCAGTCTCCTGAAAATGGGGAGCATATGACTCATATGCTCTCCATGTTCAGCCTGGACCACCTGTTAATGTTTCCTGTGGACAGCCTGTCCAGGTCACATGTTGACATTTATGCTGGATTCTCCTGAACTTTTTTATAAAATTTTAATGTGCTTTTTTGAAAGTTCTTTTAACATGTTAAGAGTAAAAGTAAGCACCAATCAAATGTGCAATTTTTTGTTGTTCATTGGTGTTTTCGGGCACATCAACTGCAAAAGTCACTTTGCACCCATAATGAAAATCAAATGTGCCAATTATAATGACATTACAAAAGATAATTAGACCACAGAAGCATAGTTTTGTATAAAGATGATTAAGTATATTCCCATTAAGCTCTAAGGAATCCTGAAACCATACTGGATGAGTTAGCCTGACATGACCCACAGCAAATGTACAGATGACAGATGTGAGCACAACTGGACAACACTAGGTCAGGCCATTTGCACCATACTGAGTCACATTTTAATGACCTGTTCACTTTACTAATCAGGTAACACATATTAAGAGACCACCTTTTTCAGGATGTGCTGGAGAGGAAGGTGACTTTAGCTCAGCTTGACTCATCCTTTCCCATACATTGGAAACAGACCTACAGCTTTTTCTGGATTGACTGATATCAAAAGGTGCTTATAAATATATGTCAATTAGTATCAACAACTTCCATTACAGCTATAATTCTTACCTGCCATGTGTCCCAGCAAAATCCTTAAGTATGCATTAACACAGCTCAAAGCAGAAAATCCCTCTTCTATCACATAAGTATCATGCTTGATGCTGAGGCAGAGTTTACATAAGAAACACTGTGCATAATGGTGCTTAACTTCTTCACATGCTAGTGTTTCAAAAAGGGCATTCCATGCTCCTTGAAAGCCTTCAAATTTGTAAGTGTTAGAGGACTGATGTCTTGAACTAGATACTTGAGATGGCTGATCATCAGGACACTTCTCATGTGTCACTTGAAGATATTCATGCATGGTTTTAAGTGGCATATGAGAAATGCATGTAAATAAATTTTGGTGCCATCATATATAAAATATATATGATGGCACCAAAAGACCATCTCACACAATACTATTATATTATCAATAGGTAGCCAGCAATGTCACAATCATACTGCCCATTTCATACATGAGTCATTGATATCATTTGATTACTGCATAATTAGATGAGAAAAAATTCACAACACTTTGTCAATACAAAGCTAACTTGGTTTATGAAAGACCAGAATGAACCACTAAGTCCACTTATCAATATCAAAATATCTGGGCATGTGTCATTAGTAAGCATAAGACCCAGCTATAGATGACTGAATAAAAATCATCATCCTGTTTACATGAAGGTCACCATTCTGTACCCACCTGCATATTTTCAAGGATTCTGGTTCAGACGCAAAGAGCTTCAAATCAAAATTAACATGGCCCGTAGCCTTCAGGCCATTTCTGTGGAACCAATGGGACATGTCTTATTGTTTCGTGAGGCGGTAAGTGAACAGGTGGCTAGGAGGTTACCGCAATCCTGCACGACTTTACTTGAACTGAAGTAGACTGTGGATGGGTTTACGTCCTTCCCAGGACGTCGCAATTCAACAAAATCAACCAGAAACTGGTTCCTGACGGGCGTATATTGCATTAGCCTAATAAAAACACCCAATCATTACATTAATGGCGTACGAGCTACAAGTAGCGATCGTCACTAAAGTGCTGCATGGTCTTTTATCGTGCAATATTCACTAATATTGACAGATAGACGTAAATATATCCACATGCCGTGCAAAGGCGGACAGAAAAAGCTCAACCGATATTTCTTAGCTCAAAATAGGCCTGGCTGGAGCGAACACCACCGAATAAGCTAAACTCTTGAAATATTCGACTGCCTGGAATGTCTAGTTTTTTTAGCCGATGCCCATCCTTTTTTCGCCAATGCTTGTTTGGTGGTGGGGTCCGGTATATTGAAGGTGATTTACTGTTAGAAAAAGGAATCATTATCATGACGCCAAAAAGCAATGAGCTCAAGGTATGTATCACTTTGGGTGTTCATCTTTCTTTGCCGGTATCGACTTGGACAGGGGCAGATCCAGAAGTGGGGCACGAGGCCATGGCCCCCCCCCCCCCCCCCCCCCCCCCCTGAGCCCCGAAGGTGCCCATTGGCTCTGAGGGGCCCATGGCCGACCGAAAAGGTGCAGTTTTTAAAACCACAAAACGTAAGAAAACTGGGTATTTCTGGACTTCCAGGTGACCAAAAACAGTTGTAAGCGAAAGTGAAGGGCTATGAGAAGCAAAAAAAAAAAAATTATTCAGTGGTTGGGAAAGTCATAAACTGAAAATTTCAGGCCTCTTTACACAGTCGAGGAGCCCACACTGTTTCCAGGGCATGTATGTGCCCACTTGCAGGATCATTTCGATCGTTAAGGAGCATTTCACGCCGTCCTTCACTTCTTTGCAGTTGCTCGGAGGGTCCTGCGCTGTTGTTGAGGCCCTCCCTGTAAGCGTGCCGGGGCACTCTTGTCAATCACGGTCCCTCCCACAGATTCTTTCCATTCGCCAGAAGGGCTCTGTGAGCTATAACCGTGGTTCCATATCGTAACCTGTCGGGGTATTCTCGGTTGCTCAGGGGCCCTTTACGTAGGTCTCGGTTAACGTACCGACGCACTTGCAATATGCTCATGAGCCCTCTACATGGATCTAGGGCGTTTCCAATTCTCTCTCACTTGCTTAGGGCCCTACACTCTTGTCGATGGCCGATCTGATGGTCTGCTTGGGCGCATTCAGTCGTTTGGGGACCTTCCACACTGGGTCTTAGGTGCTTCTTTTCTGAATGTGGGGAGGGCTTACACTCTTGTGGGGGGGGGGGGGGGGGGGCAATCTGATGACCTGCTCGGGTCCATTCGCGTGTTCGGGGCCCTCTTCATTGGGCCTTTGGCGCGTGCTATTTGAGTGGGGCCCTACGCACTTGTTGGGGGGCTCCTCTGTTTGCCTCCCCGGCCACACTAGATTGTTCGGGGGGGGGGGGGGGAGGAGGCCCTGCACATTGGTTCTTGATGTTTGAACTTAGGGCCCTCTGCTCCCATCGGGGTCATCTGATAATCTGTTCGGGTACACTCCATCTTTCGGGGGCCCTCCGCACCGGTTTTGGGTACCTCTTATTTGAATGGAGGGCCTTACGTTCCTGTCGGGGCCCCTCCTCATAAGATGCTCGGGCCCATTCGATCGTGGGGGACATTTGTATTTGGTCCTGGGTACTTTCTTCCTAAATGGAGAACGCTCTGCTCTTTTCGGGGACCTCATCTGGTAAGTTGCTGAGGTGCACTCAATTATTCGGGACCCTCTACTTCGTGTTGTGGGTATTTCATATTTCAATGGAAGGCCCTACGCTCTTGCCGGGGCTCCCATCTGTTAGCCTGCTCGGGCACACCCGAACATCCGGGGGCCCTGTACATTGTGTCTTGGCTACCTCCTAACAGAATAGAGGGCCCTACGCACTTGTCGGGGGCCCCATCTGTTTGCCTCCTCGGCTACACTGAATTGTTCGGGGGCCGTACATATTGGGTCTTGGTATTTGAATTTAAGGTCCTGCACTCCTGTCTAGGCCACCTGATGATCTGATCGGGTATATTCCATCTTTCGGGGGCCCTCCGCACTGGGTTATGGGTCCTTTTTATTGCAATGGAAGGCTTTACGCTTCGTTGGACCCCTTTTAATAATATGCACGGGCACATTCCATCATTCTGCGGTCATTTACATAAGATCTTCTAAATTTCTAAAGATTAAAATCTTTGGAATTTCCCATTCGAATGGAGGGCCCTGCGCTCTTGTTGGGAGCCCTATTGGTTAACTTACTCGGGCACACTCGATTATTCGTGGGCCCTCTTTATTGCTTCTTGGGTACTTCCTATTCCAATGGAGGGCCCTACGCTGTTGACGGGGAGCCCTATATGTTAATCTGTTCTGACGCACTGGATCAGGCGAGGGTCCTCTGCATTGGGTCTTGAATACTTTCTATTTGAATGGACTGCTCTAAGCTCTTGACGTGGGCCCTATATGTTAACCCGCTCGGGCGCATTCGATCGTTCAGAACCCTGCACATTGCGTCGCGAGTATTTCTTATTTGTGTGGATGGCCCTAAGTTCTTGGTAGGCCCCATCTATTCAGCTGCTCGGCCCGATGGCGGATGCAGAGGGTGGGGGAGGGGTGGGGTGGAGGCACGGAACCATACTCCATCGACCATGCCGAGGGACCTGAAGGCTCCGAACGGGTTCACAACCGGCAGGACGAACGCAGCTTTCTTACAACAAAACGCAATAAAATTGGATGCTTTTAGGCCTACAGACGACCAAGAACCATAGTTAGCAAAAATAAAGAGTCCATAAGCCAACGAAGCTCATTTTTTGCTGATTGAAAAAGTGTTGTTTGGGGGAAATTTTTGGGCGCATTACGCTGTCTTAGAGGCATAGAGGCAAATCAATGAGCTATATATGTTGGCTTGCTCTGGCACCTCAAATAACTGTTTAAGCTGCGTATCGTTTATATTCACTCGACTATTCACTAGTCTTGTTACGTAAGTACCTTCGACTGTTGGGCCTTCATGTCGCTACCCATAGTAGCGCCTTTCAGATTTAAAACCAAAAAAGTGTTCCCGATCACCAGGTTCCAGTAATATATTTAGTGGTGTCGTAGTGAAAAACCGCGCTCGAAGCTGACGGCACGGGCACTGATTTCTCAAAACAATTGGAAGGCCCAAAGTCTCGAAAGTCACCATAAGGGACAGGCGCGAAAAACTTCTTGGATTTGTCGACTTATGATCCGGGCTTTCAATATATATATATATATATATATATATATATATATATATATATATATATATATATATATATATATATATATATATATATATATATATATATATATACATATATATATATACATATATATATATATACATATATATATATATAATATACATATACATATACATACATAGACACATACATACATACGATATATATATATATATATATATATATATATATATATATATATATACAGATATTTATACATCTATATATATATATATATATACAGATATTTATACATCTATATATATATATATATATATATATATATATATTCCAAAATATTTACATATATTGGTGTATGTAGACAGTGAATTGTTTTCTATGCAAGAGTTGCTAAAGATCTTGGCGCACGAAAATTTTGCAGGCTTTTTCTGTCCTTGCTCGAGTTTTCTGATTATGGCTCTCCGCTCATTATTGAGACTGAAAAGTAGATCGTTGATGTTTGACATCCATTGATTGTACTAGGGTTTCAGCATTACATATTCCATTTTCAAAGGTATACACATAAGGCATACAAGTGAAGGATATGTGTTTATGTATTACAGTTAGGTGTAGCCAGTGAGGTGTAATAATTAGGTGTGGTCAAGCTCAGCTCGATTGCCAGATTGTTTAGAGTCTGAATTAGGTGGTTGTCACTTTTTAGAAGCATTAGAATTCAAGCGGCAAAACACGTGCTAAATAGTAAGATATACCATCTACGGATGGTATTGATCGTCCCTAAATGAGGTGAAGGGTGACTGAGGGGTTGGCTTCCTTGCTCAGTTCCGTTGACGATGTTTTGATCGTGGCAGCCTCCAGAACATAAAGCTTCCTCATGTTGGATGAAAATGTTATGATTAACTTGCTCTGTGCATTAGCGAGGAACATTTTTGACATAGGTAAGACAGTAGTATTAGCCGTATTAGTCGGAAAAAAAAACAGGAGAATGGAGATATAGTTAGGTTGACATTTCGCCAAGATGCCGTTATCAAAACAATAGCAGAAGTAATGAAAAAGTAATAAAAACTTCTGGCATAGATAAAGGCATGGTGTCGAAATATCAACCTGACTATATTTCCATTCTCCTGTTTTTCCCGAGGAATAAGTCTAATACTACTGCCTTACCTACGATAATGCTATGATGGTGGTGTTTCTGGTGAGGTCGTCTCGGTTGATGTTCAGGCCGGGCTCTTTTTACACGAGCTCTTTTGGAGCACCGCCAGTCAAGTGCATTGTCAACCGCCTTCAAAGTTTGGTAGCAGTGACACCAACGTAATGTGATTGTTTTAGGAGCCCGCAATCTGCCATGCACAACAAAATTGACAAGCGACGTTGGTTCGTTTTAACAGGTTAGAGTTGGTCGTGAGGATACTTTTTAATGATTAGTTGGGTGACCTTTCCGTTTTTGTAGTAGATGGTGAGCGTTATCTTGTCGTCCTGGCTGACTGGCTTCACATTTTCAGATGCTATTTTCTTGAGAATACACTCGTCTGTCTGATAACTATCAGGCATTTGATTCTGATAGAAAGGCTAATTGAATTTAGTTGATGTTTGATGGCGTCAGTTTTTGTCCGATGTGCATAGGCGGATCCTGGAAGGGGGGTGGGGGGGGGCACGGGGTCATGGCCCCCAAAAAACTCTGGGAGTATGTTTTGCCCCCTCCCAAAAAAGAAACATTCCCAGAACTTCATACAAGTTTCGTCCACTTACCGTCCGTTATCACCATTTGCAATAAACCCCATCTGACCAGCTGGCTCTTGGAAGTAATATCTTATGTTACGAGCTTTGTAAACATGCATACTGTATATAGAAGATTCAAAAGCATTTCGTTGCTTGAATGTTGTCCCTACCAGGTACTCACGGGAGGCACCATGCACTGGACCTCGGATCCCACACCAGCCAGCTGGAGTTGGAGTGGCTTGTATTTAGCAAGACTTGTTTGATGCGCTGCAGCTCACTGTGTCATTGCGTCCAATCAGAGCAGAGTTTAAAGGCTCTGCGGAGGTAGGAGCACCCTACACTGATCTTGTACCGATCGGGGCACTCGCTTGTGGCCCTGAGCCATCGTCCAGCATCTGTTGGCTTTTTGTGCACTGTCGTCACGAATCGTTGTTGGTCAGCAGTGATGTCTATGTCTGAAAATGGAATGCGGTTATTGACGTTCAGGTCGTAGGTGAACCGGAGAACTGAGGCTTGTTCCATTGCATTTTTAGCTCAATCAGTTTGCTTTCGTCACTGACGTCCACGAAAGTCAGTTTCAATGTTCAGCTCAGTCTCAATGATGAGCAGAGAGCCACAACCAGAAAACTCGAGCAGGGACAGAATATATATATATATATATATATATATATATATATATATATATATATATATATATGTATATATATATATGTGTGTGTGTGCGTGTGTGTGTGTGTGTGTGTGTGTGTGTGTGTGTGTGTGTGTGTGTGTGTGTGTGTGTGTGTGTGTGTGTGTGTGTGTGTGTGTGTGTGTGTGTGTGTGTGTGTGTGTGTGTGTGTGTGTGTGTGTGTGTGTGTGTGTGTGATAGACGCTTCAATAAGTTAATGTTCTTTAAAGCTGGTGTGCATAACCACCGAAATCACATGTGGAATCTTGTAGTTTGTATCAGCTTCTTACAAACGCACCTGTTATGTGAAGCTGAAAGGATTTAGGTGCACTGGCATATCCAAAAGTGAAATCCGCACATAATTTGCCATTATTCGCTTAGTGATTTTTGACGCATTCATCTACGCATTGACAAGAATTAAGTATTCACAACATATGTGGCTATTACAACTCGTTTGCACGCAGGTTTTCGACAAACCGAAGTGTCATTTATAAAACATATGCATCTCAGTTAACGTAAAACAAGTAAAGGCACGCCTCCATGCGCCGCTTACGAAAATGGTCCTCAATCTTCCCCAAATAGTTTAAGTAGATGCCCCACTGTCCAGAATGTATTTCCTCGTTCATTTCATTTCACATGCTTTGCAAGCCCGTTGTGTTTTAGGGGGACACTGTTACAAGCCCTTGCGCCTCAGAACGGAAAGCGACCCAAACCCGCCGAAGTTCAAATGTGTGGCGAATGAAGCCCAGTAATGTCAGGATTACGCGCAACGCAGGTTGAGTATAAAGCGTTGCTAGTTGAACTGGCTCTCCAGTGGCCACATGCGGTTATACCGATCTACCCATATGCGATGCACCATGAGCTCAGCCACGCAGGTGCGCAGCCAGAATTTTGGTAAGGGGGAGGGGCTTAGGACTGACAAAGGGCCCCGCTTGTGTAAGGCTTCCAACCAAAACATTATCAGATATAGCCCACTTGATTTCAAAGGGCACGATTTTCTCCGTTTTAATCTAATGTGTACCGTTTTATACTAAAACAAGCCAGAAGGCACCGAAATATGCCATTTTGTTAGTACTTTAAAGTCAGTAACTTGAAGAAACCAGGCCTTAAACGACAACGTGAAAAACATCGTCGCTTTCATTTCGTAATTATTCAGTACACTTGTTTAGTGATAACACTCAGGGGATTTCCGGAATTATTGCTGTGTTGTACAGGGACATTGTAAACGCTGATGATAGCGTAGATTATATCAAAATGGGGTGGGGGTTTGCTTTGACATGCCCGAACCCCGTGAGTCTGGGGATCTACAACTTTTTCAGAATTGAGTTGTGAAAGAAGCACATTACATGTTCTTGACCATGTGCGCTCGCAAGCATTAGAACAAAAGCCCTAACGCCTGGCGTTGCAGTCACCGTAGCCCTCGCGGTGTCGGTGCCGCAGCTAATATTAGTTGGAGGTCAGGGAGCGAATAAAACGACATCGTTTGCTACGCGCAGCTTTTTCGCTATTTTCGTTGGTTGTTTTCTTCAACTTTATTTTTTTCGTCCGCGCAACTGAGAGTACTGCCTCCCCATTTTTCTTGCAACATTGTCATGCTCACCCGACGGATTTCTCACCGACATCATACGGCAATCGCGTGATTCCCAAAGCCCAGTTCGCGTAAAAGCGGCAAGCGCCATGATTGACTGAATAATTTAGATGAAGCTCTCGCATGGTTTTTGAAGCTACATACTCGCACATGACGTTATGTGATGCCTTATGCTATGAATACCTCTGTTGGGAAAGTGGCTGTGCTTACGAATAATCAATCTAACGAAAGAGAAAAAGCCTCCTGGGAGTAATATGCCAACCGGCAATGATCAGATTTCTCTAAGCTGAACATACATGTCATTGTTATTGGCGGCTGTTGGCTAGATAGCACTCTGTGTTGATCTTCAGTCAATTACTATCGAGACAATTTCCTGCAATAAACCAACCGACTCGGACGATTACAAATGGTGGCGAAAACTTTGGCGCACCGACATTACATGGACCTTTACGAAAAAGATACTTTCGTCCTAACATGGGCAGCAAACGTCACTTTCTTTTATCCCGCAACTAGCATGCATACATTCACACCATCTCATGCATGCTTGTCACCGGTCATGATAAAGGGAGGCCTATAGTTTCGTCGCTACACATAGCCTGCGCAGGTTATGTGCAGCGATCAGACCCCCTCAGTTATGAGCGGAGCCTCACAGCCATACACCACTCATACCTAAGAATTTATCCACAGTAAATAGCAGCTACCAGGTGCAAGGTTCACCGTGGCATCACCACATAGCCCCCACCTTTTCTTGTCACAGAATAATGCCGGAATTCCTCATCGGCTTATTATTCTCGGTCGCCGAAATCACACCTCAGCACGCCGGAATCCCTCATCGGCTCTGGCGAGTCAGAACGCAAGGCATCTGTGACGCATTTAGCCCGTGGGGATAAAAATCCTTTCATTACACTCGTGGGAGATGCATGGTCGACCCATGCTGTACGCAGTATATGAACTATGCAGGATAGTTGATTTGACATATAAATATGGACCTGACCACGACGCATCCACTCTCATGGCGCAAAATTCAGGCCGCACACTATTCATTGATCTGCTATCGTTCTACAAACTGTCCATTGAAGCGCACAGAAAATTACCAGACAGGGTTCGGTACGTCACATAACACACATTAGACACTGATGTATATATTAGACGTGCTAAATGCTGCGATACGACGTAAGCACGACAAGAATGCACGACTTATAACGGGTCAGAATTGATGTGCGGGTATGTAATCTCAAAACGGCATACAGAACGCGCATTCCTTATTATCTAAAAAGAGAAAAAAGGAGCCGGGATCTAAAAATCGCCGTAGGGTCGGTGATTCCTCCAGCGGGCTTACATTTTGCCGACGTGAGGGCGCCGAGTGTCCAGCTGTCGGCTCGCCAGGCTGATAGGGCTCTCCACACCCTGCCTATCTCACACTGTCTGAACCCCCTTACTCCGACGGGGTCGGTGCTTTTAATGGGTCGCCCCTTATTGATCGTCCTGGCGCGCATGTCCGGAATAAGCACTCGGGCTAAACGTAACAAGCAAAAAACGTACTCGCACATTGGAAAAAGCGTGTGGCACGCAGCGGATAGATACGCCGCGTATCACATCTGAAGCCAACCTATTCAATCCTGTCCTCGACACAAAAATAAAAATAAACAGTTCGTAAGAATAGTCTTCTTGCACAGCAAACCATATGCTCCAGGATTACAACAAAATACACTCGTCGAATAATAGCTTGCCTCCACAACAACAGCATGTAACCCGCGGTGGACAGCTGCGCCACGCGCCACACGCCTCCGAAAAAGTACCATCGAACGTTTGAGGGTGTCAATTCGCACGTTTAGAAGGTACTCCGCGCATATGTTTTACCTGAACAATTTTAAGACTAGTAATAGGAACGCATTAGCATTCACAGCATATCAGATAGGCGTTGGAATGACCATGGAACTAGACAAGTTAAGGGATAACATCTGCATTCGGGCTGCTGTCTCTGTAAGTCCGCTCAGAAACCATCGCAAAATTATGTAGTTGAAATATGCGCCCAGGCCTAATAGTTGACCGGTACAGATTGATTTAGAAGGATTTTCGGCAGCCTTATTTCACGACGGTTGTTCTCCCGCACCAGGCGCCCGCCGCCCGGTGTTAGCTGCAGCCCTGACGCCGCTCAGATTGATGGAAATGGCAACCTCGGTCATCGGTGTCCTTGCTTCTATGATTGTAAACACGCAGACTCAAAATGTGTTGACGTAATTGGTTTCACATGTCGACTCGGATAAGGATGAGTATCTTTATTTGTGTCGGCCTTTTATATTTTTGGCCTCGTTTTGATCCGGTCTATTGAAAATGAAGGAAACCCTTATCTTTTTTCGGGTAAGGGCCCCGTGAGTAGTACACTGGGGGCACATTATATTTCCCGGTCAGATGTTAAAGGAAGGGTTCATTCCGTTACAACGTGGGGTGCCTGACGGCTGCCATGCTGGCGACTCAGGGGGGGGGGGGGGGGTCGATTTTTCCAGGTCGATACGGAAGCCCTTGGACGGATCAGTCATACCTTGGTGGCCTGTCTGACCCCGGAGCCCCCTGAACCGAGTCTGTGGCCCCGGATAGACGCAGGGCCTTCACTGACGCACAAAGATTTCTTATCGCCGCAGGTGTCCCATAGTTGACACAAAGACTCCAGATTAGCAAAACGAGCGTCTGGCTGAATTGGGATGGAGAGCTCCCCGTTCTGTGGATAGCCCCCCGTTTTCAGCTGGAGCCCCTGACTGTCAGTGGGCCTTCCACTCTCTTTGTTCGGCCTCTCGTCGCAAACTCTCACATCCACGTTCGATGTCAAAGGGCCTTCACCAACACAGAACGCCCTTCAGTATTCGGGGTCCCGTCCCTACCACTGTTCAGCAAATGTTGCCCGGGGTCGACCCAAGACCCCTAGCCAACTCAACGCCCCTTTGACCCAACTTTCCCCCAACGTTATGAAGTTGGAGTCACCGCTCCCCAACCGAGCAGGAAACTACATCCAGCACTAATACGTTTCTTCGCTCTTTCTTGGCGGAAAATGTTGACGTTGGGCATCGCAATCACTTTGTTTGACGTGGATCGTCGGAACCAGGTTTCGGTAATCGACGGAAGGTCGATGTCATGTGGTTTCAGATGTTCTTAAACGTGTGCAGCCTCGGGAGTAAAGAGTTCAAATCGATATGCGGGACTGTTAAAGGCTGCCACGGAAATCGACGGCTCATAGCCGCAAGGCGGGGTGCAAGTGGCAGCTCAGCACTCGCATTAAGTATGGTGTCGGGTAACTGCCGCCATCAGTTTAATCGGGTAGTATCGATCGTCAGTTTCTCGCTACTGTTCCATCGATTACGCACGTCCAAGTGGAGGTCAGCGCATTTCAGCGATTGTTCCGAATGTAATCGGCTTATAACCGGGACGCATTTTTGGGCGTTATTCTCCGCCATCTTGTTCTCATCTTATGACTTCGGATCAAAATCATACAGTTTGGTGCAGTCTGCAGAACATGAAACATCGCTAATTGATGCCAAAAGAGAGAGAATGGCAAAAAAAGAGAATGGCAAAAAGTAGACCAGTCAGCCAGACATACTAGTCGTGTAACTTAGATTATGCGTCATGCCGAAACAACAGAACTATTAACTGAATATTACATCACAATTTTCATTTTCTTTGTTCCTGTACCTGTGAAATTATTAGTACAAGCCTTCTTTAAAACTGATATAACGTTGTTCTCTCATTCTTGTTACCTTGTTTTACTTAAGCGCCAGAAGGTTGGGGGAGGGGGCAAACTCACCGTGGGGTCAAATTGGGCATTGGGGGAGGGGGAGGGGGCAGCGCCCCACCCAAAAGAATACAAATTGACGCTCGTGCCTCACGAGGAGGGGGAAGCTCCATGAGCTCTTTCTCCTCTCAGTCCTTGTTGCACCACTGCCTTTCTGCCCTGGTTACGCACTGGCTACACTAGGCAACCCCTCCCCTCGCTTCCTGGCTACGCTGTGTGTGTGCAACGTCTCCAAAAAATAATGTCTGTTTGGCCCTTAACTAAGCTAGAGATGGGAAAACAACATAGCGGGACTGTTCAGCATCTATTTTAATATTTCGGCTAAGAAGGAAGGGAATCCCCACCAGTAACGGACGAATCCCCCCTCGCCCCCCCCCCCCCCCGTAAACCACGTGAACCCACCTATTTTGCGTGCTTATATTTCGCGTGTCACTGTCCTGCAGTCGGTGCTTTGTCTAAAACCATTGTCCGAGCGTTTTTAAACGGCACAGCATGCGGCCAGAAACATTGCACTTACGGGGCATAGACCGTCGTGTTCACCCCAACATTTCAACGCATCACCTCTGTTGTCCAGTACACCTTCCGTCCTCCAACCACCTTCCTCTTATTAACCAATTAACTTTCATCGCAAAAAGAGCCAAAACAACGAACATGAAATGCTAGCTGGCTTTCAACGTGGAATGTTAGCCGAATTGCTTAAACGTTTTCGCTTTTACGACAAATGCATGCAAATGGGATGCACTTTGCACTTGCGAAGCGCATCACATCGTTCACCACTATCTCCTGTGGTATTAAATTGTTGGCATGCACCGCCCACCATTACCTTATTCACTTTTGGTACGGAGGTAGCCTGATATTCCCGCCATCCTGTCCGTTCGTCCGTCAATAAGTTCTCGCATGCACGTTTTGGGCCGTATTTTCCGATTATGTTGTAACACACGCTCGGGTGGGGGTTCAGATCGCCCCCCCCCAGGTTTTTCCAGAATGGTTTCTGAACGGCGCGGCGTAGCCGTACCAGATTTTGTATGCCTGTAGATAATTAAACAGTAGGTCGCTGGGTGCCAGTTATTTACATGTACCTTGCATGGTCGCTGACCTATGGCAGGTCACATCAGGCCATAGTTTCAGCGAAGTCAATTTCTAGGGAATCGTGAAATCTGATGCAACAACGGGGAGTTAGACTAAGCCATACATCTCTGAGATGCTTTCTTAGGATACATAACAATTGAATGTGCAAATTATTTTGACCTAAGGTCAGGTATGAAGGTCAGACCAAGGTCAAAACCAACCTGTGTCTGGGCCTGGGCCCTACCCTAGGGCCTGCTGTATGGGGGTAGTTTCCGGTGCTCATTTAGAATTTATTGATAGTGAGAACCACATTCTAGATCTTCCAACAATTTTTTAGAGGTGAAAATAGGTCATTGACCTAGAATGACCCGGGCCAATATTTTCTTTTTAGAGACATACTGCCTCGCGTAGTCTTTGTCGCGTATTCAAATGCAAAACTCTGAAGGTCAAGGTGGCCAAAATCATACAATACTGCTCTGAGTCAAAGAGTCTGAGAAAAAGAGTCAAAAGAGGTCACTGACCTTTTTTGATCTTGGCCTTTTTTGAACTTGTAAAACTCATCATTATCCTCATCGCTAAATTTTGCTCTCTGACCACCTCAGTTCATTAGCAGTTAGATCACAATCGACACTAAGGCAGTGCGATGTTTCGGCAAGATACCTTTTTGACAGTTTTCGCGTGGACGTTCACTATTTTTGCTGCACTTCATTCTGACGCTCTGCTGCATATGCATGCAAATCAGATGCATATTTCCAATTAACTTGCATTCAAACTGTTCATACATTTATTGTCGGTGCAAAGGTATCCCGATGTCCTGGCCGTTCTATCTCTGAACATATTTCGGCCTTGAGTAATTTGGGAGATCCAGTTCGCCTCCGTAGCTCAATCGGTTACAGCGCCTACTCGCCATCCCCCTCCCACCAAACTTCCCGTGCCAGGGCTTATCGGTTCGAATCGCTTCGGCCCACAATATTTGGCCCGGCTAAGATGGTCTGTAGTTGGTGGCAGGACCCTCTCAAGGTGAGATCAGGTCAGAGCGTGGACGGACAGTGCTGAGTGTCGAGACACGTTAAACTGTCGTCACAAAATGCTGCCGTTGAACTGGGACTTCCCAACTGGATGGTGGGCCCACGGTTAACGCGGCAGTCACTTCTTAGCAAGAACTCTGATCCCAGAAATATATTCAAGTAAATTGCTTGGACTAAATTTAGTTATAAAAGGCACAGCCAGCCTGCCCCGTGAGAGTTACTTGTCTGCGTAACATGGATAGGAGATGACGAAAACAAAATGTGACGCTGTTTGTACACACCTGACAGCTGAGCTCTCGGGCCTAGTCTGACTGAAATGTTAAGATTCTCTCAATATGAGCCTGCACAAAACTGTATGCCCGTTGCAACAGTCTGGAGGGCGTCAAGACTCACGATGATGTTTATCATAGACAATGGTCGAGATAGCAAGATCCAAACTAATATTACCTAAGAGTCATTTCAAATTCAACTGCCCATTTCCCTAAACATGCTAGACGCTGTTCGGTTTAAAATGCTATCATGACATGCACCTGTACCTGCAAAAACGAGATGCCAGTAATCATTAAGTATCGGTTGAGGGCTGCCAGTGTCCCACCGCCAAATGTTTGTCCTTTGCGAAGTTTAAGTTTTCCCCTTTCTCAATTATTCTCAAGTCTGTGGTGGTAACACCCCCAAAACGTCTTCCAAGATGTATGAAAGATGATATGGAGCAGGATGGCCGCAGGGAATGCTGAAGAAGGGAATTTTCCGAATTTGAAGGTATTGGAGCAAACACCAGATGCGATGAATTAAGGCTGTTGTGTCTGCAAGTCGTGCACACGAACGCCAGAATGAGCGACTCAAGAATCATTTTTGCACTGACCTTGATCGCAGCAAGGCTAATGCAATGGCAGGATTTGGATAAGGTTATTATGGCGTTATAGATGCCTGGGTGACCTTGAAATAGTCGGCACATCTTCGCGGGCATGTAGCTTAGAAACTAGATGGGCTTAAGTACCGGGCGGGGGGGGGGGGGGGCAGGGCTGTGAACTGCAGCAAATGGTCTCCAAGATGGTTATTTCATTTTTTTAACTCATATAATTGCGCAACATCCCTTTAATTGTTTGAATATGATTTGAGTAGGTATCCAGGGGCGACATCAGATATGTTCTTGTGTCACCGGGACAAGAATTGTACCAAGTGAGCTTCATCTTGAGGACGAGGTGCGGTTCCCGGTTGGATCTTTATCTTGAGGACGAGGTGCTGTTCCCGGTTGGATCTTTATATTGAGGACGAGGTGCAGTCCACGGTTGGATCTTTATCCTGAGGACGAGGTATGGTTCCCGGTTGGGTCTTTATCTGGAGGACCAGGTGCGGTTCACAGTTGGATCTTTCTGTAAGGAACAGAAATTCTGAAATAACCGAGTAACAAATAGCGGGGCCATTTTTTCCAGTTTGCGCGCAGTCACAGTTTTGTATGGTGGGGAAGGTGTACCAATATGTTGTTGGTGTACTTATGTCATGATCCAAAGCAAAAAGGCCAATGTAATGTTTCAAAATAAGGTGGAGAGAGGTCACGAGACCGCGGGTTCCACCTTTGGCGACCATCTGAACCAGGGGCGGATTAATGATTTCGTTAAGGGAGGGGCCACGCTTCATTGTGGTGCTCCCTGAAACTTTGTGCCAACCTCCCCCCCCCCCTTCCCCTTCCTCACAAGTAAGTTCCAGACTGCGACCACTTGACTCAAATATTATCATTTTTTAATGAGCGAAATGTCTTTCGTCGAGATGATCCACTGCATTAAGGCTTTAAGTTCTAGACAAAAAAATTTACGTTGAATTTTAAGATTTGGCGCCATTTGTGGTGCCCCTGAACTCTGGTGGGTCTTGAAAACAAAGGTTTTGTGTGCCTGAAATGAGGATTTTGGTGTCCATTCAACACGTGTGCCCCCTCGGCCAACGGAGGGCCATGGCGTCCTCCCCTCCCCTCCCCCGGGCTCGCTACTGCTCTGAGCACCACGCTGCATCGGACTGCAATCCTCACGCCGCGACAACAGCATGCCGCATTTGGCGCCGTCGCACCTATCAGATGGTAGATGGCACCTAGTGTTCGATAGGTGGCGCTGCGGACGCCACGGCTTTCTCGTCAGACCCATGCACAGAAGACCACCACCGGAAAGTAAAAAAGGTCAAGGTGGCGCCACACACCAGGGGCAGTACCACAAATTTAGTGCTTTCGGACTTTTCCATGAGCCTCCCGGGCAAAGCGGGGCCTTTTCACAGGGGGGCCTGCTGGGCAGTGTGATATTCAAGGGGAGAGGGGCACGGGGGCACTGCCCCATCATTTTTTTATGCTTTATGCAACCACATTCATGTGAATGAATGTCAACAGATCAGAAATCCTGAGCAAGGACATGCTGATTGTCACAGGTGGATTCCTGATTCCGCAAAGGGCCTCTCTATCCGAAGACCGTGACTGTTCATTCTGATGCACAAAAGAGCCTTCTTGTCCAGAACAGGTAAACTGATAGACAAAGGAGCCTCGAAAATGCAACGAAAGGACCTATCCTCCAAAAACAGAGCATCCTGGCCCGGAGCAGCGGCCTTCTGACGCATAGGAGGGGCCTCTTGGTCCAGAAAGGGGGGGGGGGGGCTCGTGATTATTGAGGGTGCCTCCTAGTCCAGGATATGGGACTCCTGGCTCATAACGGAGAATTTCCATCTACTGGACAGCTGTACGCGACGCTTTTTACAGGGCGCGCTTCATATTTGAAAATATTGAAGCAAGCATCATATATTATGAAATAAAGCCCACTTATAGCATTCGTTATACTTTTAAAGTTAGTGCTCCACATTTATATGGGGTTTGGAACAGAAATAGCCTTCTTAAGAGCCTTTCAATGCTGTTCACAATCCTGCCTTTCTTGAGACCTAGGCCCCTTCAGTTTCTGTGCGATACGCCCGCAAAAATTTGGAAAGGTATATCGGGGAGAGTATTTCAACGTCACCTTGGCATTCATGGCCCAATATTAGCCTCATTCAAACCATGTCATTCCATAGGCCATTCGGCGATCAAGGCCAAGAAAAAGATAATTGTCGAGGCGTTCATATTTGGCTTTCGTAGACGCGATTTCCGGATATGACAGCCGTCAATTGGCTCTCAGTCAATGTCGTGCGAGGTACAATGAAGTAATGAAACCATGACGCGTTGAGCGTATTTACTAAGCAGAGCATTGTGCTGTTTAGAAGTCTGTTTCACTCACAAAGCATATCGATAGTTGTAAGACAGCCGGTTTCATCATATCTGATGCTTGCTTCAATATCACCAGGCGTGAAACATTCCCTTTAAATGGAAAGACCGCTCAGGCCAACGCAGCTTCTCTGTTTAGTAAACATGCTCCTCGATACGCCATTGTTTGATTGCGTCAGCGTACCTTGCACAACATGGTTTGAGAGCCAGTTGACCGCCGTTCTATCTGGAAATTAAGCTCACGAACGTCAGGTGGAAACGACTCGACAATTATATTTGCATTGGCCTTGATCGCTGCATGGGTAATGGAATGGCAGGATTTGAATGAGGTCATTATGGCATTAGATGCCTGGGTAACCCTGATATGATTATATGATCACCCTGAAATGGTCTGCATACCTCCACGCGCGTGTAGCCCAGAAACTAGAGGAGATTAGGTCTTAAGAAGGGCAGAGCTGTGAACTGCACCGAATGATCTTCAAGATGGCTTTTTCGGTTCAAAACCCCATACAAATGTGAAGCACTCCCTTTAACATAAAATTAGGCTTGCTGATGTAGTAAATGGTCTTCTGAGCCCGAATTAGTACATCCTAGCTCACTTATGGGTGACTCTTTGATCCGAATTTTGGTAAATTGTTTGCAAAGCTATAAACGGGCAACAGGGGCCTCGTAAAGTTTTGAGGAGGAAAGCATACCTTTGCTTCCTCGCCTTCCCCCACTCCCTGCTGCGTCGCCCCACCACATATTGTATTGGCTTACAATCCCATCAGTGGCCCAAGTATAGACACCAAGCCCAATACGGCACCCAATGCTGTAGAAAAATCCCTCAAGGTTCGGGAGGTGAACAGCACTTAGATCTAACCCCGGGGGTGTTTTTCCCGGTAACATGAATGCTAGAGTGCTTGACTCGGAATCAGAACTGGCGTTATGCACACAATTACCACAGCATTCCATAAATATAAAAACAAAGAAGCTTCGACGTTGAATTCGGGCACAGATGCCTGTACTTATCTTTGTTTAGAGAGCGGAAGATGACAGGAGGTGTCGGAGGTAACCATGTGACAGTCGCTTTGACTGCACACGAGACGCAAGGGGCCGCCTCGGTACGCCAATCCCCCCCCCCCCCTCCCCCTACTGGTGCACCGTCCGCTCTTGCTGATTACCCACCATGTGCTTCTTTTGTGTTCTGCGGTGTCAATGACTTGCAGCATATGACAGCATGTTGATGAGCATTCTCGGCCACGTGCAAAAAAGCGAATGAAGTAAATTGCCGCGCTCGTCGACACTGCATGCATGAATGAATCTACATAGTGGCGTAAACAAAGGAAACTTGTGGGGCTATGCCCCCTCCCCCCTCCCCCCCCCCATCTTCTCCTAGAGGTGGCGTGGACCTACTTGAGGCTGAGGCCTTGGTACGTTTTGACAGTTCAAGACGCCCATAAGCTTCTAAAACATGAAAACGGGTCCGACAGATAGCAAGATCCCGAGGCTAAAAAGATCGCTCGAATCCAAAAACGGGCCTCCACTCCGAGCAACGCAGTGGACCCTCTTAGCCGAAATGGCCGCTTGTGCCCCGACTTGGACCTTTCCAGAGCGAAATACTGGCACGCCACTGATTCTACAAGATTTGATAACATTTGCTTGCAATATGCAAGCACGTCCTTTACCAGAATGATGCACACACACTGGCCATGGCCATGGACGTATGCATGCCCGAAAGTGCACTAGTGTTCATTTTCCGTTTGTTCCCAATTTACATGGTCAAAACGCAAAAATAGCCGTATTCGACCAAAATTCATCATGGGCCGGACCCCAGATCTGTCCTTGACCAGGATCAAGTTCATTTGCTTCCAGAAGAGTGGGCAGGTGATGGGGAGGGTGGGGAAGTGCCTCTTCGGCGGCCGCTCGCTCTGCATCTGATGTGACGACAGCGGAGCCAACGCAGGCCTGGGAGCCGCGCACTGACCACACCTCCCCCTCCCCTCCCCATCCGCTGCGACGACAGCGCAGCCAGTGCAGGTCTGGGAGCCGCGCACTGACCTCACCCCCGTCCCCTCCCCTCCCCATCGCTGCAACCGCCGCGTTCCGCGAACGGGCGACCGACGCTCGATATTTGAAATTTGAAAGGAGCGAGGCGCGTCTGCAGCGTGACCTTGACGCTGCACGCTGCAGCGGGCCGCGGTGGGTGACGTCACATGAGCTGCGCGCGCAGGCTGAGCCGGCGTGGTGCGGGATCGTGAAGCGGAGCGACGCGGGGGCCGGGGAGGGGGGGGGGGGGATAACACTGCGGCCAGCCCGGTACAACTGCATTGGTGGCGACAGCGGCCGGCCAACGTACGTCCTCGGCAGTGTCATACTCGAGTCTGAAAGACTTATACTCTTTCTCGTTTGCGACCACGGGAGTAGCAATCAACTAGTGTGGGCTATCAAAAACGCTTGGTCACTCTCGGCACTCTTGGCTGGTAGGACCTCAGCAAGCCTTTGTCCTGCTAATCGCTGGTCCTATCCCTGTGACATGCTGGGTTGTGAACTATGCATGTCATTGTACCGAGCCATATCCAACAACGTTTGCTTCTCAGGCGTGTGTGAATCGAAACTCGGCGGCACATTGAGTGTTTACATTTTTTGTTTGGACACGCAAACTGGTTGGCCGTCAGGAGGCCTATTTGAGTTTAGCACCCTGCCATGTTTACAGGTGGACTGCGCTGCCTGGCCCGCTCACAGCTTAAATGAGTGCACATCAGAAAGCTTTCCACTGCCGCCAACCGGATTTCATCAAACCAGCCCACCGTGCTGATGCAGCACTTTCGAAAAGGTACATCTCACAGTGCGCAACTACGGCCTGTAATTTTCGGTCGGGCGAAGCAATATAATCCCCGCCGTCTGCCGTGAAATACAAGTCACCCCATCTCTTGGCAAAAAGACAGCACATCCCTTTTAGCTCCGCTGTCTGTCGCAAGTTGTCCGCTGCCGTCACAACTCCGCTGCCGTCGTCCGCTGCCGTCGCAAGTCGTCCGCTGTCTGTCGCAACTCCGCTGCCGTCACAACTCCGCTGCCGTCGCAAGCCGTCCGCTGTCGTCGCAAGTCGTCCGCTGCCGTTACAACTCCGCTGTCTTAACCCGAACCCATGGCGGTGTATCACAAGAATCGGCTTCCAAACGGGTTCGGTTCGCACTTCTTTGCCGCCAGTACGTCCGTCGGTGCACGCTGCAGAACACACGTTACCCGGGCCCTCGTCAGACCATCCAGCCGGCCGGGCGGCGGCGCTCGCCACCGCCCCCCCCCCCCCCCCGCTCTCTCCACCCGGCGTGCAAGGTCATGCCGGCTGCATGCAGGTGGCGGCCAGTGTCCAGGGCCGCTGCGCCCCCGCCGGCCTCACCGCGCCGCCATCTTGGCCCTCGCCCGGTCCTGCGGCCGGTGGCGGTTTCGGAGAGGCCGCGGGCGCACCGGCGCCGTACAGGGCTGCCTGCCTCCGCTCGGGTGGGACCAGCCGCCGGACCGGGCGGGCGCACCGGCGCCGGGTAGGCTGTTCCCACTCGGATGGGACCAGCCGACGGAGCGAGCGGGCGCACCGGCGCCGGATAGGGCTGCTCCCACTCAGATGGGACCGGCCACCGGAGTGGGTGGGCGTACCGGCGCCGGATAGGGCTGTTCCCTCTCAGATGGGACCAGCCAACGGACCGGGCGGACGCACCGGCGCCGGATAGGGCTGCTCCCACTCGGATGGGACCAGCCGCCGGAGCGGGCGGACGCACCGGCGCTGGATAGGGCTGCCCCCACTCGGATGGGACCAGCCAACGGAGCGGGCGCCGCCAGCGCTCAGCGGAGCGGCGCCGGTACCACGCCCACTTTGTGCCGCCCATGTTTTGCTGTTGGTGATGGTCACATGTTGGTAGGTAATGCAGCTTGAAAACAAACGTCGCTGGTGTGAACGACCTATAGCCAGCAATAAACGACATAGGGCCAGAACGAACGCTGGCGCGCGGATACACTGCCTCAGGGCATCTGTCGGTTACATTCGACTGTCTTCTGATTTTCACGCTGTGAGGCTGCAGTGTTTCAAAAATAAGCTGAGCAAACCACTGCTACACAGATTGACGCTGCGGTGGACAACGATTTTGCCGGTGTGATTTATATAATAGTATGTGAGGGTGCTACGGCCTAGGCTTTTCTCTCTGTGCGAGTGCTCGTCATTGCTGTCCTGTTCGTTTTCTCTTTGTGTTGACAAACGGCTTGCAACGGCCCGTTTGCTATGTTTAGTTGGACAAATAAACATCATTGTCAGTGGTAGGGCGTCCATCTGTGCAAAGCGTGATCTGCCTTCGTCTGACCTGGCTGCTTTTGTTCGAAGTAGCGGCATTGGTAGGGCACTGGCTATTTAAGCTGAGCCGTTGGCATGCGATGTGGGCGCCAGTAGCTACCATTTTGCTCTTAGACCAATGTCAGGGATGGAAATTCATTGATATAGGGCTGCGGCTGCATCCCCACATTTCATGGAGGTATTTAACGACGTTGATGCATCGTGTTGCCCGGTAGGAACGTACTGATACGCGTCATTTGCATCTCTGAACCTTCGGTAGGTTCCTCCGCAAGGCAACGCTACATGAAAGGCACATGGATATGATCATGACTAATCAACACTGATAATATGTCTTTTGTCTCCAAGCCAGGCAGGCTTGCAAACATAGTTTCATAACCGAAAGTGCACTCGAGCAGTGACGTCACCGTGATGAAACGTTTCCGGCCGATATCGCCCAACCACGAGCGTCGCATGTGCCCCTGCAGGGCAAGTGATCGAGGGATGTTCACCCATGTCGGGAACTCGCAGTGTTCGCTGAACGTGTCGCGAAGCGGTGTGTCAGTTTGTTGACATGAAGTTGCAGATCACGGTGTTGCCACGTCGCCCACAAGCCAACATGTTGACGACGTAGGATAGCTGTGTCGTCCCCCCCCCCCCCCCGCCCTCTCCAAACACGTCAACTGTGTCTAGGGACCACATGGCCAGGACGCGTCATGACTGCATATGAGTCACTGTGCGGCCGTCGCCCCCCCCCCCCCCCCTCCCCCTTCCCCGTCGTCAGCGCTGATGGAGACGGAAGCCCATACCCTGCACGTTGGCTGCAAACGCCCGTTCGTTGGCGTCAGACATGTGAGCGGATCCCAAGAAAAGATCTCACACCCCAAGGACAATTTCGGCAAGGTTTGGAAAAATATCTCAGGTCCCATAGGACCGCTATCTAAAACTAGGAAAAGGACCTGCATGTGGAAGGATCATTCCACAAAATAATTTTACGGCTACATTCAATAAATGATGTTAAATCTAAGGAAAGCTTCCAAAAAAATCATGAATATATATATATATATATATATATATATATATATATATATATATGTATATATATATATATATATATATATGTATGTATGTATATATATATATATGCATATTTCAAAAACATGATCTGATGCAAGCACAGACCACTTACGTCAAATAAAAACAATGTGTAGTGTCACTAAAGCACCATCAAGATACTATAAGGATGTAAATGTTACGTGTTTCGTAGCTGAACTTACGCTGTCAGTGCTTTACATCACTGCACTTTTTTGGCAGCTTCAGCTGTCGCGGCCGTCGTCGTCCTGACACCCGCCGTCGATGTGAATCACGTCAGCACGAAACAAAAGTTTGTGAGTGGCACGGCGTGCGGCAAGGGCCCGTCAGCGAGAAGCGCATGGTTGAAGTTTGAGTCAGTGTGTTTTTATGGATCATGAACCGTGTTTGCATCAATATAAACGTGATAACTGGATGTGGGTGTTCAATGAGGGTATCGTATCGTAGGTGTCACATGCAGGATGTAAGTGGTCAAGACACCTCGCATTTTCCACAACGATATGCATGAGCTGGTTAATGTATTCACAATATCGAACGAACCTGTCACACTTGCACCTCCGCACCATATTTGTACCTGCCCGACACATTCTGCTTACTTAGCTCTTTCACAGTCGCCATTTTACAGGTGGGTGCAAACATATGTATTGAGCTGATACACTTATTTCCTCCATACAATTTCAAGTACTAACAGGTTGAGAAACACTGTTTGGACCAACAAATACAGCAAGCGATCTGTCAGTGGCACAAACGGAGGTTACAGCCACATAACACAACATAGATATTTGGAAAACGAAAAATGGAGTTTTCAGTGAGGCTTAAAATCAACGCAGGCAGCAACACCTCCCCAAACTACTCAGGCTGGCATCAATGCCAGCGTAATAGCTACAGATTAAAGGGAGTATGTTACCGTTTTGTGCTTTTCACTTAAAGTCGCAGCTGAGCAGCTGAAGATGCAGGCATTACAATGATATTTATGTAAATCAGTTTAGCTCAAAGAGGGCGCTCGTTAGTTTGGTGGGCATTGGCCCTTTCTGAAGAGAAAGTTGCTGTTTTTTTTGGCAATGTGCGTTGTTGCCACGTGTAGGCGCCATACTGCTTATGTTACTAGCATTTAAGTCCCTCACTTCTCTGTCGGCATGGGTGCTGCTTGTTGATCTGCAAATACATGAACTGGGATGTTGAATATCCGCGTCTTAACTCCAAAAAAATTGTTTTCAGAGGTGTCACTTACTAAAGTTGGTTGGGGGTCTGGGCAGATAAAGTGGACCTAATGTATGACCAAAACCTGATTTGCTGCCAGATTCCGGCCGATTTTAGTTGCGTCCCAGACGTTAAATTTATACAATATTTGTTCATGTCTCGAAGATTACAAAATGGTTTCCCTGCTGGGAAATGACTTATATTTTAAAGGTGACGCAAGCTGCAATTGTTAAAAAAAACTTAGAAGGGGTGTAATTCACAGCAGAAGAAAAGAACATCTCAGTGTTTCAAGCCGTTGTGATGGATGAAAAACGCATCGTTCATCATCCATTGAAGGTGGCCTGAGGCGCGAAAAGACTGTTTTGTGTAGAATGGGCTGGTCTGACACGTACGGACGACGGTGTATGACATATTTTTGAGTGCGCTGCTATGTTGCATCTATATCTAAAAGTAAAGCGTGCCTGCACGACCTGCTCAACAGACATTTAGATAACTGGAAGGACAGAGTAGAAAAAAATAGTGACCGAATGGGTATCTAGAGTGTCCGTCTTTAAAAAAGGTGTGACCCGCGCTCTGGCACGTTTTTGAAGTTGGTATCGGCAAGAAGGGCCTTCAATCTTGGTGTTTCGGGGTTACGAGTTTGGTGTTTTGGGAGTGAGATGTATAAAATGGAAATATTTTAGTTACAATAATCGACCACCAGGATTCCAGGCTGTGTTGGTTAAGACACTTTATCGAAAAAAACATGACTGTTTTGGGAAAACTAGGGGTTTCGAAGCTGTGCTCACTGTCGTGTTTCTTCGCACAAGTCGTTAAACACCACTCCAATATTTATTTTACCCCGGACATAAAATGCGATAATGGTTTTCCCCGCCACGCTTTTTGTGGTGCAACCAGATGCAATACACACCATCGAAGTATACTTTAAATCGTCCCGTCCCGCAGTGCACTTCCGTCCTGATAGCTCAGCCGGTCAGAGCTTCTGCCTTCCAATGCACAGACCTGTGGTGGAACATGTTTGAGTCTCTTCAGGCGTTTGCCACTTGTCTCCGACTGGGACAGCCTGCGTCCCTCGGCAGCGGCAGCGCTGACGGTCCGGTAATGGCAGAGGGCGGGACGAACCGTGCCGAGCACTGCGGCACGTTAAGCTCTCGCCGCAAAGCTCGGCCGTTGACCCGGAGCTTTACGATTGGGTCAGTGCTCATGAAACAATCGCTGCTTAGCGTGGGCGCTCGTCCCAGAAATGCATTCAGTCAAAATGTTCAGACTAAATCCTGACAACCCATGGCCACACCAATCATGCTGTCTCACAAATCTGCACATTTCCCTGCCACTAAGAAAGCAGCTCTTACATCAAAAATGAGGTGGGCGGTGTGTATATCTTCTGATCCCCAGTCATGTGAACGTGGGCGTGCTAAAGTATCCATTCTTTTCCGTGAGAATGGGAAGGCGCACTGAGAAAGATCTCCCGATTATGCCGCAAGTTTTCAGTTTAACGACACATTAGGTGAGCAAAGAAATTTTAGAAAGTTATCATAAATAGACCGTGTCTACGTGGCAGTACCGGTTATTCAAAGTGGCCTGGCAAAATATAACTCTTATATATCTATACTCAGTTTTACTGAAGAGTGACCAGCATATTTGTCACACAACGAGACTGCGGTGGAACTTAAATGACCGTCCAATGGCCAAACGTGATTTTAACAAATAAACATGGAAGGCATCAGTCAACTCACAAGCGTCAAAGCATGGCTCTGCACGGAACACCTCTTTGAGAACCAGAACGAGAATCTTGTCCACACCACCTCAGAGCGCTACACCTGAGTGCTGCCGCTCTGATGTCCTCCTGAGAACGACAATCTTGTCAACACCACCTCAGAGCGCTACATCTGAGTGCTGCCGCTCTGATGTCCTCCTGAGAACGACAATCTTGTCAACACCACCTCAGAGCGCTACATCTGAGTGCTGCCGCTCTGATGTCCTCCTGAGAACGAGAATCTTGTCAACACCTCCTCAGAGCGCTACATCTGAGTGCTGCCGCTCTGATGTCCTCCTGAGAACGAGAATCTTGTCAACACCTCCTCAGAGCGCTACATCTGAGTGCTGCCGCTCTGATGTCCTCCTGAGAACGAGAATCTTGTCAACACCTCCTCAGAGCGCTACATCTGAGTGCTGCCGCTCTGATGTCCTCCTGAGAACGACAATCTTGTCAACACCACCTCAGAGCGCTACGTCTGAGTGCTGCCGCTCTGATGTCCTCCTGAGAACGAGAATCTTGTCAACACCACCTCAGAGCGCTACATCTGAGTGCTGCCGCTCTGATGTCCTCCTGAGAACGAGAATCTTGTCAACACCACCTCAGAGCGCTACATCTGAGTGCTGCCGCTCTGATGTCCTCCTGAGAACGACAATCTTGTCAACACCACCTCAGAGCGCTACGTCTGAGTGCTGCCGCTCTGATGTCCTCCTGAGAACGAGAATCTTGTCAACACCACCTCAGAGCGCTACATCTGAGTGCTGCCGCTCTGATGTCCTCCTGAGAACGAGAATCTTGTCAACACCACCTCAGAGCGCTACATCTGAGTGCTGCCGCTCTGATGTCCTCCTGAGAACGAGAATCTTGTCCACACCACCTCAGAGCGCTACACCTGAGTGCTGCCGCTCTGATGTCCTCCTGAGAACGAGAATCTTGTCAACACCACCTCAGAGCGCTACACCTGAGTGCTGCCGCTCTGATGTCCTCCTGAGAACGAGAATCTTGTCAACACCACCTCAGAGCGCTACGTCTGAGTGCTGCCGCTCTGATGTCCTCCTGAGAACGAGAATCTTGTCAACACCACCTCAGAGCGCTTCATCTGAGTGCTGCCGCTCTGATGTCCTCCTGAGAACGAGAATCTTGTCAACACCTCCTCAGAGCGCTACATCTGAGTGCTGCCGCTCTGATGTCCTCCTGAGAACGAGAATCTTGTCAACACCTCCTCAGAGCGCTACATCTGAGTGCTGCCGCTCTGATGTCCTCCTGAGAACGAGAATCTTGTCAACACCACCTCAGAGCGCTACGTCTGAGTGCTGCCGCTCTGATGTCCTCCTGAGAACGAGAATCTTGTCAACACCACCTCAGAGCGCTTCATCTGAGTGCTGCCGCTCTGATGTCCTCCTGAGAACGAGAATCTTGTCAACACCACCTCAGAGCGCTACGTCTGAGTGCTGCCGCTCTGATGTCCTCCTGAGAACGAGAATCTTGTCAACACCACCTCAGAGCGCCACATCTGAGTGCTGCCGCTCTGATGTCCTCCTGGGGGGCTCCGGGACGACTTCACGGGATTGATCGGGACGAGGAGGGGCTCCCGCAGGACTGGCATATACCGCACACGGCACGGGCTCCACTGGATTGGTTGGAGGAGCATTTCGCGGGAATGCCCATCAGCTGAAGACTGCAGTGATATGGCCTCCCACTCGCCCGACCTGTCGCCTCTGGACTTCGTGCTGTGGCGTAGCCTCAATGCCCACTTCCACGTAATCAAGCCAGCGAACCTTCAAAAGCTCCAGGCCACTCCCATACTTGAGGTGGGACGCATCACCGAGGACAATTGACCGAACAATCGCCTACCTTTAGCAGGTACGGCTGTTGCGCATCCCGGACCGCCAGGGTTCCCCCTGAAGGACCTCTGCATGGGGGGAGGGCTCACTCAGAGGAGCAGTGGGAGGTTAAGTCCGCAATAAGGGGGAGGGTAGGGGCTCAGGCGGCTCGTCCCTCCCCACCGAAAGTATATTAAGTGACACTCCTCACTGAGAGGCAACCGCCCACAACGTACGCAGGCGCGAAGCAGCTGGTCCGGCTGGATGTTATGAACATGTGTGGTGTCGCACTTGTCAGTCTTAAAACTAAAAATTCCCTCAGGTAAACTGCACTGATGGATCATTTGGTATGTGTGCCCTATGTGTGTGTGTGTGTGTGCGTGTGTGTGTGTGTGTGTGTGTGTGTGTGTGTGTGTGTGTGTGTGTGTGTGTGTGTGTGTGTGTGTGTGTGTGTGTGTGTGTGTGTGTGTGTGTGTGTGTGTGTGTGTGTGTGTGTGTGTGTGTGTGTGTGTGTGTGTGTGTGTATGCGTATGTGTGTGTGGGGGGGGGGGCGTGCGTATGTGTGTGTGTGGGGGAGGTGTTGTGTGTGTACACCTCTCTAATAGTTTCGTTCTTGATTCTTTATTTCTGAAATCAAGTCCCTCAAGTCACTGTCAGTGTCTGCCAATTCGGCCGTTTTGCACGCCCACCTGTCACATCTCCCAAGCTACAATTTTGCAGCGTATTTCAGCTGGCATGTTGCTACAAGACTGATGCCGGTGTCTTTTTATTTCCATTCATGAATAAAGAATGTTTATTTGTCATACTGTGGCATAAATATGGCACGTAACTTGGATGAAGGCATCATCTTTGCCATGTATGAAATCCAGCATTGGCGGAACATCCATTGCTTTTAAAGTTCATGACAAAACCTTACGACGCGTCGTATTTGCCATTCGCTATCGTAAATGATGAAGTCAAAAATAGGACTATACATGTTCTCTGGTTGCTGTCTGGTTGACCGATGGCAGTGCAAGCTCTCGTAAAATATTTGCTTAATATCTTGTTTCGAACACAATTCTCTGCTCACTGCTGAATGCTGAAGATCGAGGCTGCTGGTCTGATGGAGGTGAGCTGTTCTTGTGACATTTCCGTGACATCACACAGATATGAGGTAGGTCGTAACCCCGTCGTCCGTACAACTTCACTCGCGCCAAGCTTAGAAGCAAGAGGATTTTGAGCCTGAAAAGGACATGGTTGTAAGGTTTACGACAAGGTCATAAAACTGGCTCACAGGAAAAAGCCTATGCAGATCAGAAATTGTTCAGTGCTTTCAAACTGACGATTGAGGGAAATAATGATATTCAGTAATAGTGGTGGAACCAGGAAATTACGATGTCAGTGCATGACAATGACGATATCGTTTAGCGCAAGCGGTCCGAACCATGCCAATGATCGCATATGTGTTACAACAAACAAGCAAAGAAAAGGCTCTTACAGTCAGTCCTTCAGCAGGTAATAACCCGTCCAGCTGCAGGATGTTACTCGGAATGCAAGTATTTAGTATCTTTAGGAACACTTTTTGATTTTACAATAGCACCGACTTGGTCACACTCTTATAACAGTGTTATCTTACACCCTCCCACAAAAGTATAGACAATTTCTCCACTTTCTTGCATTTCTTAAAACGTATCAGAACTATACACTTATCTAACAGTTACGAAAATTTGCAGCACCGGAATCTACGTTTTTGGTCCGTATGCGACCAAGACAGCAAAGTGTAGAGTACGCCACAAACCAAAACAAGCCGGCTCGGGCTGGGCGTGGCTGCCGTCGGCGGGTGGGAGGGGGGGGGGGGGGAGGTATGTGCTCGCGGAGCCATGGCCATTTCTGACGCTATTTCAAGAAAAGGGGTCCTCAATGATCGGACCGCTTGCAAAGCTCGACTTTGGACCTCACCACGTGCCGTGCTTGGTTCTCCGACGTAAGCTGGCGTTGTCGGTCGGGGCGGGAAGCGAGAGTACTGAAACAAGACCAGCACCGGCAACACTCCGCACATTGGTGACTGCGGACAGGCATGTGCACCTGGCAACCATCGGTCTTCATGCATCGTCATCATCGGCACCAAGATCGACACCATCCTCGACACCACGATTGTTATGATCCTTGATATCACGACTGACATCATGATTGGCATCATCTTTGACATCGTGATTAATATCATCCTCGACATTGCGGTTGACGTCATCCTTGACATTACGATCGATATCATCCTCGACATCACGATTGATACCATCCTTGGTATTACGACTGATATCATCATTGACATCGCGATTGATATCATCCTTGGCATCAAGATTTATATCATCCTTAAGATTACGATTGACATCATTCTTGACATAACGATTACCATTATCCTTGGCATCTCGATTGACATCACAACTGACATCACCCTCGACATTGCGATTGATATCACCCCTGACATTACGATTGATATTATCCTCGATATCTTGATTGACATCATCATCACGGCTGACATCATTCTCGATATCATGGTTGATATGATCCTTAACATCATGATTAACATCATTCTTGAAATCGCGATTGACATCACCCTTGACATCATGATTGATGGCATCCTTTATATCACGATTGATAGCATCCTTAATATCTTGATCGTATCCATCCGGCCCATGGCAGTATTGGAATGAGTCAGCTGAACATGGTAGGCCGCCCCCCCCCCCCCCGCCCATTTCCAAGTAAACAACATATCACTCGCGCGCCATGTTGTTCTGACGAAGCGCGCGGACCAACGCTGCCCTGTGCGAAAGTACATCAAGGCTAGAACAGCCACGTGATTGATGAGTGCATCCTGAACCGAGATAGCATCCTCCCAATGGCGACGGAAGTCACTGTCTAGTTCCAGTCTTCACCCACGACGCAGTCGGTCTTCATCTTCGTCACAGAGTTTTCTGGCGTATCTCCTAAATACATGGCGGCGTGTTCCCTGCCCCTGCCATCCTCCTGCTGTGTCGCCCGAGAAGTCACATCAACACTTAGCATAGGCTGTGATCCACGTGATATCTTAATATTGACCACATCGTTTCAATATAAAACAGCCGGTGCAGCCAAGAGGGACCTGTGCCTCACCCACTTTATGCCCACATATCGTCTTGTTGGCATTTGTTTATATTCCATTTATAGCATTCTCTTTAATGGGAATGCTCCACATTTGAATAGATTGAGGCAAGTATCAGATATGATGCATAAAGCTCGCTAATAACTATTGGTGTACTTTTGAGCGGGGAAGGCTGCTCTAGCCAACACGATTTCCCTATTTCATAAATATGCTCCTCAATACGTCATTGTTTGATGGCGTCATCGCACGTTACACAATGCTGATTGAATGTCAATTGATGGCCGTTATATCTGGCAGTCGTGCTCACGAACGCCAGATATGAACGAATCGGCAATTCCATTTTTCTTGGCCTTGGATGCCGCATGACCAATGGAATGGGAGGACTTGAATGAGGTTATTATGGTGTCATAGATGCCTGTAAGACACTGGAATAATCTGCGCGAAATAATCTGCGCATGTTCACGGGCATGGAGCTCGCAAACTAAAGGGGTTTAGGTCCTAAGAAGGGCAGAGGTGTGAGCCGCACCGAGTGATCTTCAAGATGGCTCTTTCAGTTCAAAATCCCATACAAGTGTGGAGCACTTCCCTTAGAGGCGAGCGCCGGCTGGGTTGTCCCATCACTTTCTGTGCGGGAGCGTGTTGAGGGTGCCGGCGCCGGCAGCGCCGCCCCGCGGCCAGAGAGCGCGGCTGCCGCCACAGCTGGCCGGCGCGGCAGACGGTTGGCACCGGCCGCTGGGAGCGCGCGGCCATGCAGGAGGGGATTCCTCGCGTCCGGCCGCTGCCGCGACGAGGTTGACCTCGAGCTCTGCTGCAGCCGGCTGCGACGCACGCGAACCGGCCGACCAGTGCGCAACACGGGCCGACTGGGTGCGCGGCTCGGAGAGGTGTGGTGCCGGCCGGCCGGACATGCGCCACCCGCCAGATGGTGTCCGCTGGGTCGTGTTGGAGTGGGTGCGCTGTGCTAGCGGATGTTGTCCCGATGCCTGTCTGCTGTGTTAGCGGATGTCCCGATGCCCGTCTGCTGTGAATGCGACTCCTCGCGGCTATGGTAAGCGATCGGAGGATTTTTGGAGCAAGGGTTCCCTGCGATAGTCAGCAGGATACACCCAAACCATTTCATGATGGGCATGTTGCCCGGCTACCCGTGGCCTCCATTGTGCCCGGCTGTGTCATTTTTGCTCCTTGAGTTTTGACATAATCGTCTATCTCATGGAAATTAAGCGCTAAGTTAGGTACGATAAACTAAGCCACCAACCCTTTCTATGACATTTTTGAGATCCAACTTCTGGTGAACGCATATCAAGTGAGTGCGATTAGAAGCTTTAAAAATTGAATTAGTGTAACACTTGATGTATCCAGATGTGTGCTAATAGTCTAACAAGCATACAGCATTTTCTCCCTCTAAAATACACGTTTCGGCTTTTCTGTTTGGAAGGTACGTTTTATGGTCGATTTTCTTCGAATACAGTCAAGCGATTCAATATGTGATCTTTCTAGCTTATAAGTCATTAGGCTAGGAAGGACGCCGGTTTCAAATGCCACAAAGCAACTATCGAGTGCTTCTTTTGGCTCATTTTTACTTACGATGGTTGCATACCTAAATCGAGGCACAGCGCACAAAGATGACATATTACAGATCAGTGTGGTTATTTGCCAATGCGCGAGTGCCATTGTTTAGGCACGCATGGGCTAGGTGTTTATGAAGGGCTTAAACGACCACAAACGCAACAATAATCGTATACAGGTAAAGATAATTCTGACATCATTTTTTAAAAAAAAGCGAACGGGTGATACTTTCACGTTCTTTGGGTCAAGCCCTGGACAGGATGAATGGGAACAGAAATATTTTTGGCGCCCCCTCGAACTGATTAGGAGACTTCATCTCATTTAAACCAAATGACTGTATTCAACCCTAACAATGTTGCAAAAAAGTAAACTTTGCTCGTAGCTCGAACGCAATTTTTACCATCTGAGCGCATTCAGATCACGATTCGTCAGACGTTCGATTCATGAGTCGGTTCAGGATTCATCCTACATCACACATATGTCCGGTGCATGCTTCAAACTATCTCACATTATTTGTTTTCGTCTAGGGCCATTCAATCGCTCGAAGCTCTATGACTTGGCGTCCACTAGAATAGAATGCATTTGGAGGCAAAAGGTGCCAATGATAATTATGCCATCCACCAAAATGCATGAGATGCAAAACGCGCACCCTTTCCAGCAATTATGAGCTAGTCCGCTTGTGAGGCCTTCGCCCTGAGGAAACCGGAGACCGTTCGGTACTTAGATATCTATAGTGCGTTGTCCTTATTCTGTCAGTGCCTTTATCATGAAATGAGTATCCACGACTTGGCTCGATTCCTCTCGTAAAAGAGCAAAAGTAGGATGTCGCCGCCGAAACTCGAGCATGTACTGGCGGACTGATTTATGAAAAAATTGTGAAATTGCCGGCTGGTGAAGAGAATGAACGGACTAATGTAACAAGTAACACCGATAGTCGAGCAGATTTAGTTACGGCAGTGTATGAGAAAATGTTGCAATACCAGCAAGCTAAATATATTTATTACACAATCTCTTTCCCTCTCTTTCCCTCACTTCATGTCCGTTTGAAAGGTGCCTGGCATTCTGGCAATGCTAAACGGTGTTTTTCATCCACCCGCCGCCTTTTGAATATGTTATGTGTAGTAATAGGTGCACGAATAACTGTTTGACACAAAAGTCACTGCACACAAGTAAAATTAAGTAAAAAAAGACATGCGGTGCTCTTTTGTTCCATGGAACCAAATTCGCATCTTTGCAGGACGCTTTACTGGGCTTTTAGTGGAAACTTACAGGTTAAGACAGTAATAATAACCTTAGTCTTCGAAGAAGACCCGAGAGAGTTGAGAGGTAGATGCCTTGATATTTCGGCAACATGTCTTTATCGGAATGCATATTAGTAGACTACTGACTAGTGACTAGACTAACTATGCAGGGGTAGGTTTGGTATCAATGTTACTATGACCTATCAAAGTCACTATGACTAGACTAATGACTGCTGATATTTGTTTCGATAAAGGCAGGTTGCCGTAATATCAATACGTCTATCTTTCCATTCTCCTGGCTTTTCTACGAGGAAAAAGGCTATTATTACTGTTTTGTTTATATGCATCATGTTCCTCGCGAATGCACCTAACAATTTACGAAACTTACCGTTATTTACCACTGCACCCCCAACCCCATTGCGAATTCGTGCACGCGCCACTGCTGGCTTCTGTGGCCGTGGCTGGAGGCTTCGTGTCTGACACACTGGACTTACGTCACTCGCGATGCCGTGACGGCCAGTGCATCGTTTGCCAAACGATTCGGGCTTAAACAGAGCCGGCATCGTTGTAACGTTGCCGGAACATTGCACTTCATTGCAGCTAAACAACCGCGCAGTCGAGGCGCCTTCAAGCCCCCCCCCCCCCTCCGCAAGCAGTCGATGCGCCTTAAAGCCCCCCCCCCCCTCCGCAAGCAGTCGATGCGCCTTCAAGCCCCCCCCCCCTCCGCGCTTCATTGAACATTACATCTATTTGTTTTTTTAACAAACGTCATCCGCTTAACTGGGATAGTACGATTGGAGTGGTAGCGCCAGCTTCAAATGCCTGGCAAAAAACTGCGGTTGATTACATTGATACTAAATCCACCCTAGCAAAATATTCGGTCATGTTGAAAAAACAATTTTACAATGACGGTTTCTGAATCGTTGTTTGGCATCCAGATGCAGCGCCAGCACTTTAGAAACAAATACAACAATACAACAAAACAATTGTCCCCAGATCTGATTTTAGCCGTGGCTGCAGGCTATGCGTGAAATAATTTGTCGGCACGGGGATTTTGAACGTTCCGACCTTTGAAAAACGCTATGCACAAATTATTAGATCACCTGAATTAAAGTACAGATGAGGTACTTGCGAATACATTGCATCAGATATTTCTGAGAGGGAGGCTGTTTTAGCTTGTTGCCTGTAAGGCTACCATTTTGTTCGTTCTCTGACTTCGTTATGTGATTCTATGAACCGTGAGCGATTACAGCGGTTTTAAACCAATTCAGACCGGACATTGTGCTTATAACGGAACGTTTTCCGTTCGAAGAAAATCCGAGCAATGAGGCACATTGCTGGTGGTATTGCTAATGATTGTTTTTCTTTTTAAGTGCTAAAAATATATAGATTTGGCAAAGAAGAGATTGACCTCCAGTGCGCCACATTGCTTCCGCTTTACCATTCATGTTAGATTGGCCATCAACCCTTGAATACTGCTCAATGCTAATACTGTAAGTCTACACCTTTGTGTATTCATGTTGAATAACCCGTCAAAACAAACCGTCGGACGCTGCTGTCACCTATCGTCACTGGTCACAGTAATCAGCGACATACGACCGACCTCTGGCACAGGGAAATGGCCGCCCTGTATCCACAGTTTTAGCAGTTTTCTAACGGTAAACTCCGACTGCAAACAGGGTGTACAACAAGGTGTGTGCTGCGCAGCCGCCCGCGGCCAATGAGCTCAGAGAAACGCGTGGTTCTTCTCAGCCAGTTGGAGTCTTTTCGTCCACGTATCTCGTCATCGCTCACGTTGTCTTGAAATATGGCCCGCATGTACTTGTTTTGGATCAATGCTTCTCGCAATTGTATCACTGTGTGGTGTTACTGCAGCGCTTTAAGATATACTGAGTGGAAATTTTAGTTATTTTCGAGTCAAATTTACGCTGTCAGCGCTTTGGCACAGCACTAAGCTAACTAACCACATACGCATTAATGTACGGAATAAACACAGCCGACGACGGTCAGGTGCTCTAACACAGCCGACGACGGTCAGGTGCTCTAACACAGCCGACGACGGTCAGGCGCTCTAACACAGACGACGACGGTCAGGTGCTCTAACACAGCCGACGACGGTCAGGTGCTCTAACACAGCCGACGACGGTCACGTGCTCTAACACAGCCGACGACGGTCAGGTGCTCTAACACAGCCGACGACGGTCAGGTGCTCTAACACAGCCGACGACGGTCACGTGCTCTAACACAGCCGACGACGGTCAGGTGCTCTAACACAGCCGACGACGGTCAGGTGCTCTAACACAGCCGACGACGGTCACGTGCTCTAACACAGACGACGACGGTCAGGTGCTCTAACACAGCCGACGACGGTCAGGTGTTCTAACACAGCCGACGACGGTCAGGTGCTCTAACACAGCCGACGACGGTCAGATGCTCTAACACAGACGACGACGGTCAGGTGCTCTAACACAGCCGACGACGGTCAGGTGCTCTAACACAGACGACGACGGTCAGGTGCTCTAACACAGACGACGACGGTCAGGTGCTCTCGGCGTGCTGCCAGGACTACATCCCTAAAGCGCTGAAACTGCGGCCCGAGGTGGAGGCGGCGGAAAGGGCGGCGGCTGGTGCTGTGGCAAAGGCTCGTTATTAGAGTGACTGGCCCAGCGGCCGTTTTCCGCCTTGCTTTTTCTTTTGGTAAAGTTGACCATATGTAAGTAGCATGAATCATGCACCAGCCCTTTGTTCATATTCATATTATCATACCGTTTGTCATATTTTGAAGAAAAAAATGTAGTAAAACAGACGAACCCCCAAAGTACAGCCCTGGTCCAGAACAGCTGACGATGGCGGAATTTGCTGAGGCCCGTCTCCATTTGTTGCTAGAGGATTGGAGGTGCTGTTGTGTTAGCTCTTTTAATCGGCACATTGCGATCCTGCAGGCTTGAAAGTGGCACATTTGCTGCTGTGAATGACGTCAGCGCGAAGACAGGTCTCTTGCACAGCTGGCGGCGAAGGCCATCTACCGAAAAGCGCATATCTTGAGTCTGAACCAGCCCATCACTAAAGACCCTGTGTTATCTTTCCCAGAGCCAAAGTACATTCCGAAACCAGCCACCGTGCGCTTCGAAAAGAGCCATCGTGCTTAACCTCATAAGGAAAATCAAAGCCAAAGTATGATGTTCCGTTGAATTTGCGTGACGATTGGCTCACATTTGTATGTGCTTGGCCTAGATAAGGTGTTTCGAGCCTTCGCAGCATTTATTGCACAAACATTTTGACCAATTGGCGTTTCGCAAACAATTTAGAGCCCACACGTGGCAAAATCAAAGCAAATAAGAGGTATCACTTTTGTAATGATGAGCAGGAAGTCCAATGAGAAAGCACAGACTTTGATCCCCCACGGTGCTCACCCTTCCTGTCAGACTGGGAGGTAGGTGACTCCAAATATATAACCTCAGCAGCCCAGTGAGTCGTAAAGCCAAAGTGACGGTGTCTAGTAAGATTTCAACCCCCGCAGCGGCTGCTTTAGATAAATATGTTGTGCTTTTCAGATGGATTTCGAGAAAAAATACTATTACCGATTCAATTGGACGCATCTCATGTGACAATAAGTGATAATTGTAAAAAGGCGGCACGCTGCATTCTTAGAAGAATATGGTTGATGCGTTCTCTCTGAGCGCTTCTATATGGTCATTTAATTATTTCCATGATATTAAGGGATTTTTTTGCATGTCATGTTTCAGCATATTCTACCAACTTATATTTCGAGATTTATTAGCATTGTGCTAGCCCGCCATCACACATTTACGTCAAAAACCTTTTGATCCAGGCGCGGTAGTACTCCGTTCCAGACCCAATTACCTACCGTTTCTAGCGCCGTCAGCTTACAGGTGAAGACACTTATGAGCCTGCTGGTCGCACAGCTGATGAGGCGTCAGCTGCACGCCGGCCGGCAGGCCGCGCGTGAGAGCTGCGGCTAGTCGGCAGCCTGCGCGTGAGAGCTGCGGCTTGTCGGCAGCCTGCGCGTGAGAGCTGCGGCTGGTCGGCAGCCTGCGCGTGAGAGCTGCGACTAGTCGGCAGGCTGCGCGTAAGAGCTGCGGCTGGTCAGCAGCCTGCGCGTGAGAGCTGCGGCTAGTCGGCAGGCTGCGCGTGAGAGCTGCGGCTGGTCCTGCAGGCCGTGAATGAGAGCTGCGGCTAGTTCGCAGCCTGTGCGTGAGAACTGAGGCTAGTTCGCAGCCTGTGCGTGAGAGCTGCGGCTAGTCGGCAGGCTGCGCGTGAGAGCTGCGGCTAGTTCACAGCCTGTGCGGGAGAGCTGCGGCTAGTCGGCAGGCTGCGCGTGAGAGCTGCGGTTAGTTCGCAGCCTGTGCGTGAGAGCTGAGGCTAGTTCGCAGCCTGTGCATGAGAGCTGCGGCTAGTCGGCAGCCTGCGCGTGAGAGCTGCGGCTAGTTCGCAGGCCTGTGCGTGAGAGCTACAGCTAGTCAGCAGGCTGTGCGGGCTGCGCAGCTGCCCTGGCACCGGCCGGGCCGCGCCGGCCGTCGGCTCAGTGACCCCAGCTCCAGGTGGACCCCCGGCGCCACGGCCGCTTTTTGCTGGGCCGCCGCCCCTTTTTGCATCAGTCTAGGTCGCCGGGCCGGGCGCGGCCGGGCGTTGCCCCTGCGGCGGCTGCCGGGCCCCCGGCAACAGACGTACCGCTGGCCCGCTCGGCGGCCAGTGCCCTAGACAGCTCCGGACAGTCCTCCTCCCCGCTCGCACTGGCCTCACACGTGGACTGTCCTATCGCGCGTGCTGTCCTCATGCACACGCCGTCCTCCCGCGTGGGCTGTCCTCCCGCGCGGACTGTCCTCCCGCGCGGGCTGTCCTTCCCCATGCGCATATTCTCACCCTCTCCGGGAATCCTCCCCATACGGGCGGTCCTCATCCACATCACAGTCTTTTCAACACTTCATGTGATTTATTTTATGTTGTCATACATGTTCCATACATCCGATGTTTATTTAGGACATTTTAAAGACTTATTCACGGGTTGCCGGTCCCTTCCCACAGCGGTCGCCAGCGCTGGAACCTTACACAATTCCTTGGTTCTTGGAGACTTTATCCTATTCAAATATTCTCAGAGGCTGTCTTGGTGACCTCCTGTGCTAGATCTCCATTTTCATAAACAGTTCCGGGGACGGATCCATGACGCCATGTTGGGGGAAATGCTGGTTTGGGATCGGGCAAATCCCAAAAGTTGTCGCGATTAAAAAAGTCGCTTGATTAGATTTTCTCGAAATCCAGAGGCGTGTGATGTTTATTAAGCCTTGGCCAGGCCGTGTTGAAGGGCCATGGCGCGATTGCCGTCCAGATCCGTCCTCACCAGCCCCCCCCCCCCCCCCGCACACACATTCACGGCGGAGACTGCTCCCAGGCGGCGGCGCGCCAGACGGCACCGGTCGAGCGGCGCGCCGGTCGTCGCCGCTGCCCCCTTCCAATGTAGTCCACCGCTAGCCGGTTTTTGCCGGCGTCGCTGCGGAGCGGCGCGGCGTGCGGCTGTTTTTGTTTACGGCCGGTGAATGCGGCACGGGGCGGCGGCAGCGTCACCAGCCGGCCGTCGCCGCCCGACGGGCATTCCGAAAATCCCAGGCGACGCCGTGCGCCGCTTTTTAGGCCTACTCAGACCATTCAACGCCTTTAGGCTGATGCTAATTTTTGAGGAAATTGGGAAGGGTGTCTTGGCGCCCAGCTGGCCTGGCGGCCCGCCGGTGGGAGCTGGCAGCGACACTGGAGCTGCACCGAGAGAAGATGCGGGGTCGTATTATATCGCGTGAAACCGACCCCGCTGCTACACGGACGGTAGACCGGCCGCCGGGCGGTGTCGCCGCCTTGGACCGGCGTTACCAGGCAGTCCGGCTAACGAGCGCGCATGGCCCGGCCGTCTGTACTCTCCTGAGCAGCCATCCGGCCACCGGTGCCGCTAAAAACGCCACCATCGATCTCATTGTTTTTGCCCGTGACAAAAAGCGGCGCGGCGCGGCGCGTTGGCCGCGCAAACGGTCAGCGCTCCCTCGGCCCAGCTCCGCCGCCGCCGGCGCCGCCGCCGTTGGCTCAACTCGGCCCCTTTCTTGCCGCTCAGTTGAAATATTGATTTTAGCGGGCGGCCGGGGCACCGCCTTGTCCTAGGCGGTCGGGGCGACGGCCGGGGTGCGGGTCACTCGACGACCGGCACGTGGAGCGGCGGCGCGGGCTGCGCCGGCCGCGGTCGGCCACCCCGGCCGCCGCCGGCGCCGAAGCGCCCGCCCCGCCGGCCGCGCCGCCCGCGGCGAGCGCCCGCCGGCGTGTGGGACGGTGTGCGTGGGCGCACGAACGCGAGCAAGGCCGTGAGAGTGTGCGTGCGAGTGTGTGCGGATGACGCATTCTGCGCTTCTCTCCGGACGCAGAGGGCAGGATTGGAGCCACCGATTCTCCATCGCGGGCGGCCGTCAGGCTGGAGCGCTCTGCATCCCGGCGTTCCACGACTCTCAGCGGGTCGGCTCCAGCTGTGGGCCGACCTGGACGACGTCGACCGCCAGCCAGAGCCACGTGACCGGCACCGGTGCTGCGCTGGGTGACCGTCTCCCATTCCCTGAGACCCTTACTTGTGAGACGATCGATGTCACAGCTAAGGGACTTAGGACTGGGCGACGGAGGCCGCCGTCGGCGCTCGCTGCTTGGCGACCCTGGTGTTGGGTGGAATCAAGGCCCTATTAACCAGGTACGGTCATCCGACGATTTGACCGCTAAGTCACGTGGTCCCGTGACGTCATCAGGTGTCCGTAATGTTGACTTGAACACTGCACCACGAGGTGAGCAGGAGTTGTCTCATTGGACAGGAGTTGGTGGTGTCGGTGGAATAAGGGGCCTTATGGCCACTGAAGGGATGAATAGACAAGGGAATGGCATGGGCCTCGCTGGCATGACGCAGACCAGCGGATGTAGGTTGTAAAAAAGTATATGAAAAGCGAAATTGATTGCTTGCCTCAAAGAATGGTTTTTATTTGCTTTTTCAAACTACACTTGTTTTTAGCTTGAGTAGCCGTAGTTTTCACCACAGCTTACAGCAATAGTTTTACAGAAACAAGCCGATAGCGTTGTATCTAATTTTTTACAACGCAACTTATAGATATATACTACTATTCATTATCTAACAGTAGTGGTACTAGGTCTCTCCGTTTAAAACCTTGCCTACAACCAGATATTAAGCTTGCAAGGGCGTATTCGCGATGCTCGTTCGATGCATTTCGTCGCTTCAATTGAAGATGCTACTTAATTCAATTTAAGAAGCAAACACACTCATCGCAAACAATGAGATTGTTCAGATGATGTATCTGAAAAAAACAATAATGTAATGACTTCAGAAGCCCATTTAGGTGGATAGACAGTGCTTTCCTGTTAAGAATTAGGCTAAACAATGATGGAATTAGGTTTTTGAGTGTATTCTTGCTCGGAACAAGTACACAATAAGCTAAGCAAGACGTCTTTGCTGACACAAGTTCAACAATGGTGACAAACTGAAGAGATCTTGACTTTGAGCGGTGCATTTTTTGGATTAACTTAAATGATAGAAACGGACTGGTTGATACCATTAAGGCGAGCCCCTCACTGCAAATCGTCTACCAACATCGAAAGTAATGATTCGAGCTATAACAAATGCAAATGTTGGCAAATGCACCACGACAAGTAGAAAAAAACTAGGTCAATATTTTTCGGATTCGAACTACTGATATCGATGAGTGTAAACCTTGCGAATGCGTGTAGATCGTATGCGAGTTTGTTCGGATAGTGTTCTGCTTCACGCTTTATGGCGACTGCGGGACATTGCACTTTCGTTTCCCACATAGATGAGTAATTCTCTAATATTTCTAATATTTCGCTGACATCCTTGCTTATTCGTGGTCGCCATGAATTCGTGGCTAGTAGCGTCCCCTGCTCTCCTCATTGTGAGATGCCGGAGCGCCTTCTGTTTGAGTGCGGTGCATCAGTATCAGTCGCGCGTTGAAACGATCAATATCAGTCGCGTGGTGAAACGATCAATATCAGTGGCGTGATGAAATGGTCAATATCAGTCGCGTGATGAATCGTTGAGCTACATTATTTTTAGAAAATAAGCTATTTACCTACGTTATTTGTCCGTTAGTCCGTTTTCATAATCGTTAGGTATAAGCGCCTGCCTTCTGATCCACCTACCCGTGGCGGCATGGGTTCGAGTCCCTTTAGGCACTCACTACTTGTACTCGACAGGTGAGGCTTGCGGCCATTGGCAGCGACCGAGCTGAAGGTCAGGTGACGTCAGAGGGCAGGATGTCACGTGCTGAGCATTGCGCCATGTTAAACGTTCGCCACCAAAGTCTGCCTTTGAGCTAGACTGGTACGATAGACCGGGTCAGGGCTCACACAATAAGCATTGCTTAACGTGACCTCTGATCCCAGAAATGTATCCATTCAAACGGCTCGGATTATTTGTTTGTTTCCTTAACAAATTTGTTGATTTGCGAATCGAGAATCTTGCAATCAAATCCTCTCGTCATGTTATTTGAAAACATATGATCAAGCCGTCTCCCGTTTAGTGAAATGCCGTCAACTTAAAAAATGCGATAGTCAAACGCCTTGGATGTTTTCACAAGAACTGTGAGATTTGTTACATCCCCTATGATATCGGCCCCAGCTTATTGACATTTACAGCCTACACCAACAGCAGCAAAGCTGTATCTGCGTCTCACGACGTCTCGCTACACTGTAAGTGCTTCCTATTGGCCACCTTGCTTGCTGTTTTAGGCTTGTCATACCGTTTTTATGTGCGCTTTTGGACTTGTTTTACTTCTTTGTCCTTTCCATGTGTACCTAACACCTCACACCTCACATCACACCTCACACCTCACATGTGCACCTCACCTTTGTTTTAAGGACACTGTTTGCTATACTGTGGTGCAGAGCACAGCCTAGATCGGTGAAACACGCTCTCTGTCAGATGACACATGCAGCATTAACGGCTGTTTACGAAGTGGATAACTACGGGAAGGACATGCATGCTGCTTGTGTGCTATGCATTTATATTTCGGTGCGCTCACGTTTAGGTGCTTCAAGTTATAGCACACATCCTGCAGACAACATATATTATGCTTTCGTTCGCTGGCGCCCACTGAAATTGCCTATGAAATCGATGTTAATGTTTTCCAGCTCGCGTTGCTGTGGGTTTGTGAACTGTGGTTACTGTCACGTTGGGTTGTGTTAACTGCCGTGCAGTTTTGCACGGAAGGTCAGCGTCTGGTCGTGCCATCTCCCAGCGGGGCTCATAATACGCCGGGTCGCGCCTCCCGCGGCCGCCACGTCAGACATCACTGGGAAGTGCCAGCCTCTGCCAATGTCTTTGTTCGGCGCGCGGGGCCGCACGATGGGAGCCAGGTCGGTGACCTTTACGCTGATCCCCGAGCGCCGCACGCGCCGCAGGACGGTCGCGTGGGGCCGGGGTCACTAGCTGGGCGGCCGCGGCCCCTCCCCGTCCTGCTAGCGAACCACTCAACACACGCCGCCACCTGGCTGCCCCAAATCTTCAAACGGAGTGGGTGCTCGCGTCCCGCTGAGGCCTGCAGAGGCCTGCAGAAGCCGCGCACTGGGCGTCGGCTGTCATGCACGGCGTGCGGGATCACCAGCGTGACAGCCTGTCACGTGACTGGTCGCTGTGACCAGTGAATTAGCGCTGCCTGTCGGCAAGCAGAGCGAACTTCACTAGGCCCACATAGGTCAACCAGCCGGCTCAGAAGCCGGCCGGTTTTCGTCACACTACAAAGGAAATTAGTCGCAATACGGCATAATTGCTGCAATACTCATCCGCTAAGAGTAGCTTGGCTTGTCAGAAGTTTGAGTGGTGTCATTGCCCTAATACCTTGGTGCCGCATCTGATGTTACGGCATGTGTTGTCCCCTTCGTAACAGCTCTTAACAGTATGTAACCCTCACAACGTTGCACTGTGCAGTAGACTAGCAACGTTGTCGTGCGACTCGTCAATGGCCGGATTGCAGTCTGCGAGCCTTCACCTACGAACAGACTGAGCCACCCATGCAATCGAAATGCATGCAACATGCCTGTAAGCTTCACGTGACAAATTTTACGAACAGCAGCAAAACTCCAGACAACTATGTCCCTAATTCGCGCTCAAAATATTAATTCCCGTTGCTAAAATTCTAGGTTAAGCCCTCCTACGAGCCTTCTTACCAGGCGTGTTCATTCCCAAGGATACAGGCGGGTAACAAACTACAAGTCTGTCACGGGTCGCTGTATGGCGAGCCGCCAGGCGACCAAGGAAGCGCAAGGCTATCTGATCGAACATGTGCAATGAATGCAAGAAAAAATCAACTGCATCGGCGCCCTCTCCAACGCGGCATGCCCGTTTGTTGACTTGAAGTGGTGGTTTTAAGGGAAATATTTCTTGCGACAAAATATGTCAATATAGTCAGCATGTCGGGTGATGCCAATGTCACTGACCCATTTTCCCAAGGAAGCAACCGCGGCTTAACCTGCCAGCGACGTCATGAGCCCTGGCGTCGGAGCCCAATTGTTTTACTGCCTGACACTTAAGCTTTAAACTTTTTCAACCGTCGTCCACCATCATAGTGTATTATTTCAATTGAAGTGATTATGAAAACTATGCAGTTGGGACCAGTGGCGTAGAAACTTTCCCTCAAGAGGACGCTAAATCGTTCAACAGAGGCTCCTTCAGCCAAACGGCTGGACTTCGTCACTATGGGGATCCGTTTTGGGATCCGGGTAACCGTTTTGGGCTTGAGTCTTCTTTTGATACCTCGGGGTCTGTTTTGAAGTTTTAGAAGCCCTTCGACGTCATAAGCTGCCAACAGGTATTGCTGTCGCTGCCCGCTTCACTTCCAGGGGCGTCGCGTGGCAGAATTCGTCCCTTAGGTGCCAGGAAGATCAATATTAATACTCCGCCGTGGCTAGATGTAACCGAGGATCAGAGCGAAGCCTCAGAAACTCCGGCACAACCACAGCCCCGCATCTGCGCCAAGCAATGTCACAAAAGGTATTTAGGATTCTTGGTCCCACACTGGCCTAAACGGGGACTGTCGCGAACACCGGGCGTTGCATGGCTGCCGTGGCCAGTTTTATCCCTCCCAAATGCAGGCAAGCAGATCTCACAGGTGACATTGCTGCCACACGTGCCGAATTTTCCACCGGTGGCTCGTGCTCCTGAGGTGACCTGCCGTATACCGATGGACGGCACAGTCTGCCCATCAAATATCATATTTTATCGCTAGAAATCGGTGATGTTCTCTGACATCGGCAAACTTTTTATGAGATTTTCTTAGATTTCCGTCGTTTGACATCTTCATTTTCATATCGCTGGCTGCGCTGCAAACCTCGGCAGGCTAGGAAGCTTTCCAGGCTCCGACTGTGACCTGCGCGGCCTCATTGTGTTACAAACACCGCTCCCAGACTTCCCAGACACGTCGGACGCACGGACCAATGTGGCCGCTCCGCTAGGATGCTTCAAATATACCAATAACAGCACGCAAACAAAACGCAAAGGAAATCCGTATTATGTTAATCCACGCGAAGTCGGTGGTTGCATTGTCAGCCGCATGCCCACGTGATGGAGATCTGTGGTTACCGGGCCGCCGTTCGACTCAGAAATTGCACCGTCACGTCAGGTCCCACCACTCGGATCGCAGTCCCGCTGCCTCCGGCGCGCCACGTACGCCACTATCAGCGACGTTGCAGGACGATGCGATTTGCCGCGCGGAAGCCGTTGAATCAGAACGCCGAGCCGCCACCGCGTGCTCACTTTGAATGGGCTTAGAATCGAACTTAAGGCCACCACGGCCAAATCCGCGCGGCACCCGCTGACCGAGGCCGGGCGCGTCCCTCCGCTGCGGCGCGATCGATGAGTTATTTGCGGTGTCGTCATGACCCGCCCAGTTGAGGGGGCGTCCACACCGCCCCCATGGCCCCTGTCCGCTTCACTTCACCCCCGCCGCCGGCGATGACCGTGTGCTGGCTTAGCGCTGGGAAACGCCGCCGCAGGAAATACCAGAGCAGTGACCGCGGCGCACGGCGGGAGTCGGTCGACCAATGGGCGGCCGGTGCCATGAGGCATGAGGCCGATCCACCAATGGGGCGACAGCGCGCGCGGCCACGGAAAAAATCAGTTGGCCGCCGAGGCCTACCCAGCATGGCGGCGGGCGGCGGTGACATGGCTGGAGGCGCGTTCCGGGAACTGTGCCTGCGGCGGTTCAGTGCAGACAGCTGCCGCTAGTCGGCCGCCCGGCAGCGCCTTCTGCCCAGCAACAGGCCGGCGTCGAGGGGCCCAACGCTGCTCCCAATGTTTCTTTTGATTGGTTCATTGCGGTCGGGTTTCGCGATGTCCTATGCCCTTTGAACATCAGTGTTGTATGTTGCTTCTTCCGATGCTGCAGCGGTTGATGCGGCGATACGTCAGCGCGCTCGTTGAGCCCAATAATCGCGATATAATTCTACGTTGAATGTCCGAACGTGGTGACGACGAGGCGCCACAGCGACCTCCAGCCTGGTGTGTACCGCGCCGCACCACGCACCGCACGGGTGCCACGGCCACCAGGACGTTTCCGACGCAAGGCTCGTGCTGTCTGCGGAACATTTCAGCAGTTCACGAACCCTTCACCTTCGCAGTTTGAAAGTGGCTGCGGGCGGCCAGCTGCGACGTGTATCGTCTGCGCGCTGCGGGGCTCAGCTCGGTGGGACCACGCCATCCGTTTACCGGCACATCTACAGCACCATCTCACGCTGCCTCGCACGCCCCGCCCAAATGTGCCCGTCGCGCTGGTCCCGTGTGCCAAGTGAGGCCTGAACTAGCGCCAATCGTCGGACGTCCGCCCGCAGCGCGTGCGGTGAGCCGCCGCGAACTCTCCCGAATCGATGACCCACTTTAAACCGGCCCGGGCCGGCGCTGCAGTGGCGACGCACGGCCACCGGTAGGGGAGGGGGGGGGGGGGGCGCTCGGCCGTCCCGGGCCGTAGCCGCGGCCCGTGTCGGGCGAGCCGGCGCGCGCCGCAGACCGACCGGCAGGACGAGCCGCGGGGTCAGGAGGTCACCCGCCAGCCCGGGATGGCGGCGGAGCGTTAGATGTGCTTGAAGGGTGGTTGAGGCAGGCGCTGGCGAAGCGAGGCTGGCGAAGCTGGTGAGACGGCCATGCGTGGCGCAGTTTTGATCTTAGGCTTATCAGCCCCCAGTTACAGCATTCGAACTGCTTTGCGGTTAGGGATGCTTGATGTTGAATGCACTCAGTGCGGGTGGAATCAGGTCTGGAGTGCAGGAGTACTCGAGCTTCGCACGCTCCGGACCCAGAGGTCGTAGCGCCATCTGCCAGTCACAGCCTCGGTGACCCGGCGGATCACCTGCCGCGAGCACGGTCACGCGCTCGCCACATGCCATCGGCGCTAACGATGGCGGCTGTTAGGCGAGAGCCAAGCGACCGTCAGGCGACCGTCAGGAGACCGTCAGGCGACAGCCAAGCGACCGTCAGGCGACCGTCAGGCGACAGTCAGGCGACCGTCAGGCGACAGTCAGGAGACCGTCGTCAGTTCCAGCGACCCTCACCCTAGCTCCCCCAACTTTGGCCGACCGTTCTGCGCGCTTGCATATGACTGTCTCCCCCCCCCCCCTCCCACCCGAGTGTAAGGGAAGACATTTGATTTGGAAGTATCAATAAGCTGATTGGGCGTTGCCGACGTGATGCTCGCACGTGGCTTTATACTCCTCTCCTCCTATACTCTTAATCCTCCTCGGTTTTAGCTACTTGAATGTGAGTTCCGATGGCAAAGATCATTATTGTAATCTAGCACTGAAAGACTGCTTCACAGAAGAATAACTTCTCACTCAAGCCCGTGCGAACCTGTAGCTTTGCAAGCAGGTTATCATTGGGTATAGTTCATAGAAAAACTGGACTAAATGGTCCGATATGGTCACCCGCAAAAGGTCTCGTTTATTGTTCATGAAAGATGGTCCGAGCCGTAAAAAAGATAGCTTTAATCGAAATGGCGTGGTCTGACACGTGCCGTCGAAAGAAGAATGTGCACGTGATAAGTTTTCCGTGGAGATGTCCTGGCAAATGTGTCACATGCGCTGCCATGAAGAAACTTCACCGAAATGCGAAACTGAACTTACGAAACCTTTAACAGACACGTCAACAACTGGAGGGATGAAAAAGCGACAGGCTGCTGATCCGACGGGTTACCAGCATGGCGGTCTTAACGCATAGCGCCACCAGTGCTTTGCCACGAGCTGAAAGTTGATACAGACAAGAAATGCTTTGCACTGGAGAAGTTTCGCCAATATAAGTTCGAAATTGGCTGAAAGGGATCGACCGCCAGCTTTCGAGGAGATGCTGGTTAAACGACGGTGCGAAGCAAGCAAAGATCGCATTAGCAAAGGTCGTTCAAAGCTGTGGTCATTGGTAACATTTCCTAGCAAATATCGGCTGACATTACGTAATATTTCTTTTACTCTGGAACACACCACACAAATTGTGTCCTTTCTATTCCCTACGAAAAAATTATGTGATGTAATAGGTTTGTGAATGTTTTGTGAGATAACGATATATCGTCGCACGCTACTTTAAAACAATGGCCGCTCTCATCATGCTGCTTCGTAATTCGGCGCCACCCCATGACTACCCAGAAAGCAGTCGTTACATTTCAAACGCGGGGAGCGGTGCTTGTGCCTTCTGATCCCTAGTCATGTGACCAGAGTCGTGCTAAAATATTCCTTCTTTTCGTTGAGAACGGATAGACTCACCGGATAGATAGCGACACCGAGCGGTACCGCTTTACAGCAAATTTTCTGTTTAAAAAAACAGGCGTACGCTCATGTCAGCTCCAGGGGGCACACCCCCCATCCCCTTTAATTATGAAATGTGTGGTTTGCATTAATATGTACACGATTAAATCAAGAGCGTTAAAAACTCCAGGCTAACACATACAACATAAAAAGGTCAAGAGCATGCGATCCTATTATACGATACAGGGGAGTTGCTTGCACTCGCAGAGCGCTTCACTCGGGTTTCATTTTTGAGTTGTGCCCTTCCCCCATTGTAAAATTCCGCGTACGCCTCCGTTTAACAATGCACAAGGTTAGCGCTGTAGTCGTGGAAAAGGCGAAACAAACAATTTGTCTATATGTGAAACTCCCGTTTATAGTTGACAAGCTGTGCAAACAGGCGAACACCACTGTACCACCGAGTGGTTTGTACGGTTTTATGGTAGCCCGGACTTGTGGTTCAAGGTTAAAGTCCATGCCAGTTCGATCATTCCTCGAGACCACAGCTTGTTGAGCTGGGATAAGGGTTCACCACACATGTGCCAATTAGCTGGAATGGAACATGCACACTGAAGAACATGACATGCAAGTTCTCTTGTAACCTCTGTCCAAGGTATTGCATAAAGGCAAAACGAAACAAACTGTTCGTGACCGGTTTTATGAACACCGTGGAAACGCACGTCTATGGAGAGCGTGCACACCACTGGGGGAGCACAATGTGGTGTGACATGCAGCAATGGAGCACAGTCCGACAAACGCCAACTTCAAAGCAGAAATCTTAGCGACTGCAAAAGATCACGCGAATATCAGGATGAAATGAAAGTTGCACAGCCGCAATATGTTCTTCCAAGGCTGAACATACAGACGTCGTCTCGAGGCTTTGGCGCTCTTGTGCTAAACCTTTAAACGACTAAACATGTCGTTTTGGCATCGTCGCTTAGGTAGATATGCGTTATAAAGCATTTTATAATGGCTGTGGTAAACACTGTCCACCCCCTCCCCGGCGGCAAGTTTCTGTATATGACTGCTGGGTACGTGGCATCAAAACCTTCCAGTTCAGCTGCCTATGCTTCGGGCAACCCTTAGTACAGTACCGTGTACTGGGTAACAGAACATGAGAACATGCATGACTGGATGCTCATCAATGTTCTTGCAAAGTGACATTTGCGACAAGCAATTGGCCGGCGCTACATATAACCATTTTACCATAAAACCAGCCACCTCATGCTTAAAAGCTCCCACATATTGCGGTCAGTTTGCTCGGTGCCAATCCCGATGTTATCTCGTGAAAAATCCCCTGATATTTGCAGACTGGCTTAAAATATAAAGTAATTGAAACGCTGAAAACATATAACTAAGGTTTTATGGGATGGTGTATGCTGCAAAACTGGCGTGAAACTAGTAGTGATGTCTTCAGGAAAGTGTACCAGCAGTTCTCGGAAATTTTCTGCATTTCCTTGGCCAAGCATTCTTTTTTTGCCAATGATCACAGGCGTGTGCTCAGAAAAGCGTTAGGGGGAGGGTGCAAGTCGGTATCGTGTTTGCCTTCCCCGAAAGTACATATTACATGGTGTATTCCATACGGTATCAGAGGTGGCACACGGTATACGTATACGGTATATACGTCACACATCTGCGATACATATGATGTACGTACGGTACTTATTTCAGTCGTTAGAACAGTCTAAGTGGAGTAAGGATTTTTGGGCTTCTTTCAGGCTATGCGTAGATTACGAAAGGAAGTAAGAAGCGATTATAGAATCAACTGGCGTGCGTGCTGCCATCTAGTGCCCGCTTATGCCAATATGAATACCAGACACCCGGCTAGATTTGCTCGCATGCTACCTAAAGTGGTAAAAAGTGGCACGATGGGACTATCGACAAAATGAATGAGAACTCCGGAGAAATAAATTCTTGGAACAAAGTGAATTTCTGCTTATGCATACCGAATCATGCTACAACAGAATGACCTGCTACAACACCTGTCTCACGTGGGGCGCCCTGCACGCCAATGAGGGGCCTGTGCGGGAGGCCTGATCCGAGAAGCCCGATCACTTCCCAACACCGTTTTCTCTTCACCTGAATTGGAAGAAACTATGTAATCCTGTGATAGCAATTATCATTGCAACCAGGTGACAGGGCACACAGCGATTATACACAAGAACGCTGACGCCGCACCACCACTCACATCAGCGCTACCACGGGTCTTGAACTACAGCTTCAAAACTGACTACTAGATGGCAGCCCATTGCATGTGACGGAACATTGCAAGGTTGACTTTCTCTTTTCATCTTTGCGATGCGACGTTAACATAAACAAAAGCTCTGTAACAAAGCACGAAATACGCTTAGACGCTCCCGGCCGAGGCAAAGCGTTAAGCGGGGTGCACACCCACGGGTGTCGATTTGCACCCTTTTGTGAGAGGCCTGGCCATCTCAATGTTGAGTTGGCCCCCAATGTCGGCCTGCCCCCTTTCCACTGTTTTTGGCTGGATTGCTATAAAAAAACGTGGGTCAAGATGATCACGACGTAAAGACTACCTTCTTTGATCTTTCTGCCTAGTGACGTCTCGTACCACTCTCATAACAAAAAGTGTGGTTGCTCTCATCGCAGACGCAAATTGTAACAGCTGGGCGGAAGAATGATGCAACCAACTTCACACACATAGCGCTATAAGACACGCAATGGTTTGTGATGTTAAACTGAAAGGCTCTGGAATATGGGGATGACCTATGTCCTTCATGGTTAACCCCGTCCCCGTCCCCCAAAACCAAAATGCGTGCCGCCTCCAATGAATGACCCCCATAGAACAGCGCTATCAGCGCCCCAAGGTGGCTTCTAAAGCGGCGCCTTCGCGTGCCGATCAGCAGAGACGCGCGCATCCAGTGCCTGCTCCCTGGATCCAACCCTGCACGACTTCCCTACTGCTTAAATTACATACTTTTATAAAAAAGATTAAAAACATGTATTTCGCGTAATCAACTTCAAGTGAGATAAATTGGCTAAAAAGTTGGGGGAGGGGATAGGTTGTCGGGCCGTTGGTGCGCCCCCCCCCCCCCAACAACTTTCAGAAGTTGACACTCCTGCGCGTACCTGCGACTGAGGGCATCTATGATAAATGCCTGAAGTAGGCGAACGTAAGACCCAAGTGAAATCATGCACGTGCGACGAGTATCGGAACATCCACACACGACACACATTCAGTGCATAATGATGGGTTAGCGGAGGTGAGCGACGAGCTCCTTGTAGCGGCGCGGCAATCGAGGATGCCGAGGTTCACTGCGCGAGCGGCGAGCCTCGGCCTTGCCGTGCAAGACCATGCACCAACGTTACATACCTCCATCAAATGTGGAGGATGCGGCTGCAACACTAGATTAATGAAGTTCCGTTCATGTCATTTCTCTAATTAAGCTTCTTTAGAAATTCTGCTCCCTGGTGGCTATTAATAGCCAAATGGTACGCGCTAGTGCTCACATAGCACGCCGACGGCTCAAGTTTTAAATTGCCAGCGCTCTACCAATGCCGCCACTTCGAACAAAAACAGCCAGGTCAGATGAAGGCAGATCACGTTTCGTACAGGTGGAAGCCTTACCGATGCCAATGGTGTTCATTTGTAAAACTATACCTAGCATACAGACCGTTGCAAGTTGTTTGCAAACATAAAGAAAAACTGGACAAGACATCGATGACGAGCACCTGAACATGACGAGGAAAGCCTAGGCCGTAGCACACTTGCGTGTACATCGCACCTATATATATATATATATATATATATATATATATATATATATATATATACATATATATATATATATACATATATATATATATATATATATATATATATATATATATATACAGACACTGTATCCAAGCGCCAGCGTTCGTTCTGGCCCCCATGCCGTTTATTGCTAGCTATAGGTCCCTCATACCAGCAACGTTTGTTTTCAGGCTGCATTACCAACAGCAAAACATGAGCGGCACAAAGTGGGCGTGGTACCAGGGCCGCTCTGCTGAGCGCTGGCGGCGCCCGCTCCGGCGGCTGCTCCCATCCGAGTGAGAGCAGCCCTATCCGGCGCCGGTACGCCCACCCACTCCGGTGGCCGGTCCCATCTGAGTGGGAGCAGCCCTATCCGGCGCCGGTACGCACGCCCGCTCCGTCGGCTGGTCCCATCCGAGTGGGGACAGCCCTATCCGGCGCCGGTGCGCCCGCCCGCTCCGTCGGCTGGTCCCACCCGAGCGGAGGCAGGCAGCCCTATCCGGCGCCGGTGCGCCCGCCCGTTCCGTCGGCTGGTCCCACCCGAGCGGGGGCAGGCAGCGCTGTACGGCGCCGGTGCGCCCGCGGCCTCTCCGAAACCGCCACCGGCCGCAGGACCGGGCGAGGGCCAAGATGGCGGCGCGGTGAGGCCGGCGGGGGCGCAGCGGCCCTGGACACCGGCCGCCACCTGCCTGCAGCCGGCATGACCTTGCACGCCGGGTGGAGAGGGAGGGGGGGGGGGGGAGGAGCAGTGGCGAGCGCCGCCGCCCGGTCGGCCGGCGCCGGCGGACCGACGAGGGCCCGGGTAACGTGTGTTGTGCAGCGTGCACCGCGGACGTACTGAGGGGAAAGAAGTGCGAACCGAAGCCCGATCGGAAATCGATTCTTGTCATACACCGTCATGGGTTCAGGTTAAGCTTCCACGAAAAGTGGGAAGGCTATGTCCTTTCTCTCCCCCCCCCCCCCCCTCTTCCCCGCCCCGGCTGCTGCGCTTTGTGATGCAGCTTTTCGTTGATTTGGCACGGCGCCATAACATTTCAGGTACCAGACCAAATCTCACTGATAGACCAATTCTGAATGATTAGCAGAGAATTGCAGTTTGGTTGCCGACATGCGACAGCACGGCCTCAGCCGAGGCAAAAGGGATGTGCCGTCTATTTGCCAAGGCATGAGATGACTTGTCTTTCATGGCAGACAACGGGGATAATACTGCTTCGCCCGACCGCAAATTACAGACCGTAGTTGCACGCTCAGAGATATACCTCTTCGGCAGTGCTGCATCGGCACGGTGGGTTGGTTTGATGAAATCCGATTGGCGGCATTGGAAAGCTTTCTGATGTGCACACATTTAAGTTGTAAGCTGGTCAGGCAGCGCAGCCCACCTATGAGCATGGCAGAGTACTAAACTCAGATAGGCCTCATGACTGCTGACCAGTTTACGTGTCCAGACAAAAAGCTGTAAGCAGCCATTGTTCCGCCGAATTCCGATTCACGCACACCTGAGAAGCAAACGTTGTTGGAAATGACTCAGCACAATGACACGCACAGACTCATAACCAAACATTTCACAGGGATGGGACTAGCAATAAGCAGCACAAATGTTCGCTGAGGCCTCCGTAGCAGAGAGTGCCGAGAGTGACCAAGCGTTTTTGATAGTCCCACCAACACACGCTGATTGCTACTTCTGTGGTCGCAAACGAGAGAGTATAACTCGTTCAAGGCCGAGCGCGGCCCTATCGTGGACGTACGTTGGCCGGCCCCTGTCGCCACCAATGCAGTTGTAAGGCGCTGGCCGCAGTGCTATCCCCCCCCCCGCCCGCCCGCCCCTCCCCCCCCCCGCGTCGCGCCCGCTTCACGATCATACACCGCCCCGGCTCAAACTGCGCGCGCAGCTCCTGTGACGTCACCCACCGCGACCTCCAGCGGACATTTATGTTACAGAATTCAATGTTCTAGAACCTAATAATCGACAACCCAGGAACAATATGATGAACACGCGCATGCGCGGCCGGTTGGGTACCCTTCGCTCGCGTGGGGGTTAATATGACCCCCTGAGATTTCCGGAGCCAAGAAATCTAGAGGCATACAATTTGCAAGGTGTGTCGGCCTGCACGTGAACTCACCTAGGCGAAAGTTTAAGGTTTCTAGGCCATAACCTTCGGGTCGAATAGCGTCAAACAAGGTCAAACTCGAAGCTGGTCTCCCAAGGTGTACCCAGAACCTAGATACCTGTTCTAATAGAAAGTTCACACGCGTGTTCAATGTCAGTGACCTTGTTTGACCTTTTTAAGGTCATGGTGACCAAAATCATACAAGACTGTTTTGAGTTGTGCAATTGAATAAGCGACAAAGGCGACGGTAGATAGCATATTCCTACAAACAAAATGTTGACGTGTGCCATTTTAGGTCAATGGCCTATTCTGATTTTTAAGAAGCTCATGTAAAATGCATAATGCAGTTTCTGTTATCAATGAATTCTAGATGAGCGCCAGAAACTACCCCTAACAGCAAGCCTTAGAGTAATAAAACAGGTTGATTTGGACCTTTGCCTGACCTCCATACCTGACCCTAGGTTAATGAAGTTTGGTCATTCAATGATTATGTTGCCTCAGAAAGTATCTCAGAAATGGGTGGCTTCGTCTAACACTTCGCTGTTGCATCAGATTGAAGGATTCCCTAGAAATTGACTTCGCTGAAACCATGGCCTGACTTCGACCTGCCATAGGTTAGCGACCTTACAAGGTACATCTAGATTTTTCGTACCAAACGATCCGCTATTCGATTGTTTACAGCTGTGCAAAAACTTTTTTCAAGATGTCTGGCGGTGTATGTGGCATCAACTGTGTGTGGAGCATGTTGTACTAGTAATAGAGTATATCGACTATGGTGATTGGTTTACTTACCGTTAATGCCCGACGGAGATGCTTGTCATGGTTTACTAGTATCCAGAAAACGAGCCAAAATTCACAATATTATTATTGATATATCATATCAGTGTGTTATTAGTAGTAGTAGCAGTTTCTAGGCCCAGGATTTCCGCCTGAGCGACTAACACCGAGGTGACAGTGGTGATAACATAAACACCAATTGGAAAAAGGCAGCAGTTTAGGGTGTCGCAATCACGACGAATTACGACAAAGCACACAACGTATTTGGTCTAAGTGTTGTAATACATTCAGTTAACACTATAATCGCAACTTCCCCCACCATGTGATATAATTTATCCCTCCCCCCCCCCCCGGGTGGGGCAAGTTGTTTCAGTTGAAAGTGGTTCATTAAGAACTCATTTATCCAAAACAAAGACATGCTCTCCAAGACCTTACCGTCATGTATCAAGCTACAGGTGATCGCTATCTGCAGAGATAAGAATGTCAGTCCTATCCTTACTCATTATAGCGGACGGGAACTGAGAGCAAAAACATGCGCAGCCTCTACTCCCTACTCACCCCTATCTGAGGATGTGTCGTCCATGGCTCCTTACCAAAACTTAGTAACGTCCAGTTCAATATGTACACAATAAGTTAGCTTCCGCTACATATCATTAGGGAACCTATAAAAAAGCGAAGCTCAGAAAAGCTAGAATCTCTACACATACCACATTCTTTATGGCATAGGGCGCATCGAGAATGAGCACACCAGCGGCACGCGCAGACGGTCAGCGCGGCGCTGGCTGCAGTCAGTGCCGAGCGCTCTAGGGGGGGGGGGGGGACGCACGTACGGGCTGTGCCGCGCTAAAGGCGACCTCCAGCGGACGTGCATGTTAACACATTGGAAAGTTCTGGAAACGAATAATCGATAACGCAGGAACAATATGTTTAAAGCTAGAAGGATGTGAGATACATTTCCGCCTCAGAATCAAAAGTACCAACGCTTCCGAAGTCCCGTATCATCAAGCCGGCGCCGACTCTCCGAACGCGCAGCCGGCTCGGCACGGGCTGTCGAATGTTCTGCACTATACTGAAAGTACGGCTGCTGAAAGCAGGTGTCCGAATTTGAGTCTAGTCGGTCTAGGTAGATAATTGATAGATGATCTGAGTTTAACAGATCATTGATATACAATTTAACAGAGAATATGTAGGTCATGGAAGTGCTCGTGTTAGATGTAGATGTTTTCCATCGACAACACATTGTAAATGACAACGTTAAAATATGTTGCTCGTTTATTCAAAGTTTCAAACAATATCAAAGTTTTTCTCTGTGCATGTCCCCCCAAAAAAACGTGAAATAATGGCATTACCTGATAGTATGCATTTATGATATGGCAATGTGCAATGATACAAGAACTTGTGACAAACCGACTCCACATTGATACCAATCAAAGTGTGCAGACGTTGGTCTCCCGTTGTGCAGGTGTTACGTGTTCGTGTTTGATATAAGTGTTTTCCATTATCAACAGATCACAGCTTGCAACGTTGCAATTTCTCGCTCGTTTTTTAAAAGCCATTATTTCCTCAAAGTTTGAATTTTTCTCTGTGCTAATCCAGAAGAGCACAGGTGAAAAAATGGTATTACGTTATCAAATACATTTATGACTTAACGAATGCATGTTAATACACAGGAAAATACAACTTTAGTACTATAGAATGACACTTTGTCATGGCACATGTATAGCATAGTATCTATATACTATTTGCTTAGGGTGCGTCTGTCTGTCTGTCTGTATCGCTTTGCGTTTTGTGGTCCACGGGTCGAATAGCGGGTCGCTAAATGGTGAAATTTGATATTTGGTTCGAGCGCGGTATGTGGAGGAAGACCCGTTTTATGCCCATTTGTTTTGCGCGGGCGGCCCGAAAATGTGACCGATGACAAAGCCTGCGAACAGCCGTTCGAAACTGTGGCCACATCTTGCCAACCAGGGGTCGGAGCGAGCAGAACTTGTCACGCTTAGATAGATAATGAAACGGCGAATCGCGTGGCGCCAGATGTCCGGTCGCATGGATCCCGTTGCATGTGCACAGAGACGGAAAAGATGAATTGGGCCGGCTTCCATGGTTGGCAAACTTCTGCCCCATAAGTGGAAAACATTTGGCTTGTCTTGCTAGTTGTTCAGACGAGGCGCGTTGACCAGTACTACACGTTGCGAAAAAGGAACGCCGAGGCTACCACCGACCGTAAAAGTGTCAGGGGAGTATTGGGTGTATCCCTCACCGCGGCGGCATACTCCCGACAGCGGCGGGTGGTCGTCGCCTGGTTCTAGTATTCATCCACGACAGTCCGTGCCCATGTGCTCAATGCGACTTACCGGCATTTCTGCCGAAATATGACAACACAGACTTGCAAAGTCGTCTGAAACGTTTTATTGTTCGCCTTCGTCACCCATTTGTTCTTTATTCTGTGCACTGTCCCGTCCATACATTAGCTTTACCTGAAGAGTTGCGATTTCACATTTTCTGCGTGGTCAAAATGCTACCGGTTTTCTGTAAGCAGGCTGAAATAACTGGCATATTCTGAACAACATCTGCAGGCATGATCAGGTTTTGCACCGTAGCATAGTAATGTATCATGATACATGTGTAGAACAGTACGTACGCTACTTTGGGCCATTATCAGCAGGTAGGGGAGAGTGGGGCGATTTGTATCATGTTCAGGCGTTATTGGGGCGGTTTATTTAAAATATATGCGATAGATGGCAGTCCTGTGCCTCTCAGCTGGCGCAAAGCAGCTCCATCTACCTTGAAATGTACTTTCGACCGCATAAGTGCATGCGTCTTGGAGAGAAAGAGACAAAAATGTTAAGACAGTAGTAATGGTGTTATTGCTCGGAGAAAAACCAGAATGGGGCTATGAATGCGTTGATTTTTTGGCAACATGCCTGTATCGAAGCGAATGACAGAAGTTAATTCAAAATTGTCTACCGATGATCCTTCTTTGTTTTTCAGGCTGTTATAAACACAGCTAGCCACAGCTTTTTACAAAACGCCAATATTCAGGGGATTAAACAAGGAGTAATTGTCATCCATTCCTACGATCCAGTGCATATTTAATTAAGAATTAGAATACACGAAAAATCCGTATACATACAAACGAATTCAAGCAAATAGGCATCACGTATCACGCTTCATTCAGTCATGCAAGTGAGTGGAAGTAAGCAGGCATCACAAATCACGCATCAGTTATACATGCAAATGATTTCAATTGAACAGGCATCGCACATCACGCGTCAGGTATTACACATGCAACCGATTTTAAGCCGGCACACATCTCACATGAAGGCACATATCACGTTCGCCTAATCAGCAATGATTAGCCGTATATGTTAAGGCGTTGTCGCCGACTTTTTATTAGAATAAATGCATTTATTTTCCTGACTGTGTGGTCCCGTGCCCTGTAGATGACTTTGAACTCTAAAACGGGCGTAGAGTCCATACCTCCCTGGATTTCAGTCCGAGCGTGTTCTGCCAAAAAAAGTCCCCGACAGGGGTATTCTCCGTTGTTTTTAGCGTCTCGCAGGTGTTCATTATATCGCAAAGGAACAGGGCGCGTGGACTCCCCGACATAGGTCCTTTTCATGTTTTCACGCAGTTCACACTAAATTTTGTAAGCCACGTTTTTTTGCGTGTAAACCCCTGTAAACCCAGACTTGTATAAATGACAACTGTTCCCACCCGGGCATTTGGGCTTCGGGATAGAAGATTTCGTTGCAGTGAAATTCCGCCAGACTTCCCCAGATGTTTTTAGAATTTCACCGGAGTGAAATCTTCTATCTCGAAGCCAAAGTACCGGGCTCTCTCTTGCGACTGTTCTTGGTCGCCTGTAGGCCCAAAACCGTCCAGTTTGTTGCGTTTTATGTTCACTGTCTGTTCGGCCGGGGATGGGGCTCTTCGGAGCCTATGGGCTCCTTCGGGACCAAAGGGGGGACATGCCCCCCCCCCCCCGTCTGTAACCGCCACTGCTTCAGGATGCGGGAAGAAGCTATGGACGACGCTACACCAGGTGACGAGGGTGGCTCAGCCTATCTTGAGGAGGATAGCTGAAAAAACTGCGAGGACTGCCGGGAGGTGTCGTAACTGCGGGAGATGGCGCACATGCAATCGGGCTTAGTAATGAGTGATTCAAAAACCAACGTTGTGCAACGACATTTGCCATTCAGATAAATGCGACGCGAAATATGTGTTGTAAGTGCAATCTTCGCCTCGTTGCATCCATATCCGTTCCCTGCTTTAAACAGCGTGTGAAGTAGTGATGTGGTACGTGGACGCCCTCATGCATGCACTTCTAGGAAGATATGCAGATGAGCCGTTGGTGGGTGCCGGCACAGAGCACTATTTGGCCATTGGCTGGAATGGCCAATGATGACCATTCTAGGGTAATGCATGGGGGAGATTTGACTACACCAAACTAAACGCACTTGTGGGCCCACCCGCCGATTCCTAGCCAGCGCAGGGGCCCCCTGCCGAGCGTAGTGTGTGGCGCTTGGACGCCGCCCTCAGCAGGGTGTGCTTCGGTCCACTCATACAGGCGCATGCAGCGTGCCGCGCACATGGGGATTATCGCAGGGATGCAGTATGACGCGAGAAAAGGAACGATAGGGCGGATGACGCACGGTGAGAGGTTGCTTAGGCGACGCTGCCTGGGCTTTGGGGCGCCGGTCGGTAGAGCGTCGGTAGCCGCGAGCCCGCGTATAACAGCTTGTGCGGTGGCTCTTCTAGAAGACAAACCTTGAGGTAATCTGGCTTTTATGCAGCGGAGTAGTCTCGCCCAACAGCGAAAAGGTCAGTGATCGGCTGAGGTCGCGAAGAAATGTTTTTGAAGCCCTTGACAACAGCAAATGCGTGCAGCGCCACCCAACGGTAACAAGAGGAATGCATATATGCAATTGTCTCCGCACGCGTGCTTCACGCTCGATACAATACAAGCCTGTCAACGTCACGTTTTTGTTGCTATTTTGTCAAAGGGAGCCTCCGTGCCAATTATTGGACATCTGCCGCGATAATCTGTGTGTGTCAATGAGGGCCGTGCAAAGATCTGAGGCCAAATACCGACGTCAGGAGGCCACCAGAGCTAGGCAGGCCACCAATGTGGGGTTGATCCGCTAAGCAAGGGTGTAAAAGTGTTTTTTTTAACACCGATAACCGACGGAATATAGAACAGCCTAAATCGTAACCTGGAGCCAAATCTATCTGAATCCGTCAAAAGATAGTTTGAAAGACGGCAGACACACAAAACAAGGATAAATAAAATGCAATGCGGTAAATGCGTTACATAAAAATTCATGTTCACACTGTGGTCGTTTCGGGAGTTCCGTTTGCACCAAAGTTTCCTTTGGTGGCCGTGCCAAAAGTTCCAGTGGTTAGGACGTTGGTGTCAGTCTACGAGTGGTCAGGGCCATGGGCTGAATACCCGTGAGCAGTGGGTTCGGCTGAAACCCGGGCGTCTCATGTACGGATAAAGGCGAAAACAGATATGGCCAGCAACCGTACCGTGAACGTAAATGATGCATCACAAAAAATAATCCGCCGGGGCTTTGCAATCATATCATTCACTCTTCTCGACGTGAAATATCACTGCTTATTTGATTTGATATAATTGCTGTGCCTCTTCATATTGGAGCTTTCACCGGTGTCTAAAACCACAGTGCATGAAACGATATTTCAAAGTTTTCCATTGTGCCCAAAATTCAGCTTTTTAGCGTTTGCAGTCTACATCTGAGAAAAATTTACTCCCAAACCAAGAGCCACCAACCAGAAGTCAAACGCTGTACAACCTATCTAATGTGCGACTTTCCGCTCTGGCGCGCGTGCACTCAAGACGTCACTTCGCAACGCATCGGGAGATGGCTGGATTGGTGGGTTGAGGGATAGATCAAACCGTCGTAACGGTTCACTTGACTTTACTTAAAGAAGCATGTCAAAACCTGCGTGCGTCCAATGCCAGTATCTCGAAGCGCATCGCCACACGCGGGCCCAGGTCCGCGCATTCGTCCTGTGTGAGGCACGTTTGACAATCTGCATACCAACGTGGCCGGCCACCGCCGCCCTCCAACGACAACAGCTACCTGGTCACCTGCGTTGAGCGTTTCTCATGGTGGGTAGCGCCTGCACCCATGCCTGGCATTCAGGCGCAGACCTCCTTACGTGCATCCGTCTCCCGCTGGGTGGCACGCCTCGGCGCGCCACCCAGCGCCGCCGCCGACCGGAACGCCAGCTGGTGTCGCGACTGTGGCGCCGCCTGCCGGTCGATCTGTCGAGCACCGCAGCCGTTGTCGCACCGCCGGTTACCGCTCGCAGGTCAATGGCCTGATGGATTGGTTTCCCAACGGCTCGATGCATAGCTGCATCGCTGGACAGGGAAGATCGCACGGCTTCTGATCTCATCGTCGAAAGATCGGGTCGCAGGCCTACCTGCTGCCGCTGGCTGTGCTCGGGGTCCGGCCAGCGTTGAAGGACGACCTCGGCCGGACCTCGGCCGAACTGGTCCACGGACACCAGGGTCGGACCTCAGCCGTACTGGTCCACAGCCAGCAGGCCCGGACCCGGCTGAACTGGTCCACGGCCAGCAGGGCCGGATCCCGGCCGAACTGGTCCACGGCCAGCAGGGCCGGACCTCGGCCGAACTGGTCCACGGGCAGCAGGGCCAGATCTCGGCAGAACTGGTCCACGGACAGCAGGGCCGGACCTCGGCCGAATTGGTCCACGGCCGACCATGTCGCGCGGATCGTCTGTGGCGGACGACGTGGTATATCCGTCCAGCGAGGCACCGGTCGACCTCCTCAGCGACCATTCTCGCCCAGTCGCAGATGCTGAACTGCGCCCACGTTTTCTCCCGCGATGCCTGACACTTCGCCGGCGGCTCTTACAACCTTTAAGCTATGACAGTTTTCCGTGACCTGCTGTGAAAGCAAAACCTCTGCGATTTGAAGCCAGTTGAACTCCGGGTAACATAAAAGCAAACTCGGCATATTTTGTTGACTTTTCTGTATTGCCGAGAATTTGACACCGCTTCCATTTTCCAGCTATTTTTTATAGTTAAAATCGAGCGATTTCCATTGCAACCAGCTGTAGATCCCGGACTGTTGAACGAGATCGGCTATAATGTGGAGGCGGAAAGTATTTTTGTGCTGGTTCGTGCTCAGATAGGGCCGTCAAATACTATACTATCCACACCAAAAATGTTCGTCTGTCTGTATGTATGCCTGCCATGTATGCCTGTCTGTTCGTCTGTCTGTATGCATGTCTGTTAATCTGCTAGTCGTCCTTTGCTTGTTGATCTGTGTGCAGGTTAAACGGCAGGCAGCAAGAGCCTAAAACTTTTACAGAACGAGTGCACGAGCATGGGGAGTCCTCATGCGTGTAGACGACTCGGCACGGGGATTGATGAGTGCCTTATGATATTGGGAAACAGATAAGGGTATAAAGGGATGGTCGGAGTCTTGTTCAGGGTCCCAGACCCGCGAAGACGGACCCTCAAATAACGGTCAGAGGGCCCTTCGCGCCAATCGGGGACCCCCTGAGCCGACATGGGCGTATATGTTGGCCAGGTACCACCGCACCACATAGTCGGCTGAATGTCGGTATGGGCCTGATGACCCGCTTCCCAAACAGCTATAAAGCCTTGTTCAGTGATCTACGCTGGTCGGAGGCTTTGTGTCTGTCAAGGGCCAACAGCGTCTAAAAGAGACCCCTTTGCTCGCAAGAGTTCCGGGTCGACCAAGGGAAGTGTCTGATGAGGTCCAAAGAGCAGCCCGGGTAGCCCAATGGAAGCGACTTTCGAAGGCCCGGTTGGGGAGTGTCAGGGTCCAAAGGGCTGGCTGTAGGTCACATAAAGAATTGCGGTCCGTAGGGTCGTGACCTGAAGCATCAGCCAGCTCCTCTTGCAGCATTTTAGGAAATCCTAAGACAATATGGGTGTCTAAGTCGGTCAGAGACCACGAACACTGAACAGTCGGCTCTATGCCCGTCTGAGCCGTTGAGACCCATTTCCCACGCAGAAACGAGAACGGGGTCGGCGATTTACAATGTCGGGCTTTTGGCGCAATCCTGTGTCGGTTAAGGGCCACAGTGCCGAACAGGGGTCTTGTGGCGGTAAGTGGTCCTGAATGGGAACGATGTTTGAGGGGCCCGAAGAGGGACAGAAGAGTCTGAAGAGATCAAATATCAAGGCCCTAATGGGATGGCTGAGGAGACCGAAGGGCTGGCTGTAGGTCACAATAGGTCTGTAGGTCACCCCCGCCCATAGGGCCGTGATCCGAAATGTCTGTAAGATGGTCTCTTGCATTGATGGGGACCCCTGAGATGAAGTGTTTGTCTATTTCGGCCAGCGATCACGGACAACGGACAATCACCTCCGTGTTATTCTGAGCTCTAGGGACCCACTGCCCAAGCAGGAACATGGCCAGGTCCGCGATTTACATCGGCCTGACTCCTGTATCGTTCAGGGGCCACGATGCCTAACAGGGCATTCATTCTGTGTCAGCAAGGGGCCTCGAAGCAATCAAGGGAAGATTTGTTCAACAGGGGCGAGGATGGCAGCCCGGATGATAGGATCTCTTGCGTTGCTCGGAGCACTCGGACAATTAAAGGAAATGGCAACTTATGAGTGCTCACATTGAGGTGATAGAAGAGTCCTATGCCAGTCAGGGCTCTCAGTACCGAACAGTGGGCCCTCCAGCCCTTTTCCAGCATGGGCCCATTAAGCCGGACTGAAGTCTATGGGCCAATTATTTGACCACCTGCGGTGAGCAGGGATATTGTTGCGTTAATTACAGTTCATGCGTCGATCCGGGGTCAGCTGCGCGGGTCACAGGGCCTTCCGCGTCAGGGAGCAGACCAGCGTGATATAAGGCACGTCTTTAAGGGCCTCCGGATCGGCCAGGGGATGCCGCCGCCGTCGCCAGAATGACGGCCGGAAAACACACCGTGGTGGAACAGAATGGCCCTCCAGCTCTTGACCGGGAACAGCAGTGTGCCCCGTAGGATTGTATTCAAGGGGCCTCTGTACCGCAATGAAATAAGGGGTCTCGTTAGCGCTGAATGGAGAGGATCGAAACGAGTTCAAAACCCGCAGGGCCATCCCATATTTCCCTGAGAACGTTCATTATTTTATAGAATCGACTAGTGAATTAAAAATACTATCAAAATGTTTCAGCCTGCGCGTCGGGTGCCGAAAAAAATGTTACGCGCCTGTGTTAACCACTGCGCGTCTGGGAAACCACAGGTATAAGGTTCGATTCCCCGCTGTGCCCGTCCTTCCCTTCAGCGTGAGAGGCTGGCGGCGCCATATAGCCCCAGCAGCTGAGTGCATCATAAAGCCCCAATGATACGGCCGTAACCTCGGAGAGCAGGCATATCGATGGCTTGGATCGCAGCTTTCGTAAAACTGAAAGGCGTTGGCCACTACAACTAACGCCAGGGGTGGGCACCGAGCGCGCAGCAATGACCATAGTAAAATAATGTTTTTGAATGTTTTTCAAGATTTATCTGTACAACTCAGGGATTACACTAGGCTAGTCTTTTTTACAGCTTTAAAGACGTCCGTTGGACGGATTAACAGTTACAGCAACGCGACAAATGGAAATTTTACTTTAACTCTTTCAGTTCCACAACCAGAATCCAGCACCACTCCGCGGTGCTGTAGACCAATACGTCATTGTCATCAATTTAAAAACGCACTGGTGGTATATATGCCCGGAATATCTCTAAATGTACGATTTGGTGTCACAAAGCTTTCAAATGTACTTCTTTCAGATGCGTCACTCTTTTCGTCGATCTTTTGGCCATAGCCTAGTGTAAGCTACAAGGCAACGACGCTGTGCCGTCTGAGGAGACTGCAACGCCTGGCGTCGAGTTTTTTGTTTCCAAGAAATGCGAGCACGCATGCCCAAAACTACGTTACATAATTTGCACCACTTATCAGCTTTGACTGAATGTTGAAGATATCCAGACAAGTATGACCTGACCATGGTAAAACAAATTGTTGACCCATTTTGACTCTTGATCTACGCGCGGAATCCCTGCTATTTCCGTACGACCCAGATCAAAATCTGACAAAGTTTCTGAATTCCATCGACTTAAAGAAGCCGCTGGATTATGGTGAAATGAAGAGCGCCGACGAATTACTTCATGCAGTCCTTTAACACGTGATTTTGTCAATTTATTCACTATAAACTCAGAGCAGAATTGATCTCAAGGTGGCGTCTGGCCTATATTCCAGTTACAGATGGTAAAAATGTGTAGTTGATCATCCCAATTCTGTCATATATATATATATATATATATATATATATATATATATATATATATATATATATATATGTATGTGTGTGTGTGTGTGTGTGTGTGTGTGTGTGTGTGTGTGTGTGTGTGTGTGTGTGTGTGCGTGTGTGTGTGTGTGTGTGTGTGTGTGTGTGTGTGTGTGTGTGTGTGTGTGGTGTGTGTGTGTGTGTGTGTGTGTGTGTGTGTGTGTGTGTGTGTGTGTGTGTGTGTGGTGTGTGTGTGTGTGTGTGTGTGTGTGTGTGTGTGTGTGTGTGTGAAAAATATTCTTAATAACAAACGGGTCATATCCGGCGATTTTTGGAGGGGTCCCCTCTGTCAATCATGTGTCCCCCCTTACCAAAGCCCTGGCTGCGCTCAGGTCGTGCCCTCCCTGTTGCAAAATCCTGCATACATCCTGGTGCCAAAGTTGACGGTTTCCGTTGTTCATTGGTGTTCTTACCAGGCCATGTAGTGATTCTGTAATTGGTTATATTGTTGCGAATAAAAATCAAAGACAACTACGCCCAACCCATCACCGCAGGCTGCATTATGCTTGTAGTTTGTCAGAAACGACTCTGGCCGAAAAAAACGCAAGATTGTAAAAAAACAAACAAACGGGTAATTATGCATTGGCGGGTTTGAAACCAAAAAAAATTGTGTGATTACTCTCTTTTCAAAATGGGTTGAATGCCGCCATCCCTGTAAAATGTGAAAATTGTCCGATTGTAACAAACCACTTATTAAAGGGAGCGTTGCACAGAGGTTTAAACTGAACTACCTATCTTGAAGACCTTTGTTGCTGTTCACAATCCTTCCTCTATTAAGACCTAAGCTCCTGTAGTTTCTGAGCTATACGCCCGCGAAAATGGGGAAAGGTATATCAGGGAGAGTATTTGAAAGTCACCCTGGCATTCATGGCGTCATAATAACGCCATCCCAATTCTGTCATTCCATAAGCCATGCAGCGATCAAGGCCAAGAAAAATATCACTGTCGAGGCGCTCATATCTCGCGTTCGTGACCCCGATTTCCAGACTTAAGCGCCGTCAATTGGCTTTCAGTAAATGTTGTACAAGATGCGATGACGTAAACCATGACGCATTGGGGGCATGTTCACTTACCAGAGAATTGTGCAGTCTAGAGCAGTTTTTTTTACTTTAAGAGCATACTAATAGCTATAAGTGAGCTTGTTTCATCATATCTCATGTCTGATTTAATCAGACATCAGTCAATACCAGGTCAGATCAATCATGCAATTCAGAAAAAGTATTCTTTAGGACAGAAATCGCCATCGTAATATTGGCATTACCAAATAACGATAGCACGGGCGGCGCAGCAGGGGGGGGGGGGGGGGCGGCGGGCAGAGAGAGCCATTCCCAAACGCCAGTCCCCCCCCCCCCATTGAACCTCCATTGGGAGCCCTTTTTCCCCAACTAAAGACATTGTAGCTTCATGTAGAGTGTCAAAGCTCCAGATCAAGGAGGCTCCCATAACTGAGCTAGGGTAGTAGATCGCGCTCAGAAGAGCCTTTACAACATCAAGAGACTCGTTTTGGGGTTCTGAGACACCTTTTTGAGTAAGGTGGCCAATGCTCTATACCCACAGGCCCAATATTGTGTTCAGGAGGCCCCTTGGCTTGCTGAAAGGTCCCGTTACAAACTAGGAGGCACTCTCTGCGTTTAGGAGGTCCCATTTTTGGAACAGGAGTTCCCTTCATACATTAAATGGCCGGGCCCCCCCCCCCCCCCCATCTGGATGTCCTCTTTAGGGATAGCAAGGCCCATTTGACTAGATTTGCACGCTCTCTTCGTGAAAAGCATGCATCTTGTTCTGAATTAGGAGACCCCTCCATACATCGGGAGGCCCTGTTTTAAGTAGGCGCGACCCAGTGCTGTATACTTATAATCCCCATTGCACATTTCTAACCGTTGGAATTCTGAATTGGGGGTTCTATATTACTTAACTTTGATATTTTGTATTGTTTACCTGTTGATATCTATTTACTTCAATATAATATATGTTTGATGAGGGGCACATGCCCTCGGTGTCCCACCCTCTTGAATACAGCGCGGCGCAGGAGACCCCCCTGTGAGAATGCTCCATTTTATCAAGCCCCCTAGAAAATCCTGTTCCCCCCCCCAACTCAAAACCCGTGGCACCATTCCGGAATGGGAGCAAATGTTAAGGAAGTTTGCAAGCTGCTCCCAAAACTAACTGCCAAACATTGCATTTGGTTTTGAATTCCAGCCATACATATGTGCAACAATGCACTGGTAAGCGGATGCATGACAATGCATGACCTGCCTCAAGTCTTCACGAGAGCGCAGCGCCACAGTTGTCACCGGGACGGACAGGCTATCTTTGCGTTTCCTCATCCCCTCCCCCCCCCCCCTCCCGCAGCCGGATGATTTAAACGGTGGGAGCCCTGTGTGGTTTCCGTAGCTACCCGGCCCTTGAGCCCCTGACTTTTCAGCGGCCGGCCCTGCAGCCCCTGGCGAGCTCAGCGCCGAAGCAGGCGCCGGCCAACGCCGTACCCAGTGCCAGGGCCAGGAAGGCGGCGCTCAGGTCAAGCAGGGTCAGCGGACGCGCGTCGGCCTCGCCGCCGGCCGCGCCGAAGACGTCGAAGCGCATCCAGAGCTGCACTAGGCCGGCCTGGAGCAGGCGCAGCACGGCCCGGTCCAGGACCGGACGGAAGCAGGCGCCCGCGCGCACCGGCCACGCCAGCCCCGTGCGGTAGAAGCGCGCGCGCGAGATGTAGTAGCGCTCTCTGTCGGGCCGCTCGGCCACCGACTGCTGGAGCAGCGCCAGCTCCTCCACGTAGGCGGTGTTGGGCTCCAGGCGGATGTGACGAACGCGCCCCTCCACTGGGAAGAAGCCGAGCTTGTCGGGGATGCGGGCGAGCACAGAGGAGGTGCCGCGGAACGTCTCCAGGTACTGGCTGACGGCGATCTTGTAGGCGGACATGACGCGCAGGTCGGAGAGCGCCAGCGCGTTCAGGCTGTCGACCGGCGTCGGGTACTGCGGCACGGACAGCCGTGAGGTCAGCAGCGTCTGGTAGCAGATGGTGATGGTCAGGCAGAAACTCCACCAGACGGCCACCGCCATTCTCGGCGCCGCACCGGTCGGCTGGAGCGACACCGGCTGGCGCACGAGGGCGCCCCACACGAAGGTGGCAGCAGCAGGGCAGCCGGTCGGCCAACCGCCGGCCGGGCAGCAAGCCCGGCAGCAGGCCGAACAGAGCGCCGCCGGCCAGCAGGACAGCCAGCAGCGTCAGCCAGGTGGCGCGGTCGAAGGGCGTGGCGATGACGAGCCAGCGCGGCAGTGCCGGCGGCCGCAGCATGAAGAACGACACCGGCTCGATATGAAACGGGTGCGTGTAGTCGACGACGGCGCTGCGCTCGAGCGTCACGGAGATGTCGCCGACGGCCATGTCCGCCTCGCCACGCACGATCATGCCGATGACGCCTGTCCAGGAGCCGTTCGGCAGCCGCGAGCCGAACAGACCGTCGTTGCTGGCCGGATGCACCATCGAGTAGCTGAAGCCGTAGCCGCGCGCCACCGCCGCCAGCATCTCCGCCTCGACCCCGACGATCGCCGACCGCTCATCGGGGTCGGCGAACGACGCGTAAGGCGTGTCGGAGGCAGCCGTCGAGGTCACGCGGAGGTGCTGGCCGCGCAGCTCGACCCGATTCGGCCAGAAGAGGCGCCGCACCGGCTGGCGCCAGCTCGAATTGTACAGCAGTAGAGGCTCCAGCTGCTGGCGCACGCAGTCGATGCGGTGGCCGAATACGGTGACTTCATCCGGCCCGGCGCCAACCATCACCGATGAGATGGTCTGCGCGTGGTCGTAGCGCGCCAGACGCACGCTGGCGGAGGAGGAGATGTTGCGCTCGCTCTCCACCACCACCAGCCGGCTGCAGCGATTGTCCCAGGCGTGGAGGAAGCTCTCCGGGTCCAGCGGCTGTAGCTTCCGCCAGCTGGCGTCTTGCAGCCAGAAGACGCACACTTTCGTCATCATTTGCGGCCGGCTGTCGGGCTTGTGGTGCTGCGACGAGGCATTCTGCAGCTCTACCAGTTGGACGGAGCGGGCGCGCGTGTTCAGCGATTCCCATAGCTCGGCGGCGACGATTGTCTCATCGTAAACGACCACTACGTCTTCGGCGCTGGCGAGGGCCGTCAGCACCTGACTCAGCCGGCTGCGGCTCGCCGGCATCGGGAGGGAGCTCTCGGCGCCGTAGAGCGACGGTAGACACGCCGTCAGCAGCGCCAGCCACGGCAGCAGCATGATGATACCAGCGTCTCCTCTGGCTCGCCGCAGTGGACTGGTCGTGTCCGTCCCATCAGCGTCGAGACAGCGAATTCACGCGGCGCCGAAAGCCGGGATCATTTCACGGTCGATGGGCCGACGCGATATCGTCATTTGGAGACGTGGGGCAAATGATCTTGGGAAGGAGCGCTTCACTCAATGACCCGGGCCGTGGGGGCGCCTAATCGATCGCGCGATGCCTCGTCGCTGCATGATGACGCCCCTGGGCGCAAATACTGTGCCTCGTCAGGCGCGGTGTTCAGCGATTTGTTCTGCGGGCTTCACGATTGCATAGTGATTTGTGCTGATTGCGTGCCGCGTTGGATGCGGCTGATTGCTTTCAAGACATGCAACTTGACATGTCGCCTGTTCTCGTGCGCTCGAGGCGCCGCCACGCGATTGGATGGTTTTCCCGCACGCGTGGTCGCGCGTGGTTCAGAGCGGAAACACAGGTTGTGGTTGTGCACAGGTTGTGTGGCTGTCCACCTCGGCACAGACGAGTACGTCCCGTGCACGTGTTCTGGCGTATTCCGGGCTGGCCTGTCGCCAGGAGGCGCGTCACGGACGAGAGTCAAGCAGGAATGATCTCTAAGCATGAAGCTGCACACTCGGGCCAGGATAGTCTCATGAAGCTGCACACTTGGACCAGGACTGTCTTTACGAAGCTGAACCATTGGGCCAATACTTGTCTCACGAAGCTGAACACTTGGGCAATACTGTCTCACGAGCTGCACGCTTGTACTAGGACTGTCTCAGGAAGCTGCACACTTGGGCCAGGACTGTCTCAAGAAGCTGCCACACTTGGGCCAGGACTGTCTCACGAAGCTGCACACTTGTACTAGGACTGTCTCAGGAAGCCGCACACTTGGGCAGGTCTGTCTCAAGAAGCTGCACACTTGGGCCAGGACTGTCTCAACAAAGCTGCACACTTGGGCCAGGACTGTCTCACGAAGCTGCACACTCGTACTAGGACTGACTCAGGAAGCTGCACACTGGGCCAGGACTGTCTCAAGAAGCTGCGCACTTGGGCCAGGACTGTCTCACTAAGCTGCACACTTGTACTAGGACTGTCCTCAGGAAGCCGCACACTTGGGCCAGGTCTGTCTCAAGAAGCTGCACACTTGGGCCAGGACTGTCTCAACAAGCTGCACACTTGGGCCAGGACTGTCTCACGAAGCTGCACACTCGTACTAGGACTGTCTCAGGAAAGCTGCACACTTGGGCCAGGACTGTCTCAGGAAGCTGAACACTTGGGCCAATACTGTCTCCCGAAGCTGCACACTTGTACTAGGACTGTCTCAGGAAGACGCACACTTGGGCCAGGTCTGTCTCAAGAGCTGGCACACTTGGGCCAGGGACTGTCTCAACAAGCTGCACACTTGGGCCAGGACTGTCTCACGAAGCTGCACACTCGTACTAGGACTGTCTCAGGACAGCTGCACACTTGGGCCAGGACTGTCTCAGGAAGCTGAACACTTGGGCCAATACTGTCTCCCGAAGCTGCACACTTGTACTAGGACTGTCTCAGGAAGACGCCACACTGGGCCAGGTCTGTCTCAAGAAGCTGCACACTTGGGCCAGGACTGTCTCAACAAGCTGCACACTTGGGCCAGGACTGTCTCACGAAGCTGCACACTCGTACTAGGACTGTCTCAGGAAGCTGCACACTTGGGCCAGGACTGTCTCAGGAAGCTGAACACTTGGGCCAATACTGTCTCCCGAAGCTGCACACTTGTACTAGGACTGTCTCAGGAAGCTGCACACTTGAGCTAGGACTGTCTCAGGAAGCTAGCACACTTGGGGCCAGGAATCGTCTCATGAAGTCGTGCCGTTGGGCCAGGATCGTCTAATGAGGACAGCTCTTTTAAACAATATGGTGCTGCAGTGCGAATTGGTGGGCCTGGCACGGAATCACTGGTGATGCGGCCAGGCCCGGGCAACAGCGACTGACGACGTGCTCAGCTGGCGGGACCTAGGACATGCCGTGCGTGGGACTACATAGCCTGCCGTACCTGAACCACGGACGTCATGCCCAACAACGGCGTGTTGAGAGGCTGGTGCAATGGTCTGCTGCTGCGCCCCACATGCTTGTGTTTAGACACTGCATGCAGGTTATGTACAGGTATGCTCGAGGAGTCAGGTGTTTCAGGCCTCCTCCAAGAGTTTGCTGCTGCGCCCCACGTACTTGTGTTTAGACACTGCTGCAGGTTATGTACAGGTGTGCTCGAGTGGCCAGGTGTTTCAGGCCTTCTCCAAGAGTTCTTACTCGTGGCACCAGTAGTCAATGGGAAACACTACCCCCCCCCCCCCTCCCACACACACACATACGCTGGGCGCTCTTTGCCGCGACTTGTTTCTTTACATCCTATCGACCAATTGTGTCTATTCAAAAACGCAACCGGCGGCACTACCATTATTATTTAAGGTAAACTAAATTGCGTTTGATTACTGGACTACTGGTGACGTCAGACGCTGTATCAAGTCATGCCAGGTCACGAGACAAAGACTATCCCTTTGGCTAATAGCGCAGTGTGATGCGTATACAAAGAGCGCATGTATGCAGAAGCTCAAAAACTGACCGAGAATTTTGGCATGTAACAGGCGACAACAGATGCTGGCTTACCTGTGCAATGATCAAAGTAAAATAATGGTGACCAATACTATCCTCCCAGTGACTTGGCATGACCTAGTTGACGTTCAGCAGACGTCCAAAGCGGCAACAGCAATGCATCTCGCCTTAATATTATGGTATGCTCCAAGATCATTGATGAATATCTGTCAATGTTATAACATAACTCACATCGGGTGTCAATTTGAAAATGCCGCAAGTTTCACGGGGGTGACTGTTTTCCTTGATCTGCTTAGTGGTAATGATAGACAACCAACATCGGGGCAAAAAAAAACGCAGCGATTCGCTGTGAACCCCTGCCAGGTGGGGAATTTGATAGTCTCAGAGGACCTTTTGCTGAATGCGAGAGATCACGCCTGCCCACTCTTGTCAAAGGCCTTCATGCAGGGGTGTCACTTTCTTAAATTGTGGGGGGGGGGGGCTGAGTCAATCGATGTTGTCTAGTTTTATCTGACTTAAGGCCTCAAATCTGAATTTATCAGCGGACTTCAGCTGCTTTAAGTTGCGTTTCTGATGGCAAAGGTCCAAAAGCTGTTTTTCTGTTTGGGTTCGATTTCAAATTCAATTTCCTTGTGATCAATGACTTTTCGTACCAAGCCGATGTGGGTCTGAATCTTGCAGCAAGCTTAGAATCGGGTGCTGCCCACAGAAAAGAATGCATCTTGGTTAACGGACCAGTTATGATTAATGGAAAAGGTTTCCTTTTCTTTCCTGAATTATGGCCCGTGGCGCATTTCACAAGAGATTGACTGTTTTCCTCGAATGTGAATTTGAGTGTTTGGCACCGCATTAGGTACGACGCATAAGGGGGTCACGACAAATCCCACGGGAAACCGCCTGAAAAAAGTGGCAAACATCATAGTAACGTGCATGTTGTTATCCCATCCGCACGTCGCATGCTAACGAACCCTGCTACGATTAAACTGTAGCAGAGGGAGAAGTACCTGCAGGGTCCTTATCGAACGGCCGGGCCAGCCAGGCCAGTATTTGGCTAATTTAGACTTTTGTCATCACCAGGGACACGGTTAAACGGTTTGACTGACGATAGATTCGTGATTTGCGACAAATTTGTCGGTTAAAATGGCTTTTAGGCAACGAGTTCGAAGCGAGCGACTAGGATGAAACACAAGGAAGTCCGAAATTTAAAAAAAATATAGTGGTGAGACAGTTGCATCGATCACGCATTCGTCGTCTGTACCTACTATGAGTCGGGCTCATTGCTAAATTTCTTTGCAAATATCAGTGAGCACCATGGCGGTATTTCCTTCAGCTTGGAGCACACCGCTCACAACGCGTCCATTTTATTCATCAGCACCCTTTCTGCGTTACAACCAGACGGAAGGGTCACTACAGAACCCATATTTAAACCCACGACCCTCCAAGAAAGCTGTTATCACAAACGCGGAGATCCCTAGGTGTATCTTCTGATTCATGATCGTGTGACATGGCCTAACCACAGTGTCCTTTGCTTTGCGTGAGAGGCGTTACCTAGAACACCGAGTGAGGTTGCCAAGTTGTACTGCACGCTTTAAGTTAACGCTACATCACTCGCTCGCAAGGAAGTTCTAGAAAGGCAAAGTAGTACGATTGTGTCTGCGTGAAAATCTCTTCTAGAGATGACCAGCGACGCAATCAGGTCGATACCAACGTATAATGAAGCGGTTAGTACGGCCTTTAACACATGGATGTGGACTACCGGCCCTAGTTTAAAGTCGATTGGAGGGTTATCAGTGCTGGAGACCCCAACTTGCCCAGCTGGGAATAGGATTTGCCATTCATGTGTTAATGGATTGGGGGAAATGCACGTGGAAAGACGTAGTACGGATACTTCTCCCGGAATATTTAGTCCAGGGGCACTTAGCTCAGGCGCGTTTTGCGTAGAAGAAATAAAGCACAGCATTCGTGGCCGATTTAATGAACACCGTGGTGACGCACGTTTAAGTTGAGCGTACACACCACACATGGTAGACCGATACGTACACACCACACATGGCAGACCGACACGTACATTCCACACATGGTAGACCGATACGTACACACCACACATGGTAGACCGATATGTACACACCACACATGGTAGACCGATACGCATTAATGGAGCATAGCGCGGCAAGCATTCATTTACCTTGAAACATAAACTTTAACAACAGCGTAAGACAGCTGGAATCTGCTGTATTACGACGCAAAACTGACGGCGCAGAGAGACAGCGCGAAGAGATGTCTAAACAGCGCGAAACTGCCAAGAGAAATCATGAAAAGGTGAGGTACAGTGATTGGTGTCGTATGTAGTTGCGTTCCGCAGTACATCAATAGCGTAAGAGTGATTGTAAAAGGTGGAGAACAGAAATGAGACACTTCGCGTCTCAAAGATGGGCTTTGTCAGTTTAAGAGGGAGTTTGATGAAAGGATGGGCTTCATGCCAGCCAAAGTAGCAGTAAAGGATCGATAAACTCTTTGCATAAAAAAATTGAACGAGCACTTATGTGAGACGGAAAGAAATTGAAATAAGATGAGAATGGGAGGAAGCGCTCAACTTACGGATGAGATGGGTGATGGCTATCATAGAGCAGGAGCCATAATTCCAAACACCACTTTATGGGTAGTGTGTCATGATTGGCGGTAAGACAGAGTTAGTACGTGGTCTGAGATAGTTAAAAGGCCAGAGAAAAAGAAATGTCAAGTTGACAACTTTACCGGCACCCCACACATCGAACGCTCCGTCAGCACGCATAACGTCGCGCGTTCCAGCAGGTAATCGTGCTGATGACAGATGACAGACAGGGCCCAAGTGTCTTTACTGTGATAAACTTTGCTTAGCCTTTTTCACTTGCGATCATAAGCCCAGTTTGAAAAGCTGAGCACTGCCCACGTGGCCAGTGTATGCTCTATAACGTCGTTTAACCCGTATGCCCTGGTATTCTAAAGTAGAAAACGTAGTATAATAACTCGTGACTCATTACCAGGTTGTAACCCCCGTTGCTAACAAATGTATAATGTGGCACATATGATCGCATTATCGCGCCGCTCCGGCAGATGACTTTTTGACTTGTTGGTTTGACTTTTTGACATTTGACTTGACTGCACTCCAATTGATCTGTGCTGGTCAAGTGCTGGATTCAGGTCGGTTCCACGACCGATCGTCCGGTAATATCCACTAACCAAGTGCAGTCGAATCCATGCATGAATCAGACCTCCACGAATTCGTCCATGCCGTGCAGAGCTTTATTTGGGAGACGCTGCGCGAGTCTGTGACCGGCCAAATGGTCTCTTGTTCGGGCAGGGGACAGGGACGACTGGCCTGCCCCCTGGCGGACTTTGGGCAATCACGGGCGTACGGCGGCCACGCAAGCAGCTCCCCTTAGCTATCAGAAGAACCCTTCAATCAAGTGTCCCCTGCTTATGACGGCCGTCAAATGTCGCCACACTAGCTGTTGGTCCGACACACGGGCCACTGCGAGATCACGGGACCGCCCGTGATGACTCTGACGCCGCGGTCCAGGAGCTCTTATGACGTCTCGGGCACGGGCGACTCCGCGCGGCCCATGCGTTTTTCCGTGATGCTGACGAGGAAGCAGGGAGGTTGCCGCCCTATACACGTCTGATCGAAATCTCTTTTGCATCAGACACCGCACCGCGCCTCCAAAGCAGTCTGTGCCATTAAAATGTCCCAAAATATAATGGCATAGGTGCTCCGTCAGAAGGCGGCCCCACACGGCCTCCTCGTGATGAGATCTGCGTGTGGTGGCGTGTCGTCTCAGTGTGAACAGTGCCAGGAGTACTAAAGCACACGCTGGCCGGGTGCGTACAAGTGCGGACACAAAGGCCCTTGTCTTGAAGGCATGCGGCCGAGACC